>NC_061118.1:58755118-59355118 GCF_002878395.1 Capsicum annuum | reverse complement strand
GATAAGTTCTTGAGTAAGATTGAAGTGGTAAGCTTCTATATTTCAGAAGACCTCATTTTATGATTTGGTTTCCTTACATCAGATACATTTTTTGGTCTATTTTTTGCTATCGTCGAGGGCATGTCTCGACTTAGATTGATTTTTGTTTGGTATAGAGGCTTTGTGAATTGCTATAGACTTATGATTGGTTTTTGAATTCACAGACTTCTTTTGAGTCATACTTATCTATTTTGTTTTACATTTAGAATTCTACTATTACATTATATTATGTTCTGGTTGACTAGGCAAAGGGGACTGTCTCCAGTCCTCGGTATACTTGAGATATCCATCGTATCCAGGCCCCAGTTTGGGTCATGACAGTCTATTATTACTATTCCTTTTTATTTCTTGTAAGCTTTTACTTATATATTTCTGTCATTTATCCCATTTTCCATTAAATTAGACCATTGCTTCTAGATCCGGGCTATGGTTTGGCTTACCTACTAGTGGGATAAAGTATGTTCCATCATGACTCATAAATTATGTCATGAAAAATTAGTAACAAAGTACTAGGTTCACCAGTATTATTAGTATAAGAGCAAGTGTCTAGTAGAGTCCTGCAGATCGAAATGATGACATCTATTTCTTATCTTCGAGAGGATATTGGACATTCTTAGGAGTTCTTCCCTTATTTTACTTATTTCATGCTAAGAGTATAGTTAGTTTCTACAGATTTCTTTAGTTTTACTCTTTCATACATAGTTAGGACACGTACTATTATTACACGAGGAGAGGACCCCAAGTTTGCGACTAGGGATCCTATCGTAGTTTGTTAATAACTAGGGATTGAGGACAATCAAGATATGTATTTGTAGTTGGAGACAAGTATATGGGGCCTTCACAAAACCCTATTCTTGCTTTAGAGCCAGATATTGTTCTACCCCAGTTAGTAGTGGGCTAGGGACCAACCTAGGCTCTATATCTGTTTATTTTTTCTTTATTTCTCAAGGATGCATTGGTTCAACTCTTGGGATTATTTAGTGGTGTACGGTCTAATGGTGCATAGTTTGCAAATTAGAGTGGTACTGAGGTAGGAGCACAACCTATAGTTACAGCTTCTAAAGTTTAAGTCCCTCTTATTTTGGTGGTTTCTCAGTCGATAGTTGCTCAATTGGTGGTTTCCTAGTCTGCTATGTCTATTGAGAAGCAGAAGATGTGGGGTAAATTCTCAAGATTTACATTGCCTTTGTTCTCTGGTGCACCAAGCAAGAATGCTTATGACTTTTTGGCTGCTTGTAAAGATAGACTAGATAATTTGGGCCCATTTGAGACTAGCGATGTGGATTACACTACCTTTAAATTGGATTCGGTAGCGCAACACTATTGGAGAGGTCATCTTGATTCCAGGCCTGACACAGACTCAGTTCTCTGAGACCTTCTTGGATAAGTATATGCATCATAATCTTAGACGTTATTTAAGGGATCAATTATCCAGGTTAGAGTCGGCTTCATAACTGTTTTGGACTATGAGGCTCAATTTCATAAGTTAACTAAGTATGTTACATCTATTTGCTAACCAAGTATAAATGAGTTTGGTATTTTACTTGGGGATTGAGACTCTCTCTCTGTATGGCTACACAAAGTTTGGTTGCTACTAGTATATCTTTTACTGAGGTTTTTGACTACACTTAGGTTATTAAGGAGATGCATTACGAGGCCCAAGGGGACGTAATGAGAGGCTGCAATATTAGGGTAATTTCAGTTAGAGCTATAATGGGTCATAGTTCAGAGGCAGTGATTCTTAGGGTAGGTACCCTCTATATCTACCTTATCACCATCTGGGTCAGTCTAGTAGGCCCATTTATACCATTCTTTAGATAATCAACAGAGTCCAATCTAGTTACAGTAATCATCCTGGCTAGAGTAGTGGTCATCCTCTGCGGGGTTCAGTTTTTGGGTATTTTTTCTATGTTGGCTATTGTAAGTTAGTTGAATCTTTTGGTTATTATATAGCGTTTGGGGTGTGTTATAGTTTTAGGGCATTTTTCTATTTCTTGAGAGAGTGCCTTAATCGTGGAGCGATAGTTCCCTCCACTTAGAGTGTCTTATTGTTTAGGGTAGTACCTTTTCCAACTAGAGGTGGTATGCACATTCGTTGAAGTGGTCCCCAGGGTAATCATAGAGGTCCTCAGGCAGGTAGGATAGGAGGTTAGTCAGGAGGCCAACCAAGTGGAAGACATGGTTAGTTCTATGCCATATCTACTATACCCGAGGCTGATTCTTAGGATACTGTTATTATAGGTCTGATTTTAGTGTGCTATTAATTGGCTTTTTGTTTATTTGATTTGAGATCCTCTTATTCTTACGTGTCTGCTTATTATGCCCCGTGATTAGAGTTATCTTGGAATTCTTTATTTGTTCCATTATGTGTATCTAATCTTGTAGGTGATACTTTAGTAGTGGATTGGGTTTATAGATTATGTGTTCTAGCAGTTTAAGAGTTTGATACTCAGGCTAATCTTATTATGTTATACATAGTGGATTTTGATATGATTTCGGGCATGGAATTTTTATCCCACTATCATACCATCTTGGATTATTTTGCTAAAACCATTATCATAGCCAGGCCCGACATACCCCCGATTATGTGGCAAGGGTATATCAGCTACAACCCGATGGGGATTTTTTTCTTATATTCGATATAAAAGACTTATTTTAAGGGGTTTCAAGTCTTATCTTTCTTATATCCGTTATGTTATTATGGAGAGTTTGTCGCTTGAATCTATTTTATAGTTTTTAAGTTTCCTGATGTTTTTTATATCGATCTACCTAGTCTTCCTCTTGAGTACAATATTGATTTTAATATTAACCTTGAGCCGAGCACCCGACCTATTTCTATGGCACCTTACCATATTGCTCCTACCAAGCTTAAGGAATTGAATTCTCAACTTCAGGATCTTTTGGGTAAGTATTTTATTAGACCGAGTATGCCTCCTTTGAGTGCTCCTATTGTTTTTGTAAAGAAGAAGGATGGTTTATTGCATTTGTGCATTGACTACAGGTAGCTTAATAAGGTAATTGTGAGCAAATAGTATCCTATACCTTGTATTGAGGTTTTATTTGACTAGCTTCATGAAGAAACAATGTTTTTTAAGATTGACTTGAGGTTCGATTACCATAGGTTGAGGATTCGAGCTGAGGCATCCCAAAGACATTCTTTAGGACCTGTTATAGCCATTATGAGTTCTAGGTAATGTCTTTTGGGTTGACCAATGCCCCATTATAATTCATTGATTTTATGAACCACGTGTTTAGGCCTTATTTAGATTCCATCATGATTGTGTTCATTGATGACATCCTAGTGTATTTGAGGAGTAGGGAGGAGAACATACATCATTTATGATTTGTGCTCCAGACTTTGAGAGATCATAGGATTTTTGCCAAGTTCTCTTAGTATAAGTTCCTGCTTGAATTAGTGATATTCCTAGGATATATGGTATTTAAGGATGGGATTCTGGTATATCCTACAAAGATTGAGGCTATTCGTGATTAGTCCAGGCCTATATCTCTGTTTGAGGTTCATAGCCTTACTATAGGCCGTTTATTAAGGGTCTTGCTACTATCGTAGCACCGATGACCAAATTCACCTAAAAGGAGGTTCCTTTCTAATGGTTGGAGGAGTATGAGTTGAGCTTTCATATGCTTAAGGGATTTCTCACTTCAGCTCCTATATTAGCTCTTCCTTTTGAGAGATTGATTCACTATATATTGTGATACTTTCGTTGTTGGTTTGGGTTGTGATTTAATATAGTAGGGTTGAGTTATTTCTTATGCATTGAGGTAGCTGACGGTGGATGAGTGTAACTACCCCACTCATGATTTGGAGTTGACAGTGTTTTTTTTATGCATAAGATTTGGCGACTTTAATTCATTATGAGATCTACATGAATCATAGTAGTCTTAAGCTTCTTATCACCCAGAGAGAACTAAAATCTAGGCTGCGCAGATGAATAAATTTTCTTAAGGATTATGAGATCTCTATTTGTTCTATTTAGGAAAGGTAAACATGGTAGTAGGTGCCTTAAGCTTGAAGGCGTGTGTATGGGTTGTTTGTCTTCTACCTTAGTTTTTCAGAGACAGTTGGCATGGGACATCTAGTCCTTAGCCAACATGATGGCGTGACTTGATATATTAGATCCCAAGAGGATTCTTGCTAATGTTGAGGTAATGTCAACCCTATTTGAGTAGACACAGAGTCATCAGTCTGAGGATATGAGTCTTTGCATTATCCATGATCTGGTGTTGATTAGTGAGTTCAAAAGGGATACCATAGATTCTGAGGGTGTTTAGAGATTTTATGTCCATATTTGTGTTTTGAGGGTTGGTGACTTGATTCTCTTGATTCTGCATGAGGCTCACAACTCTAAATATTCTATTCACCCTAGTACAACTAAGATGTACAGAGATTTAAGGATAAATTATTAGTAGAGTGGCACGAAAAGAGATATGGAAGACTTTGTAGCTCATTACCTATGTTGTATGCAGATGAAGGCATACCATCAAAGACCTAGTGGCTTGATTCAGAGGTTGTCCATTCTCGAGTATAAGTTGGAGAAAATCACCGTGAACTTTATTAGTGGTCTACCTTGCACCTTCCTAGGTTCCGATGGTATTTTGGTCATTGTAGATCGATTGACCAAATTAATATATTTTATTCCTATTCAGATATCCTTCAGTGTCGAGAGGTTATACCATATCAATATTCGTGAGATAGTCCATTTCTATTTCCAGAAAGTATATTTCATTCCTATTTAGATGTCCTTCACTGTAGAGAGGTTAGCCCATATCTATATTCATGAGATAGTTAGTTTCCATAGTGTTCCTATATCTATTATTTAAGAATAAAGTATAGTATTCACTTTTAGGTTCTAGAGAGCTTTTCAAGAGGAGTTGGACACTCAGGTTGATCTTAGCTAAAACACCCTAGTTTCTGGACCTTAGAAAATTTCCTAAAATTTGATCTCTAGACTCAATACGACTCATTGATACGAGACATATGTTGGGGTACGAATGGTATGGTCCAGTTGTATGCTGACAATGTTAGTTGGTGGGATAGATTTTGGTCACTAGAATGGGTACGACTTAAATGGTATGAATTGTATGGTTGGATACAGATTGTTTGGTTTGGGAATTCCTAGCTTAATCTTAGACTTTGTAACCTAAGTTGGATTTGAGTACGAGTGGCTCACCATGAGCCCTAAGACAGGGTACAAGTCATACCTAGGACTCCTATGGTAGTCAATGTTCAAACCTCATATGGATTTTATTCTACCAGGGATACGGGTGAAAGGTACAGATCATATTCTATCAGTACGACTTGGGTAGGATGATTCGTACATGGGATAGTGTTGGGTCCAATAGTTGAGGCCTTGGATACATGTGGTGGGTACCACTCGTATCAAAGGGTACCATTAGTGAGGGTCATTCATTTCTTTGTGATAGGATTTTTGTGCAACTTAAGTGGGGGTAATCTGGACATTTCCCCACTTAACCTAATAAGGTCTCACGACTTCTAACTCACTTGGGAGGTTATTTACCATATTATTCTAATCATTAACACTTAGAAACTCTACCTAAACACTCTATAATTCTCTCAAGAACTTTAGGGAAAAAAGTTAGGGTTTCAACTAGAGGACTAATTTAGGGATCTTGTTGGTGGTTTCTCTCCATCTACCTTATCAATTAAGGCATGTGCTCTTCCATCACTATTAGTTCCAACTAAAGGCATGGTTTTATGAATGTTTTTCATGATTTCATTATTGTATGATTTTGGGTTTTCAACTATGATTTGGGGGTTTTGATTATAAATGATTGGTTATGGTTTCCCATTGTTTTAATTATGTATTTACATGCTTAATTGGTGGTTTTAGATAATTGGATTGCATAGGAATTAGTTTTGGTTATATTATACCCCCAATATGTTTGACAAAAGGCCTATAAGGATGTTTTCATTCCAGTTACTATTTCTAATGGAAATCTTGCTTGTATTAAATTTGGTAAAGGAATTATGCATGGTTCAAATGATTTTGTAAGGTAAAATGGCTAAATAGTTATGCTTGTAGGGTACATGGGAATCCCCCAAGTGGTTTAATATTATTAATAGAAGGGTACATTTAATTCCTTAAACCTATATATGGTTAACTATGGACAAAACTTGCAAATATAATTAGTATGATGATACCAGTACTAATGGCCTTGGTTAATAAATGGTTAATAGATTGGTTGGTTTCTTGGTAATGGTTTTAATTGGGTAATAATGGTGAGATGTGTGGCAAAGCCGTAGATGGTGGAGGTTCCGAGGGGACCAAAATTGGAAACTCATATTTGCTAATGTGACATTTGGTCTAAGTGACCATTTGCATGATGTCATACTTTATATTTGAGGAATGCACTAGCCATCCTAGGTTTTCTTCCCTACTTGTATGGATTCATATACTGAGGCCCTTTCTGTAGGGGAGCTAAGCCCATATAGCCCATGGGTTATTTAGGATGACAAAGCTACACAATCGTGGGTGGTTTAGGATGACAAAGCTACACAACCCAGGTAAAGGTTTTAATTGCATGCTTAACCCGGTTCCATTTCCCTAAATGGTTATATATATATGTGTTTGGTGTGCGCGCATAGATGGTGTTTACTTGGTTTTATAAATGACTTATTTTATCCTTATCCTTAGTTCATGCCAGCGTTCAACCCATCTTTGAGAGGCTGTATACCCATGCTATATAGGAACTAACCATTCTATTCCTCCTATATAATGATCAACTCGGAGACAACTGTTGGATTGAAGTGGTGAGCTTCCATCTTTCCGGTAGGCTCTATTTTATGTTATGGATATTTTTAGACATTTTGATTTATTTCTAGATATTGGTTCTGGCTATGGTTGGGGTCATTTCCTAACCAAATATTCTTACTCTTTTTGTTAGAGGCTTTGTGGTACTATACTGGGTTGGAATGAGAGGGGTCAATATTGTTGTTAGCCTTAACATTGGTATTGGTATTGGGGCTGATACCGATTGACAATATTGTTGGTTGATCAATCATATTTCATTTTGGGATTAATCATATTATGATTTAGAACTCATTTGGTTATGGCATGGTTTTAGGCCCTTGTTTCGATATTGGTTTGGCTTGGTGGTTTGGTTGCTATGGTTTGGTGGATGGGTAGACTTAGTAGGGTTGGTTTTAGAATAGACCTATCCTAAATTCAGTCCTCATCTAGGTATGCTATCTTGTAATCTGTTCAAAATTCAGCCAATTCAAGGCAGGTGGTTGGAGGTTTAGTTAGGTAAAGGGGAAGGTCTCTAGTCTTAGTCAGACTTGGGACACCAATTACGATAAGGCCCCTGGTCGGGTCATGTCATGTTGGTATCAGAGCCTTAGGTTCATGTTCAATTGGGAGTCCTAAAAGCCGTATATAGTAAAGTCTCTTTTAGGTGTATGTAGTGTGCCTCACTCTTAAGAGAGAGGCTACAAAGCATTTAGGAACATTTCACTTTCTTGGTATTCTATTTTCATGTTTGGAGTCTATGTCCTAAAATTCTTCTCTAATTCTTGGTTGTTCAGTTTTTAGATCATGCCTCGATGATTTGGAATACAAGGAAACTCTTCAGTCCTATCTAGGGATAATGTTGTTGGGGTATATTCTATGTCTAGAATTTGTCTTCAATCTTAGGATCCTATCCCTGATTGTTCTGGAGTTCCTCTGATCGCTACTTGTCCTTCTCAAGGTGAGGTGACTAATCCAGAATTGTGTAAATGTATTCATACTATTGTTCAATTAGTTACTACTCAGGCTGAGTGGGATGCATCTGGTGGGTTGTCTATTGAGGCCATAAGGGCTGGTAAGTTTATGAAACTGAATCCTCTTACTTTTACTGGTGTGAAGGTGGAGAATGATTTTCAGGGTTTGTTGGATGAGACAGAGAAGATATTTAGGGTGATATGAGCCATAAATATAGAAGGTGTAAACTTTATAACTTATCAACTCAAAGATATTGCATATCAATGGTGCAAAGAGTGGGATAGAGATAGAGGTGATGTGGGAAGTCATTCTTATGGGATGCATTATTTGGTTATTTTTTAGATTGTTTCTTTCCTCAAGAGTTGATGGAAGCAAAGATAGAGGAGTGTGTAAATCTTAAGCAAGGGTGAATATCTATCAAGGAATATTCCTTGAAATTTCATCAGTTGTCAAGGTATGCTCCTAATTTGATGGATGACATGAGATCTATAATGAGAAAATTTGCTTCTTGGCTATCTCAAGATTTGATCTTAGAAAGCAAGACTGCTTTGCTGATCAAGGATATAGACATTTCTCAGTTGGCTTTTTATATATAGAAGGTAGAGGATGAGAAGAGAAAATGGGCATAGTTTGGAGATAGAAAGGATAAGAGCAACACATTTCTTTATTAGGGAGGTGCACAGTCTCAGGGTGGTCGGGATGGCGACAAATGGTAGAAAAAAGGTGGGGGAGTTCTGATTCCTTCTCTACTAGTAGCGCTCCTTACATAAGGCAATCGAGTGATAGGCATAAAAAAGGTGGTGGTAATTTCCGAGCATAGGGTGCCCAATCTCAGGCTAGTGAGGGTCATTCGGTTTCCTCATGACCTCCTTTTTGATTCTGTACATGTCTTTATCGGGGTTATTATGAAAAAAGGATAAGTGTTTTAAATATGGATAGCCAGGCCATATTGTCAAGAATTGTTCCGTTGGTAAGGGAGCTTTAGGAGCGGTCAAATCTCTGATTGCTTCATCTTCTGCTTCTATACCTAGTGGTGCAGCTTTTGTGTCTGCTGCTGCTTTTGGTATCATCACTAGCCAAAATATGTTGCATGCTCTTACATCTCGGTAAGAATATGAGACATTACCTTATGTCATTACTGGTAGGTTATAACTCTTTTCTTATGACTTATTTTGTCTGCTTGATTTGGGGTCCACTCTTTTCTAAGTGACCCCAGATGTAGCTGTATGTATTAGTTTTGATCCTGAGGTTGTTTCAGATCCTTTTTCTATTTTTACCTCAGTAGGTGACTCGGTTATTGCTCTGAGGGTCTATAGGGTGTGTGTGGTATCTATTGGTGGTAGGTAGACCTTGGTGGATTTGTTTGAACTTGATATGGTAGATTTTGATATTATTCTGGGGATGGATTGGTTACACTCATGTTATTCATCCTTGGATTGTTGGACCCGTAAGGTTGTCTTTAGGTTCCTTAGTGAATCGGTAATAGAGTGGGCGGCTGATTCCTTAGCTCCTAGGGGGAGGTTTATTCTTATCTTAGAGCTCAAATGCTAATCCCTAAAGATTTTCTTTATCACTTGGTCTAGGTTAAAGATTCTAACTCCAAAGGTCGTTCTTTACTGTTAGTCCCAATGGTAAATGAGTTTTCTGAGGTCATTCTAGATGAGCTTCTTGGTGTTCCTCCAAATAGGGAAATAAATTTTGGTATTGATTTGGTTTTAGACACTTGTCCAATATCTATTCCTTCTTATAGAGTGGCTCAAGCTGAGTTGAGGAAACCCAAGGATCTTCTGGATAAAGGGTTTATTTGTCCTAGTGTATCTCAGTAGGGTGAACCAGTTTTGTTCATGCACAAGAAGGATGGTTACCTTTGGATGTGCATTGACTATCGTCAGTTGAATAAGGTAATGATCTAGAACAAGTATCCTTTCCCCAGGATAGATAACTTGTTTGATCAGTTTTAAGGTGCCAAGTTCTTTTCTAAGATATATCTTTGGTTTGGATATCATTAACTTAAGATTAGGTAGGAGGATATCCCTAAGATGGCATTTCGTACTCAGTATGGGAACTTTGAATTCTTTGTGATGTCATTTGGTTTGACTAAGTCCCTAGTGTCATTTATGGATATGATTAATAGGGTTTTCAGGTAGTTCTTGGATCTCTTTGGTTATGTGTTTATTGATGACATACTGGTTTATTCCAAAAGTGAGGTGTATCATGATAATTATCTCTGTGTTGTATTGTGGACCATGAAGGAACAACAATTGTATGCCAAGTTCTCTAAGTGTGAGTTTTGGTTGAACGTTGTAACTTATCTTGGTAATATTATTTCTTGTGAGGGGATCATAGTTGATTCACAAAAGGTGGCCTTGACCCACGACTCCAAACGACATTCGGAGCTTCTTGGGTTTGGCTGGGTATTATCAACAGTTTGTGGAGAGCTTTTCGATGATAGATGCTTCTTTGACTAAGTTGACTCAAAAAAAGGTAAAGTGTTTTTGGTCGGATGCTTGTGAGGGGAGTTTCTAGAAGTTGAAAGATAAGCTAAATTCGGCTCCGATTTTGACAATGACGAGGGAAGTGAGGGGTTTGTGGTTTATTATGATGCATCTAGGGTAGGACTTGGTTGTGTCTTAATGCAGCATGGGAAGGTAATTGCCTATGCATCTAGGTAGTTGAAGGTGCATGAGAGGAATTATCTTACTCATGATTTGGAGCTGTTGGTGGTGATTTTTTCTTTAAAAATCCAGCAGCATTATCTGTATGGAGTACACATAGATATCTTTTTTAATCATAAGTCTATAATATGTGTTCATTAAGAAGGAGCTAACTCTCAGGCAAAGTAGATGGTTGGAGCTTCTCAAAGACTATGACATGAATCTTCACTATAACCTACGTAAGGCTAACATGGTTGATGATACTCTTAGAAGGTTATCCATAGGGAGTTTCGCACATATGGAGGAAGGAAAATGGGAATTGGTGAAATATATTCACCGCTTGGCAAATCTTGGCATTTGGCTTTTGGACTACGAAGATGGTGGGGTGATGGTATAGGAAGTGGTTCAGTCGTCTTTGGTGCAGAGGTTAAGGAGAAACTAGTTCTAGATACTATCTGGATGAAAATTAAGAGTAATATGGGTATGGAGAAGGTAATGGTGTTAGATATCAGTGGCGATGGTACTTTACGGTACCAAGGGAGGTTGTGTTTTCTTGATGTTGACGGTTTGCATCAAAGGATCTTGACCGAGGAGCATAAATTGCTCTACGTTTTACATCCCAGCTTCATAAAGATGTATCACGATCTCAAGGAGATGTATTGGTGGAATGGTATAAAAAGGGACGTGGCTGATTTTGTGGCCAAGTTCTTAATGTGCCAACAAGTTAAAATTGAACACATGAGGCCTGGGGGGTTATATCAGGAGATTATTCTTCCTGAATGGAAATAGGAGGTAATCAATATGGATTTCTTTACCGATCTTTCTTGATCTCGGAATCAATATAATTCTATTTTGGTCATCGTGGATAGGATGACAAAGTTTGCTTACTTCTTTTTAGTAAGGACTACTTTTTCAGTGGAGGATTATGTGAATCTATATCTTTAGGAGATAGTGAAGCTGCATGGGGTACCTATTTCAATTATCTCTGATCATGGTATATAGTTTTCATCTCATTTCTGGCGGTCTTTTCAAAAGGGATCGGGTACTATAGTGATTCTGAGTACTGCTTTTCATCCTCAGACGGATGGGAAAGAAGAAAGAACTATTCAGACATTAGAGGATATGCTTCGGGCATACGCGGTTGATTATGGTGGTAATTGGTTTAAGCATCTATCTTTGGTAGAGTTTGCTTACAACAATAACTATTATTCTAGTATTGGTATGGCCCTTATTGAGGAATTATATGGTAGGAGGTGTAGATCTCCTATTAGTTGGTTCGAGCTCGGTGAGGCGGATATGTTCGATCCAGATTTGGTCTATCAGGCTATGGAAACGGTGAAGGTGATTCAGGATAGGCTTAAGGCTGCCCAAACTTACTAAAAGTCACCAAAAGTCCTATACGGATATAAGGCGTAGAGACTTAGAGTTTGAGTTTGGAGATAAGGTGTTCTTCAAGGTATCTCCCATGAAGGGAGTAATGCAGTTTGGCAAAAAGGGAATGCCCCGTCCTCAATATATTGGTCCATATGTGGTTTTGCAGAGGGTTAGAAATATGGCTTATGAATTGAAGTAATATTCTAGCTTGAGCTCGGTTCATTCGGTATTTCGTGTATCCATATTGAAGAAGTATCTTGGTAATCCTTTTTCGATTATTCCTTTGGAGATGTTAGGTATCTCGGACTCTCTATCTTTTGAAGAGGTCCCGATTGAGATCTTGGATAGGCAGGTTCGTCAGTTACAAACCAAGGATGTGGCTTCGGTTAATGTTTTATGGCAGAACCATAAGATGTAAGAAGATATATGGGAAGCAGAGGAGGACAGGAAGTCCAAGTATCCATATTTATTTCTTGCTGCTGGGATACATGCAGAAGGTATATGTCTTCAACACATCTTTATTTTCTGAATTTATTAAAGGAAAGATTAGTATCTTTTCCTCTTAGTTTTAAGACTTTGTTAAAGATTGGAAATATATTTGATAATGCAAATGACTCGTGAGTGTGGTTACCCCTACCTTATCCATCATTTAGGGATGAATGATCCTCGTGGGGGAGAATAAAACACATTGGTTTTTGGATCTTATAAAATTTCCTGCAATTCTGATCGCTGAACTCAATATGACTTATGGGTATGAGCTGTATATTAGGGTATGAGTGGTATAGTCCAGTCGTATACTGATCAATGTTTATTGATGGGATGGATTTTGGTCACTGGAATGGGTATGAATTGAATGGTACGAGTTGTATGGTTGGATACGAATCTTTTTGGTTTAGGTTTTCCTTATCTTAATCATAGACTTGGTGACTTAAGTTGGATCTGAGTACGAGTGGCTCACCATGAGCCATAATCTAGGGTATGGGTCATACTCAGGAGTCGTATGGTAGTCAGTATTCAAACCTCTTGTGTATTTTATTTTGCTAAGGATACGGGTGAAGGGTACAGATCATATGCTGTTAGTAGATTTGGGCAGGATGATTCGTACATAGAACAGTGTTAGGTCGAAGGGTTGAGGCTTTGGATTCGAGTGGTGGGTACTACTTGTATCAAAGGGTGCGACTCGTGAGGGTAAGTCGTACCCCAGTAATGGGATTTTTGTGCAACTTAAGTGGGGGTAATTTGGACATTTCCCACTTATCCTAATAAGGTCCCACGACTTCTCACTCACTTGGGAGGTTATTTATGCTTTTATTTTATTCATTAACACTTAGAAACTCTTCCAAAACACTATAATTCTCTCTCAATCTTTTGGGAAAGGAAGCTAGGTTTTCTACTAGAGGACTAATTTGGGGATCTTGTTGGTGGTTTCTCTCCGTATACCTTATCAATTAACGCTTGTTCTCATACCTCACTATTAGTCCCAACCAGAGGCATGGTTTTATGAATGATTTTCATGATATCATTGTTGTATGATTTTGGTTTTCAACTATGGTTTGGGGGTTTTGATTATAAATATTTGGTTGTGGTTTCCTATGGTTCTAATTATGTATTTACATGCTTAATTGGTGGTTTGGATAATTGGATTGCATGAGAATGGTTAAATGTAATTGAAATTGGTAGTGGTTATATTATGTCCCCAATGTGTTTGACATAATGTCTATAAGGATGTTTTCATTGAATTTTCTATTTTTAATGGAACTCTTACTTTTTTGAAACTTGGAAATGGAATTATGCATGGTTTAAATAGTTTGGAAAGGTAAAAAGGATAAATGATTATGCTTGTGGAGTATATAAGAATTTCCCAAGTGGTTTAATATGGTTAATGGAAGGGTACATGGAATTCCTTAGACCTATATATGGTTGTCTATGGAAAAAACTTGCACATACAGTGGGTAAGACCATACCACTACTAATGGCTTGGTTAATAAATGGTTAATGGATTGGTTGGTTGCTTGGTAATGGTTTTAATTGAGAAATAATAGCGGGATATATAGCAAAGCCGTGGAAGGTGAAGGTCCCAGGGGGACTAAAACTGGAAACTCATATTTCCCGATGTGAGGTTTGGTCTAAGTGACCGTGTATATGATGTCACACTTTATATTTGGGGGATGTACTAGTCATCCCAGGTTTTCTTCCCTAGTCATGTTGCTTCACACACTGGGGCCCTTTCAGCAGGAGAGCTGAACCCATATAGCCCATGGGTGGTGTAGGTAGGCAACGATACACAACCCATGTAAAGGTTTTGATGGCATGCTAAATCCGGTTCCCTTTCTCAGCATGGTTATATATATGTGTATGGTATATGTGCTTGGATGGTTTTTATTTGGTTTTATAAATGGCATTATTTTGTCCTTATCTTGAGTTCATGCTAGCATTCACCCGCTAACCCATTTTTGGCTGACTGTAGACCCATGCTATGCATGAACTGGTCGTTCTACTCCTTCTACATAGTGATCCACTCGGGGACAACTATTGGATGGAAGTGGTGAGTTTCCATCTTTTTAAAAGGCTCTATTTCATGTTATGGATAATATTAGACATTTTTGTTTATTTCTGGATATTGGTTTTGGCTATGGTTGGTGGCATGTCCCAACCAGATATTCTCACTCTTTTTGTTAGAGTATTTGTGGTACAACTATAGGTTGGAATGGGTGGGGTCGGTATTGATGTCAGCCTTAGCATTGATATTGGTATTAGGGCTGATACCCATCAGCGATATTGTTGGTTGTTCCATCGTACTTCATTTTGAGATTAATCATATTATATTTTGGAACTCATTTGGTTATGGCCTAGTTTATGGCCCTTGGTTCGGTATTGGTTTGCCTTGGTGGTTTGGTTGGTATGGTTTGGTGGACGAGTAGACTTGGTAGAGTTGGTTTTGGAATTGACCTATCCCAAAGTCTGTCCTCGTCCAGTTACACTATCTTGTTATATGTTCAAAATTAAGCCAACTCAAGGTAGGGTTAGGTAAACCGGGGTGGTTATCGGTCACTGCCAGAGTTGGGACACCCATTACGACAAAGCCCTAGGTCGGGTCATGCCACTAGCATAACTTTTCGCCCTCAGATTGATGAGAAGTTAGAACGGACTATTTTGGTTCTCGAGGATATTATTTGATCCTATGTTATGGATCTTGAAGTTCAGTGGGAGCAACACTTAGCTTTGGTAGAGTTCACGTATAATAATATCTACCACTCGAATATTATGATGTCTCTATTCGATGAGTTATATAGTAGATAATGTCATTCTCTGGTTGGGTGGTTTAAGACCTCTGAGATTAGACCCTGTGGTATTGGCTTACTTCAGGAGTTGTTGGAGAGAGTCAGAGTAATTCAAGAATGGTTGAGGGAAGGTCATAATATGCAGAAGGCTTATGTAGACCAGCACACTTCATTCCTTGAGATCTAGAGTTGGTGACCAGGTATTTCTCCGAGTATCGCCCATGAAGGGTGTGATGAAGTTCAAGTGGAAAGGCAAGCTCAACCCCAGATATATTAGACCTTTTGAGATTCTTTGCACAGGTGGAGAGGTGGAATATAAGTTAGCCTTGCCCCCAGATTTTGCTACTATTCATCCGGTTTTCCATGTTTCAATGTTGCGATGGTAAGTTCAAGATGCATCTCATGTACTTCGATGGGACTCAATTCAGTCGGATGAGAGATTGATATTTATGGAGGGGCCAATGTTCGTATTAGACAGGGATGTCAAGAGGTACCCCTAAAGATAGGTTCCAGTTATAAAGGTTCAGTGTAGACACCACCTACTAGAGGAGGCTACTTGGGAGATCTATATTGAGATGCGGGCCTAGTATTCCCACCTGTTCGAGGCTTCAGCTACTTTCTCACCCTTTACATTCGCAGAAAAAAGTTCTTATAGTAGTGGATATTATAATGACCCACTTGGTAATTTTGTACATCTCCTCTCATTTTTTTCATTTAGAACTTTTTGATAGTTGCCCCAAGTCATTTATGACATGCTGGAGCTGATAATTCAGTTACCGGCAATTCATTTGGTTCTTAAAGAAAATTCCCTATTTTGAAGTCTTTGCTAGTAAGAATTGACTACCAGGAGGAAACTTTAGTTTAAAAACCTCATAGGTCAATTCTGACAGTTCCATCATCTCTAGAACATCGAATTTAGGATAGAGGGACCTTTGGTTTGGGTCTCAAGGCTTTTAGACTCATTCCACAATTTGGTCAGAATTTGATTAAATGCCTTATGAATGGGCCCCACTTTTTTTCAAAATGACCTTGGTTGGAAATTTTGATTGCACCATTAAGCTTAGAATGTTGAATAAGGAAGGGTAGCATAGTTCATTTGTATTCACGAGATTCCTAATGAATCCCAAGGGGTCAAAGCAATTCCATGTCTTCAGTTGGTTTGCTCAGCTGGTGCATTCACTAAAGGGGCTTGGCTAGCCAAGCGAGCTTCTTTAGAGGCACGCTGAACACTAAAGTGCATGACACTTTATCTCTAAATTGTTCTCCATAGTGGCATGCTGTCACGATCCGATTCATGAGTCATAATGGTACCTACTAAAACCCACCAGTAGGTAAGCCAACAATGTAACCTAGAGCTAAGGCAATGAATTATTTCGGTAGAAATGCCCTACATGGGCCAACGTACACGAACACAATGTATACTCTGTGTTCCATTAAATAAAACAATCAAAATACGAATACCAATCCAACGACCAGGTATTATATGTACAAGATCATCTAAGTATGATAATAGGAATTACAACTCAAAGTCTAAATAATCTATACATTCGTCTTGAATACAAAAGACTGAATAAAGATAGGAGAGAAATAGGCGACTTGAAACTCCAAGATATAACCTTGTCTCCAGAAGATCAACACTGAACTATCTAAACTCAGTGGCGGCAACAAGTACTCGGGTCTGCACCAAAAAGGCGCAGAAGCATAGTATGTGTACCAAAACAACGGGTACTCAACAGGTATCATCGACCGACTGAGCTAAATTATGATATAAAGATGATATAAAGGAAGATGATATATCTAATTCAAGGTACATAATTGAACCTAAATCCTCTTCATCATCACTATTCAAAATAAGAATCAACTAGAATAATGATGAGACATCTCATATCAATACATACCAATACCATCACATAAAATGAATAATATATCCGAAAGTGTAAAGCGACACTAATATAATACAACCACATAAATACCAAGTTCAAGGCACATACATCCATTAGAGAATAAAGTAAAAGAACTCACCACGACGTCCCATACCACTAGGGAGTTCATCCAAAAAAATGTAAATTAAAGAAACCATTACGACATCCCATACCATCGAAGAGTGCATGAAAGGATAAACTCATCAAGTATATAAACCAGTAACCAAATTCTCATTATCCAAGGTTTACCATATTACACATCCACGGTCATTTTCAAAGATTCATAATCTTCATTAATTACTGCAACTAAAATATCATATACTAAAGTACTCACGTTCATCGTCATATAGCCATATAGAAATCTAGGCCATAAATATACTCAATATACCAATTATTAATTAATCAATACTTATAATCATTAAACTACTAAGTCACTTGACATCATTGGGCCTCCAATTATCAACCTAACCAATTCTCTAGATAATCATTATTCTCGGAATAGAAACTTACTATTATTCACTAAATAACCATTGTCCATAACTAGACAAGATTCATTATTGACCAGAGACACCAGTTAACCAAAGCTCGTTTCTAGCCATCATACTTGCATTGGGCGCAATCTAGCCAAAAGGGGTTACTAATCCAAATTATAACAATTACTCATCTATCAAACAACACTCTTATTATCTAGCACCATTAATCTACAAATCCTTATTTAGAACCTAACAACATTTTACTATGTCATCAATGTCAGTATGTAGCACTCATGCCAAACCTAGTACATTATTGGTCACATAACAACTATAATTACTAGTTACCACTTTTCAAATAAAAAAGGTGTAACAACTACAATTCTAGACTTCAACCATAAAGAAAATAGTCACGTAGTAGTCAACTAGTTACCACATAACTCACTTTAATAACCAATATACCATAATTAGTCCATTTATCCAATGCTATCTAGACTCACTAGGTGAACCCTCAAATGCCACACAACATCGCGTTTACCAACTTGTCCTAATTCAATATTCATTATATACAACGTATACTCACTATCCAACACTAATAAGGGCTACACAACTTAACTAGTAATTAGTATTGAAGGATTATAACCGACATCCCAAGAATAACATGATGTCTTAAAAGTGCATTGGATGTAATAACATAAAGGCATAATCATACAATAACATATATACACATGTTTACCATACATAACATAAATATATATTCTTCGGATTTACCTTGCATCAGCATATCATCCATATGTCCTTTGGACTTACCGACCATCATAATATCATCATTATATCCTCTGAACATACTGGGTATCATCATAACATCGATATATCCTCCAGACTTACCGGGCCTCATAATATCATTAATATATCCTCCAGACTTACCGGGCATCATTATATCATCCATATATCTTCCGTATGTACTGAGCATCATTATAACATCAATATATCCTCCGGATGTACCGAGCATCATCATAACATCAGTATGTCCTTCGAATGTACCAGACATTATCATATATATATATACCCGCCAAATTAACTGGGCATCATCATATCATTAATATTCTTCATGACATCAATATATATAGATATGTAGCCAAATCAATAACAAGTACAAGCCCCACAAACAATTGAGTGTAAGAGAATTAAAGAAAGACCTATCATGGTACCTCACCATTTATTGTCAATACATTATAATAGTAAGTGCATGAACATGCATATCCACATGGTATGAGCACTCAATACATTATCGGGCTTGACATGATTATTAGCATGGTCAATTTCATGCCGTGGTTACACTTTCTAGAATCTCTCTTATTTGGTATGATTCACATTATTAGCCTAAAAGGGATTCTTACAAACAAACATAAGTTTAGTCACTAGGCTTGAACATGATATGAGTAATGACATAATCCATGGCTCAAATAGTAAACTAGCAATAAGCTAAGTGATAGCATAGTTATAGGTTCAATTTACAAGACATCCCATTGCTATCCAATGTATGACAATAAGATAACCATCAAGTATGCACATTATTTCTAAAATCAACATCATGAATAAACCATTTACCAGGTTCTGACATCATATTACCAAAAGCATATTCTAGGAGTTTAACAAGTATCTAGGTCACTATGAAGATACATAGTTTAAGCTTAAGGCAGGTCAAGTTTCGCTTTTAATATCCCAAGTTATATCTTCAGGTCTAACTTCTACCCCGAACTAGACTAAGTCATCTAAATCATGTCTTAAAGGGTTATCATTCCACACAAGTTGTATAGGGAAATTCATCCTCAAGTATTACTCTTAAGTCATCCAAAGCATCTAAGAATAGTTTAACAACTATGTATATCTAGGTCAACTTACTCTTAAGAAGATTGAACAAGGTCACTCCCATCTAACTAGAACAACTAGATCATTCTCATGCTATTCATAAGATAACAAGTCCAACTAACCAAGGTTTTAGACTATAAGTGAAGTATCACAATTTATGAGTTCAATAGCCTAAGTGTTTTAACTAATTCCAACATTACCATATACCATTGCAACTCCTAAAACCCTTTCTGATCTCAACAAGATATCAAAGTCATACTATAATAAAGCTTAATCTAACAAAAGTAAGTCAAACCTACCTCGAATCCAAATATAGTTCATGAGCCAACAGTCTTTGGTTTTCCTTTTCTCAAAGCTTCTTCAAGGAGATAAGCTATCAAAAACAATATCTATGCATTATTACGACAATATCAAAACCCATATTGCACCATTGTTCTTTGAGTAGAAAATGACACCAAAACTCCTAGTGGGTCCCACATATGTTGAATGACTTTCCAAGACTAACCCATTGTTCAAATACCATTAGGGAGTTATAACCCTTAATAATCAAGTGAGTATCAAGCTTTTTTGGGTTAAAATCATGCCTCCAAGACAATTGGGGTTTTGGGTCAAATAATTAAGAATTCTACACTAAAATTGAAGAATCGATACCTTAAATTCTATGTTAATCACGAATATGCAAGTTATTCATGCTCCAAATCAATACCCAAGACACAATTTAAGGGCTACACACTCTTTTAGGGTTTATGGGTCTCAAGAAAGTGGAGAAATGGCAAATTCTTGGCTAAAAGAGCATTTGAACAATCCTTTCCTAGGTCCTCAGATAGGGAAATTATGTACCCAAGCTAGCCACAATCACGGAATTAGGATCGCTATGAAGTCTCCACGATCATGATACTTTTCTGCACTAAATGACAGCCGAAACTTGCAATTTGATCCCAAGTTTTGGAAAATGCCTCCGGATGTACCTTGAATAGAATATGAGCAAACAAAATATGTTACCACACTTTCAATATTTCAGGCGCATTGGGAAAGTAGGATTTTTCATTCGAGGTTGTTTTGACTAAATGAGCGCCCCACACCCGAATTTCAAATTTATTAACTTTCCGACCAATAGGTCAAAATGAGTTTGGATGCATAGGGACCCAAACCAGAGGTCTACCCAAAAAAAAGTTGATATTTTGAAACTACTTGTGCAGTTCAAATTTGCATCCAATTCTGTTTTACTGATGTTTTCCTTTGGTGTCCGTTTGGAGCCAACAATGACTTCTAAATAGAAAAATAGTTCTAAAAACTAAATGAACTGCTCGGTAATCAAACTATCAGTTCCAGCAAGTCATAAATGTCTTGGGGAAGTGATGTAAAAGCTCTTACAACAAATATAAGCGGAATCATTAGAAATGACCTGAAGGGTCATTACAACATCCACTACTAAAGAACTTTTGTCCTTGATAGTTAAAGATGAAGAAAATACCTGAAGTCTGAAAAAAAGCAGATACTGGGCCCGCATCTCACTCTCAATCTCCCAAGTGGTCTCCTCTATAGGGCGATGCTTCTGCTAAACCTTAACTACATAAATCTTTCTAGAACACAGATGCCTCACATTACTAGCCAAAATAAGAAAGGGCTCCTCTATAAAGGTCATTGCTTATATAACTAGACTGAGCCCTACCTAAGCACATGAGATGGATCAAGAATATACTTCCGCAACATAGAGACATGAAAAACCGGAGGAACAACAACAAAATCTAGAGGCAAGGCCAACTCATAGGACACCATGCCAGTCACGTGAAGAATCTCAAAAGGACCAATATACCTAGGACTAAGCTTACCTCTCCTTCTAAATCTCATCCATCTCTCGTGGAAGAAACATAAAACACACGATCACCAACTCTGAATCTAAAGGCACGGAGTCTACGGTCGGCATAGGCCTTCTACCAACTCTATAATACTCTCAGCCTATCTTAAATTACCATGACACAGTCCAATGAGTCCTGAAGAAAATACATACCTCGAGGTCTCACCTCAAAAGTCTCAAACCAACCTATCAGAGAATGATATCTCCTGCCATACAAAGCCGCATAAGGCTCCATCTCAATACTAGTATGATAATTGTTATTGTAAGAAAACTATACAAATGGTAAGTGCTGATCCCACTATCCTCTAAAATCCAAAACACAGGCTCAAAGTATATCTTCAAGCACCTGAATAGTCCAGTCGAACTGACCATCTATCTTTGAATGAAAAGTTATACTTAAATCTACTCGAATACCCAAATCCTCCTAGAATGCTCTCTAAAATCACAAAGTAAATACAGAACTAATAGATACAGGCACCCCATGCAAATGAACTATCTCTCGAATATAAATTTAGGCTAATCTCTCAGCACTGAAGGTCATCTGAATAGGAATAAAATATGCCAACTTGGTCAAATGATCCACAATAAACCAAATACCATCAGGACCATGGGAAGTATGAGGAAAACCACTAATAAAGTCTATAGTAATCAGTTCCCATTTCCACTCGAGAATGGGCAACCTCTGAGTCAATCCTCCTGGACACTGATGCTTGTCCTTAACCTATTGATAACATAGGCAATGAGACACAAAGTCTACCAAGTCTCTCTTTATATCGTCCCACCAGTAATGCTACCTCAAATCTCTATATATCTTAGCTGTATCGGGTTGAGTAGAATATCTAGAGCTATGATCCTTATGAAGAGTAGACCAAATCAAATCATTAAGCCGAGGAACATAAATACGACCCTGAAATCTCAAAATACCCTCAAAATTAATAGTGTGCCTGCCAGACTCACCACCTGATCACAGAGGAAGCCCAACTTTTTATCCTCATACTGACAATCATGAGTCTTCTAAAAAAGGAGGACCTAGCCTTCACACGAGCCAAAATCCTCATAGGATTAAAAAATATCAAGTCGAACCATCAAATTGGCTAAGGACTGAATATCCCATGACATGGGTCCTAAGAAACTAATATGCATGTCAAGCTACCCATACTCACTACATTACGACTCAAGGAATCAGCTACCATATTTTCCTTACCCGGATAATATAAGATGGAAATATCATAGTCTTTTAGCAACTCCATCCATCTAGACTGGAAAGCATTAAGCTCTCGATGGGTCATAAAATGTTGAAGGCTGCGATGATTGGTGAAAATCTCACAATGCACTCCATACAAATAATGCCTTCAAATCTTGAGTACAAAACTATCGCCGCCAACTCCAAATCATGGTTGACATAGTTGCGCTCATGCACTTTAACCTATCTAGAAGAATAAGTAGTGACTCGACCCTGCTGTATCAAAATACAACTAAGACCTATACCCAAAGTGTCATAGAATACGGTGAATCCCTCACCCTCAATAGAAAGAGCTAACACTGGGGCTGAAGTAAGAAAATCCTTGAGCTTTCCAAAGCTCAACTCACACTACTCAAACCATCGGAAAGGAACTTCCTTTTGAGTCAACCTAGTCATAGTGGCTGAAATAGTAGCAAAGCTCTCAATAATGCACGCGTAATAACCGGACAAACCAATAAAATTTCAAACCTCAATTGGAGACGTAGGCCTAGCCCAATCATGGATCACGAAAATCTTAGCCGGGTCCACCATAATACCAGATTAGATACCACATGACCAAGGAATGATGTACACTCAATCCAAAACTTATACTTAGAGAACTTGGCTAAAACCACACGATCTCACAAAGTCTGAAGAACAATCCTCAAATACTGTGCATGCTTCTTGCTACTCCTTGAATACAAAAGAATATCAATAATAAACATAAAAATGAAGGAGTCTAGATAGGGTTTGAACACACTGTTCATCCATTCCATGAATGTGCTGAGGCATTAGTCAGCCCAAAAGATATCACCAAAACTCACAATAACCATAACGGGTCATGAAAGCTGTTGTCAAGATATCCTCGACCCAAATCCTTAGCTGATGATAAGAGAACGTCAAATAAATTCTTTGAAAATAAGGCTGCACCTTGAAGCTGGTTGAATAATTCAGCAATACGAGGAATAGGATAAAGGTTCTTCACCGTTACCTTATTAAGCTACCTATAATAGACACACATACGCATGGAGCTATTTTTTTTCACAAACAATATAGAAGCTTCCCATTGGAACACACTCAGACTAATGAAATACTTACAAAAAAGATCCTGAAGCTGAGAATTATGCTCCTTAAGCTCAGCAGAAGCCATACGGTAAGGTGCCATAGAAATAGGTTAGGTGCTAGGCTCAAGGTCAATAGCAAATTCAATCTTATGGTCAGGGATACTACTAGGTAGGTTGGTAGGAAACGCATAAGGAAACTCACAAACTATAGGAACAGAGTCAAGCAATAGACTCTTTACATGAGTATCACATACATGAGTGAGATAAGACTCACTGTCTCTCGATATAAGTCTCAAAGCACAAACATAAGAAATAATCACCTTCAACTCATGGATAACCGCTCCCTGGTATGTGACTGGGGATATGTCAGGCATGGCTAAGGTAATGGTCTTGGCAAAACAATCAATGACTATATGATAGTGGGATAACCACTCCATTCCCAAAATCACTTTGAAATCTAGCATGTCCAGAATAATAAGGTCAGCATAAGTACCAACATCACTAACTGTCATAACACATGATCTGAATGCTCGATCCACTACTAAAAAATCACCCTTAGGAGTAGATATGCCCAATGACACAAATAATAAATCACTAGTCTAATCCAACTGTGGTGCATAATAAGAAGATATATAAGAATAAGTGGATCCGAGATGAAATAATTCAAGATACAACTTGCGACACACTTATATCGTACCTGCAATTATAACATTCAAAGTCTCAGTGTCAGGTTTAGGAGGTACTATATACAATTGACCACACCTACCACTGGCTGGGTACCTAACTAATATTCTGTCCTATCTTCTTGAGTACCACCTTGAGAACCCTAGTACCCACCCCTACTACCTTATAAACCCCTTTGCTTGAGGGATAAACTGCCCTGATAGGATTTGTACCCTATGCTGAAACAACCATCTGCCATGACTAGGGCAGTCTCACAAAAAATAACCAGGAAGCTTAGAAGTAAAAAAAAGAGTCATGCGCAGAACTAGAACTTATAGATACATCAAAACAAGAGTAACCACTATGTCTAGAACGACCTGCAAACAAACCTCTCAAACACTGATCACTGCCCTTACTAGGGTGACCACTAGTACCAGACTAACCTCCATTAGTAGTCTAAAGATCTGCCTAAACTGGTTGACTAGTCTGACTCTAAGGCTAAAAACATCGGCACAAAGGATGCCTACTATAAGAAATACAACCTTTGAATTGGGAACTACTATATCTCTCACCAAATCTGCCCTGATACTTGGGCCTCTTATCAAGGCCCTCACTATGCTTGTCCTCTATCACTCGAGTATGATCTGAAACATCAGCAAAGGTCCTACATACAACAACTAAACTCTGAGTAGCCCTCCAAATATGAAGCCTTAATCCTCTTACAAAGCAACAAACTTTCTCATACCCAGTATCTAGAATATAAGCTATATGCCTGGCCAACTCATAAAAATGGGCCTCATACTAATCGACTGACATAAAACCCTACTCTAAATTGGTGAACTGATCCCTCAGTCGATCTCTAAGGATACACGGCATATACTTCTCTACGAATATCTCAGAGAATAGATCCAAGACAAGAGAGAAGATCCGACTATCCTAGAACTCATAAAAACTCTCCACCAGTGTTGAGCAGACAAATCTAACTAAAATATGGTGTAATCCACACCATGAGTCTCAATAAGGTCTAAACCACAAAGCCTATCCTCACAAGCTGTAAGAAACTCAAATGTATCCTCTCTAGGAGCACCAGAAAACCTAGGAGGATCTAACCTCTGAAGCATACCCAGCATCTTCTACTCCTCGACAGACATAACAAGATGGGTCATAATTGGCTGAGCAGCTATCGACTGAACCATTGCAGGCATAGGAGGAACCTTAACTCCAAGAGCTACGGGCTGTAGTACTATCCCAGTAGTCTGTGTACCATCAACAATACCCAATAGCTAAACCAAGGTGTCTTTAAGCAAAGAAGAGGGAATAAAAGTTGGTGGACCCTGGTCTGGTCCCTAGCCCACCGCTGCCTGTGGTAGAGGAATCTCTGACTCAGATGAAGAAATGGGGTTTTAGGAAGGCCTATCCTAATCCTAACTGGCGATGCATCATGAGGATATGCTCGAACAAGAGTAGGATTCCTGGGCTTAGTTGTGAGACCCTCCTCACGCATAGCTATAGCACTTGTACAAGGCATCTATGAAATATTAAAGTCAAGAAAGAATCCTATAAACCAACCCAGACTCTTAGCATGACATGAGTGAAAACAGTAGAATCCTAAGAATGTCCCATAGCCTCCCAAATATAGGAAATAGGCATCAACATTCCGATCTATAGAACTCTATTAAACACTTACTCTTGTACTAACAACACTGGTGAACCTATGCTCTAATACCAATTTGTCATGACCCGATTCACGAGTCATGATGACACTTACTAAAACCTACCAGTAGGTAAGCCAACACTGTAAACAAGAGCTACGATAATGGGTTACTTCGGTAGGAACACCTAACATGGGCCAACATACACAAACACAATGTAATCAATAGTGTTTTACAAAATAAGATAATCATATCACGGATACTAATTCTATGACCTGGTAATATTAGTATAGAAGCATCTAAGTATCATAACAGGAATGACAACCCAATGTCTAAATACTCTATACATTCATCTTGAATGAAAAAAGCTAAATAAAAATAGGAGGGAAATGGGTGACTCAAAACTGCCAGAGCTCATCTTGTCTCTGGAAGATCAACACTACACTATCTCAACTTAGTGGCAACAACTAGTACTTAGGTCTACACCAAAAAGTTATAGAAGTGTAGCATGAGTACCCATTGGTACTCAGTAGGCATTATCCATCGAGTGAGCTAAATATGATATAAAGCAAGATGATATATCTAAGTCAAGGTACAAAATCAAACCTGAATCCTCTTCATCATTACTGTACAAAATAAGCAATCAACTAGAACAATAATACGATATTTCATACCAATATATACCGATACCGTCACATAAAATGGATAATCGATCCAAAAGCGCAAAACAATGCTAATATAATTATAACCGCATAAATACCATGTTTAACACACATACATCCATTAGAGCATAAAGTAAAAGAACTCACCACGGTGTCGAATACCATTGGGGAGTACACCCAAGAGAATGTAAAGAACTCATCACAATATTCCATACCACCAGAGAATGCATGAAAGGATCAACTCATCAAGTATATAAACCAATAACAAAGTTCTCATTATCCAAAGTTCAGTACATTATACATCCGCAGTCATTTGCCAAGATTCATAATCATCATCAATTACCGCAATTAAAATAGCATATACTCAAGTACTCATAATCATATTCATATATCCATTTAGAAATCTATGCCATAAATATACTCAATCTACCCATTATTAATTAACCAACACTTATATCATTAAACTACTAAGTTGGTAGACATCATAGGGCCTCCAATTATTATCCTAACCGATTCTCTGGATAATCCTTATTCATAGAATAACAACTAACAATTATTCACTAAATAGCCATTGTCCATAACTAGACACTGGTTCACCAAAGCTCATTTCTAGCCATCATACTCGCATTAGCCGCAATCAAGATGAAAGGGATTATTATTCCTCATTTTAACAATTATTCATCTATCAAAAAACACCTCTTATTATCTAGCACAATTAATTTACAAACCCTCATTTAACAACTAATAACATTATACTATGTCATCAATGTCACTATGTACCACTCATGCCAAACCTATTATCATTATTGGCTACATAACAACCATAATTACTAGTTACCAAATTTCAACTAAACAAGGTGCAACAACTAGAATTCTAGACTTCAACCAACAAGAAAGTAGTCACTTAGAAGTCAACTAGTTACCACATAACTCACTTTAATAAGCAATATACCCTAATTTGTCCATTTATCCTATGATATTTAGACTCACTAGGTGAACCCTCAATTGCCACACAACATCCTGTTTACCAACTTACCCTAATTCAATATTCTGCATATACCACTTTTACTCACTATCCAACGCTAACCAGGACTACATTGCTTAACAGATAATTAGTATTGAAGGATTACAACCAACATCCCCAGAATAACATCATGTATTCAAAGTGAATACAAATGCAACAACATAAAGGTAAAATCACATATAAACATATATACACATATTTACCATACATAACATCAATATATATTCTCTAAATTTATCGGGTATCATCATATCATCCATATGTCCTACGAACTTACCGACCATCATAATATCATCATTATATCTTTTGGATGTACCAAGCATCATCATAACATCAATATATCCTCTAAATATACTAGGCATCATAATATCATCAATATATTCTCTGGACTTATGTGTGTCATTATATCAATATATCCTTCGGATATACCGGTATCATTATAACACTAATATATCCACTGGATGAACCGAGCATCATTATAATATCAATATGACCTTCGAATGTATCGGGCATCATCATATCATTAATATATACTCCAGATTCATTGGGCATCATCATATCATAAAAATTCATCATGACATCTATATATATAGATATGTAGCCAAATATATAATAATTGCAAGCCCTGCAAGCAATAGAGTACAAGAGAAATAAAGAAATACCTATCATGGTACATCATCATTTATTGTCAACATATTATAATAGTAAGTGCATGAACATGCATATCCACATGGTATGAACACTCAATACATTACCACACTTGACATGATAAGCATGGTCAATTAAATGCGATGGTTATACTTCTTAGAATATCTCATTTTTGGCATGACTCACATTACTAGAACTAAAGAGATTCTTTGGCACAAACATAAGTTTAGTCACTAGGCATGAACATGATATGAGTAATAAAATAATCCTACACTCAAATAGTAAACTAGCCAATAAGTTAAGTGATAGTATAGTCATAGGTTCAATTTAGAAGACTTTCCATTGCTATCTAAGTAATGAAAATAAGATAACCATCAAGTATGCACATTATTTAAAAAATCAACATCATGAATAAACCATTTACCAGGTTTGGCCATCATATTACCAAAAGCATATTTTAGGCATTTAACAAGTATCTAGGTCACTAATGATGCTACATAGTTCAAGCTTAAGGAGGGTTAGGTTCCACTTCTAATATCCCAAGTTATATCTTCAAGTATAACTTCTACCCAAAACTAGACTAAGTCAACTAATTCATATCTTACAGGTTTATCAATCCATACTCATTCTATATGATAATTCTTTCTTATGCATTACTCATAAGTCATCCAAAGCATCTACGAACAATTTCACGACTATGCATATCTAGGTCAACTTACTCTTAAGATAAGTGAACAAGGTCACTCCTATCTAAATAGAGCAACTAGATCATTCTCATGCTATTCCTGAGATAACAAGTCTAACTAACCAAGGTTCTAGACTATAACTCAAGTATCACACTTTATGAGTTCAATAGCCTAAGTGGTTTAACTAATCCCAACATTACTGTGTACCATTTCAACTCCTACAACCCTTTTTAGATCTCAACAAGATATCAAAGTCATACTATAATAAACCTCAATCTAACAAAAGTAAGCCTAACCTACCTCGAATCCAAATATAATTCACGAACTAAGAAACTTCACTTTTCCTTTCCTTAAAGCTTCTTCAAGAAGCCAAGCTATCGAAAACATAATCTATGCATTAATACGAGAATATCAACACCCATATTGCACCATTATGTTTCGATTCCAAACGACACCAAAATCTCCTAAGTGGGTCCTATATATAGAAAATGAGTTTTTGAGACACCATTAGGGAGTTATAACCCTCAATAATCAAGTGAGTATCAAGGTTGTTTGGGCATAAATCATGCCCCCAAGCCAATTAGGGTTTTGGGTCAAATAATCTAGAATTAAGCACTAAATTGAAGGATCCATCCATTAGATTTGATGTTAATCACGAATATGCAAGTTATTCAAGCCCCCAATCAACACCCAAGACTCAATTTAAGGGCTACACACTCTATTGGGGTATATGGGTCTTAATAAAGTGAAGAAATGGCAAATTCTCGGCCAAAGAAGCATTTAAATAATCCCTTTCTAGACCCTCAGATAGAGAGATCATGCACCCAAGCTAGCTGCGATCACTATGAAGTTTCCTCGATCGTGGTACTTTTCTGCACTTATATAATACCCCAAAAAATCTAAACCAATATTAGAGACATGTACCAATATCATGCATAGTACATCATGGTTCTTTTATAGTTTTATGATTAAGTTAGATGTATATTAAGGCTTCAAATAACTCCCAGCTATCAGAAGAATCAAAACATTCCTTACTGATTAAATTCTTGAGAAGGCTATTGGTATAGTAAACTTCAAACGAGAATATCTCTCATTATAATTGGAATTTTTGATCTCATAACCTGTTAACAAATAGATAATTGAATTAGCTTTCCAACGATACCAATTTTTCCTAAATCCCATATTGGAGCAAAGAGTTATTCCTATTTTACTCCAGCATGTCAGGCAAGAAACAATGTGACGACATTCGTGGTAGCTTACAACAATTGTGATGCCCTACCACGAAGGTCGTCAGCCTTAGGTAGAAACTATCTCCAAAGTGATGACATTTGTGGTAGCTTACCATATTTGTAACGACCTATCACGAAGGTCATTAGCCTTAGGCATAAGCCAACTCCTAAGTGACGACGTTCGTAGTAGCTTACCACATTTGTGATGCCCTACCACGAAGGTCATCAGACTTAGGTAGAAACCATCAATTCCAGCTCCTGTGTGACAATATTTTTGATGGCTTACCATATTTTTAACGCCTTCTCACAAATGTCCTCAGCTATTATTTTCAGCAATTGGGAATTTATTTTATAAGGGTATTTTGGTCTTTTTCCTTCACTTCCCATGACTTATAACCCTCAAGGAATGTATTATCTTCCATTCTCTTCAGTTAAAATATCTCAAAAAGATCTCTAATACACTTTCAACCACAAGATTAGGGTTTTCTCTCAAGACCATCTCCTCAAGAACAAGAATATTCTTTCCCAAAGGGGTTAAACCCTAGTCAAGAAAAATTAAGGGCAAGCCTAAGGATTTCTCCAGGAACCTTCAAAAACATTAGATCTCTTTCAATATCAAGCTTTAAGGTATGCATAGTGTTTATCCACGGAAAACTTTTGTCTGTGGAGTTCAAGAATCAATCTTTGATAACTAAATCATGAATGTTTTGTGGTGATATAGTTGTATGCATATTGTTGTTTGTGGTTTTTGCTATAGAGTGGGAATTTTATGAACTTTCATGAGGATTGTGATCATGTAGTTGGAACCCATGAATTTGGGTGGATTAAGGTGGTGTAAATTTGTGAATACACCTATGCCTTAAAGAGTGCATGCAATGTTTTTGATAAAATTCTTAGTATGTGATAAACTAGGTTTCCATGACTCAATAGTATTTGAATGACAAACCAATGTTAACCATTATAATTTGATATCAATTTCATGCTCTATGCTTTATGATTTCACATGAATTCCACGTTGTTGTTATGTGTCATAGTTGTGGTATGGAATGTACATAATGATTGGGGAATGGACTCATAGTGTGTCTATATGTCTTCCATGCTATGAACAAGATCATGATTTTGAAGTACTACATGAGTTATTCCCAAATTATTACAATATGAACTAAATGTTACATGTTTGCCATTCCCTTATGCTTAAATGGTTTCCATGCTATCGTTATGAACAATATATGTTGTTGGAATGCCCATGATATTAGAATATGAGATTCATGACTTGATTATAAGCATTCCTATTCATGTTAGATATTATGATGACCATGTACTTTATGAAATCCCTCACTCATGTATTATGGATTGTTATTGATGGTCATGTACTCAAGAAAGTCAAGTTGTGTCAGTTTCCTTCCATCGAGTCCTGGGGGTACTTATACCTAAAAAATATAGCTTTGTGCCTAGAGTCATGTCATGTTATCATGATACTCTCAGTCGAGCCATGATCTATAGAATTTAGTCAGTCATGTGACCAAGGAAAACTCAAAAATCTCAGCAATCTCACTAGTTTAGTAATCTCAGTACTTAGTTATCTCAGAAATCTTAGTATCAATAGTATTCCTTGTAATTTTAGAAATTCCAGTACTCTCAGTCAGTCCTCAGAACACTGTACGTTTCGTCAGTCAAAAGAGCTCAGTAAACTTAGTTTAGCTCCGCTAAATAATACCACTAGTATCAGTCTAGTTAATCAGTATCAGTTCAGCTAATCAGTTTAGTTTAGTTATTCAGTTCAGCTTAGTTATTCAATTCAGTATCCTTCAGATGGGAGTAGAAGTTAGCACAGAGTGAAACCAAGGATGGGAACTCACCTACCAGTTCAGGGTGTGATTCTTAGCAGTCATCCTTACGTTTTAGAACTATGTAGCCAGCATAGGTTGAGACATCGCAGCCTATTATATAAGGGTAGATAAGGTGGCTTAACCTATTATATGAGGGTTCCCACTGTTCTCACTAGAGTTACCTGTTATATGATGGTTTCTCACATGTTGTCCTTACCAGTTGAGCGGTATTGACACCCTTCCAATCAGGGCAAAGATTGGACCCTATCTTAGCCATAATGTCACATATGGGGCATGTCGGTTAAACAACTACTTCCCATAGTTTTAGTTATAGATTTCAGGACTGTCAGCTACAGTCACCAAGTCTCAGTAAAGAACTCAGATAGTTCTTCAGATTTCAGTATATCAAGACTGTCAGATATAGTCAACTCAGATATAGTACGAGACTCAGATAGTTTCATTAAATTCAGGATTGGTAGATACAGTCGCTCATGTTATCATTATTACCAGTTCTCGGAACTTATACTATCAGTACTTAGTTTTAGGACTGTTAGACACAGTCAATCAGGCCAGTTCTTCATAATTCAAACTGTCAAAAATAGTCATTCATCTATTCAGTATCTCAGTATCAGTACACTCATGTTGTCAGTATTCAGACTTAGTAATCAGTATCTCGACGAGTTCAGTTAAAGTTATGTATGGATGTATGTATTCTCACATTCATATTAGTTAGCATTGTTCATGCATATAACCCTTTGCATTTAGCCTACCTCATTCATATACTCAGTACATTCATATGTACTGATGCATTTGTGCTATGGTGCTTTCTCTTATATTACACCATAGGTTCAGAGGCAAGAGCTCCAGATTAGTAGTAGCATTCCAGTGTTCAGAGTTTCCAATGAGTCCTTCACATTCGAGGATGATATGATTACTGCTACATTTACCATTCAGTTTTTAGATGGAGTTAGTTGGATACATGTTCCTTCAACTCCTTATTCAGTTCAGTTAGAGGCTTTCAGACTAAATGTCATATTAGATATTCAGATCTCATTATTTTAAGTATTTATGACTTGTTTTTGGTATTGTTATACCTTTTTTAGATTTTTTGTTATCAGGCGTTTATTCAGTTTGAACTTTATGGCCTTTCATGTTCATGTTTCTGTATTTTATGATATATTATGCAGTATACAGGTACAGAGATCAGTCATGGGTTAGCTTGTGGTCCTTTGGGGTCATGAGCACCATGTAGAATTTCGGTTCAAAAAATTAGGGTGTTACAACTTAATGTCAACTGAAACTTGGAATTTCACGTTTTCAATATGAGCAAATAAAATATGTAACCACATTCATTTTGACATTTTTGATGTGCTAGAAAAGTTAGATTTTCCATCTGAGGTTGTTTCGACCAAATATGGGCTCCATACTTGAATTTCAAATATATAAACTATTCAACCAATAGGTCAAAATGAGTTTGGGTGCAGCAGGACCCGAACCAAAGTTCTACCCAACCTATAATCAATATTCTGGAACTGCTGGCACAGTCAGAATTAACATCCAATATCATTTTACTGAAGTTTTAATTTGGTGACTGTTTGGAACTAGTAAAGACTTTTAAATAGGGAAATGATTCTAAAAACTAATCGAACTACTCGATAACCAAACTATCAGTTCCAACAAGTCATAAATGACATGGTGTAGATATGGAAAAGCTCTAATGGTAAAAATAAGTAGAATCATGATAAATGACTCAAAGGGTCATTACACATGCCAGGCATAGGCAGATACCGCTTTAGAAACCCTTGGGTGCTTTAACGGTGATAGCTAAAACAACCCACTACCGCTTTAGAGGCACCTAGGATCAATTAAATGCCTTATTTTCTCAATTTTTATCCTATTTTTACATAAGTTCAGAGTGAAAGGCCATATAATGTGTGGAACCTTGAGAGAAACATTAATAAGTTATTTTAGGGTGTTCTTGAGCTTAAATTTCTCATTTCTTCTCCGCATTCTTAATAAGTACCAATTAATTTCATGATTAATTCCTTGTTATTTTTGAAAATCCCTAGAATATTGGTGGGTTGATTTTAACACCTTTTAAGCTTGGAATTTACCGTTCTTAAGGGTAAATATTCCCTAAGTATAGAGGAACGTGTTGATGGTTTCGAAAGTACGATTCCATAAGTAGGCCCCACATGAGATTTTTATGTAATGTTGGACCTAAAGCACAAAATACAATATGGGCACCATTGTTATCATATTTATAAGTAGATTATCATTTTGTTAGTGTGGCATCTTACAGAGGCTCCTCAAAAGGAAAATTCACCAATTTAGAAAATTTCATCGGGCTCTTTGCGATGTCTAGGTAGGCTAGGTTTGCCTTTCGCATAGATTGGGCTAATTTGTTGTTTATTTATGGTAATATGATAGATACGGGTTGGGAATTAAGTTTTGGAAGTGTATTTAGTATAATTTGGATCTCTTAGTTAATTTAGGAACCATAAATTTGGTATGGTTGACTTAGTTACTCATTATTTGGGTAAAATTGATATCGTAGAACTAAAATATGGCTTAGTTAATATCTAGTAGTGAAATTAGATACCTTAACCTAGTTTGGGTAGAATTTGCCTTAGAATGGATTTTAGAAATTTGGAGTGGGCCCTCTGTCCCACCTTAGGCCAAGATAGCATTAGCTCATTGTAGATTTATTATGCTTGTTATATCTTTTAAATGCATATATTAGTGTTTGAAGAGTCTAGATACATGATACATATAGTAGATTGATAATTTTGAGTTGATACTAGTTCTGATTCAAGTTTGTCAATTATGATCTTAAGACAGGTTCGATTCTGGAATTGTTCATTACATAAGCTCCGATTCAAGTTTGGCAAATGATGATGATGATGATATAAGTTCTTGTTTGAGTCCATCATTAAGAGGTTATTCATGATATATTTATGGTATGAAAGGATTCATGCTTATGGCTTTGAGATATAGTTATTTAGTATATTTGTGGTTACTTCTTCTCTTAACTTGCACCTTTTGGGATTATGGGTATACTACGTGAATAAACCAGGCTAAGAATGCATATACTACGTGAATAAACAAGGAAAAGATGGACATATGGTGACACTATATATATATATATTTGTATGTGTATATATATATATATGTATGTATATAGATATGTATATATATATATATATATATATGTATATTTATATAAAGGGTTAACTCAAGAGAATACCCTAAGGAACCAACCTAACATCTCAAGGAATTCTAAGCAAGTAGGAAATCTAGTGCTAGTATAATCAGTGTCCCTAATCATAATGTCTAACAATGAGTAACTAATCAAAATGTAATTTACCAAAAAAATGAAAGGGATCATAATTGTACCTCCAACCTCAATGCCAATCCATAATCAGCCTCCCACGAACTAACAACAATAGCAATAATGAAGTAATCGACTATTCCAAACAAACAATACCTAACCGGTACCCTATAAGCTCGGAAGGTTCATTCAACACTTAATAATCATAATCAATACTTAAACAACCCCCCATAAGGCCGATAGATATATGCACCAAATAATAGTGGTGATAGGCAATACAAATGAATGAATAGATTCAAAGTAAATCCATAGTACCATATCTGATCCAAGTGACACAACATACCAAGTGCATACACCTCCTCCAGCTCAAAAACTCCTAAAGGCAGGATCTACATTAACCTTTATTGTCAAGCATGATGGCTCACAAATAAAGGGACCTCTAGGAGATTCAAGCTATCCATATACACTACTTGTTCCCAATCTAGGATTTCTAATAATCATCATCATCAATCTACTTTGTCCAGTACCAGAGAGATGTATATATAATAAATGCACGGACTTGAACTATGTCTAAAGAGAGGAAGTTTGTAAATTCATTGGCCGAGATCAACTCCAGGACTAAATCAACATAAAATATTTAGAATTAGTTAGAATCTCTATCGACCAAAGTAAATAGTAGTGTTAAAAAATGGATAAATCATGGACCAAAATAAGTCTCAATCTAGTTTCCAAAACATCATCTTTGGTTTTGAAAGCTGATAAATTGGTAAAATAGGATGGTACGATCCCCATTATAAAATAATCAATTTTAATTGTGAAAAGTTGGAAGGCATCATGGTTTTGCCTGGGATCATATCACTGAAAGAGCATAAATCCATAAAAATTATACACGGCAGCACCAATATCAAGAAATACCACAATAAGTGCCTAAGCATCCAAATACTAAAATCAAGCCCTTTTCTGAAGGAAGACTACTCACGTAGAGTCCAATTGGCAGCGTAACCATGGCCTCAAGCCCAACAGTATATAACTAGTATAATAGTAATTCTATGATACGGGAAACTATGGTCTAAGACATTTAGTCAAATTTAAACCATATACTAAAGGATACTTAGCATCAACTATGGTCAATATGCTTATATTCTAGGGTGATAAGATCCTATAGCCACAACAAGTATTTCATCTTAAGGATCGATTCACCTTTTTTTCCCAAAACTCTAAATTAGGCTAAGCCATGATATTCTAGTCATAAAGATGACCTATCATACCTACCTAGCATGCAATCTACTCTACACACAATCTCATAAAGAAAAGTATATCGAAGACTACCTCGATGCCAAACCGCAATCCTTTGAATCATCCATAAATAGCTCATCTTTGCTCTATGATCCCAAAATGACACCAAGCTATCAAAATAATACTCTACACATCAATATGAATAAAATGAGACCCATATTGCTATATAAAAGGTCAGGTTAGAATTTGGGTCAAGAATGGGCCTGCGAGGCTTACAATTGGAATCCAAAATTGAATCACCTACGAGGTCCCTCTAAGAAGAAGGAATGTATGTTCAAGAACTGAGCACAAACAAGATACAAATCGAGGTCCAAAATAACCCCTAAATTCCAAGGATATAAAAACCTAATATCTAAGAATTTGCAATGAAATGGGATGCAATTTGATAGGAAAAATAATAGAAAAAGACCAAGAAGTGTTAGGCTAACTTACCTTTGTTTCAATAGATGATTCCCCACACTTTCTCATGTCCTATGTCTTCGAACATAGTGAAAAGAGGTTAAGAAAATGAGATAAAAATCAGGTGGAGAAGGGGTTAATCCCTTTCAGATGCTGCTAAATCGATAAAGTGATCTCGTAAGCAATAAATAGATTGTTTAACCGACCCTCTATAAAAACCTGACCACCGCTTAAGTGGTTGAGTACTACTTAAGAAACCTCTGCTTAAGCGGTGAGGACATCAATTAAGCAGCTGGGCGTGGTCCAAGGTTGATCGCTAAAGCGAACTACTGGTTGCTTATACGACCACTGCTTAAAAGATTAAATGTCCTCTTAAGAAGTTGCACCAGAGGATGGCAGGCATTAAATTTTGTTAAGTCCAAATGGACTCTGATCGGATGCTCGATATTTGTTCAAAACCCCGTGCACATAAATAAACAATGCTACCATACCAAATTCGACATTCCAATTTAATGGAGCTGAGATTGTTTCAACTAAATCTATAGCCCACACCCGTAGTTCTATTTTTCATAGAATCAACCCAATAGCCCAAAATGAGTCCAAAAGCCTTAGGACTTGAACCAAGGGCCCCCTAGCCTAAAACCAATACTTTAGAGTTGATGACACTGTTGGAATTCTCATCTGAGGTTATTTAGCAAGAGTTTTGGTCTGAGACCAATTCCTTAATATCATTAACTCCAAAATGGGGAAATTAGCCGAAAACCCAAATGAACTGTCCAATAACCGAATCGATAGTTCCGACAAGTTAAATGACCTAAAGGTACTTTGGGAAGGCTTGAAATGCCAAAAATGAACAAGAATTGAGGAAATAACCTTGAGGGTCATTACAATATCTACTACTAAAAGTATTTTTGTCTGCAAAAGTCAATGGATATGAACAGTCCATAACCTTGAAAGAACGAGGTACTGGGCCTGCATGCCCAAAACATGTCTTCCCAGATAAAATCCACAGAGAGACAACACTTTCTAAAGGATTTTTCTATAGGTATCCCTCTTCAACCAACTTTCTTATTTAAGAACCAACACTCAACCCCAATGACCAACTAGCTTCCAATTGAATCGAGGATGGCCAATGCTTGCAAATACAGACCATAATAGAATGATACCACACTAATATATGCACACTCAAGCTGAAACTAAACAAAGATGAAGAAAATCAAAGGCATCAATCTTGGAATCAACTCCAATATCCGAATCTAGCCTTTCTTTGCCTTTCCAAACCTCCAATCTTCTCTAAACCATTCAAAATTTCATTTGAGTCTTGTGTACGCAATCGCATCACTCTAACATCAAAGAATTAAAGTTGATCCACCTAAAATCTAAAATTTTAAGAATAAGGATAAGCTCATAAGGTGCTACCTAGGCACATAAATTTGGATGACCAATGTAACCAATCTATGCCTAGTTGATATGTATGACCCTCAAAACTAATAGTTAAGAGTCCATAGCACAAACTCTTATAATGAAATAATCTTCTCGAGGGTATCCCACCTACTAACGATGAAACCATATTAAGTACAACCCGAGTGTACTTCTTTTTTATAAGTAGATATTCAAAATTTCCGATGTAGACTAACAACCAAGGTCAAAAGATGAAGAAACCATCATCAAATGCCAATAGGCTATCCCTCAAACCTCTAATAACCACAATCCATCTAAATTGAAGAAGATCAAATAGGCAGAAAAAGAGTATGCTTAGCTAGCCTATAGATGAAATCCAATACTATACTTCAGCATCTAAGTCAAACTTCTCGATCCCAACTATCAAAACCAATCTTGTAGGTGAGTAAGCGTCCATACTCTCTATTCTAGCACAATTTCCAAGTTCTCATTTACAAGATTCAAGGTCAACAACTTGAGCCAACAAGTGTGAACTGAGGACAAATTCCTAAATCAACCTTACTATCATAAATCAGGGATATCATTAATGATCCGTGTATGAGCCAAAATTTAAGTATTGACAAAAAAATATAACCAGAACTGGGGAAAGCCACCACCTGAAGAAACAAATAGTCTTCTCCACATCTGTTAAAGGCATAATGCATCAAGGCATACCCAAGAACTCATCAACATGAAGTAATACAACCCTAGCCAAAAACGGATAAATCTAATGCTTCATCTACAACATCGAATACCATAGACATATATCATCCAAGAAAATCATTACATGAAGCCTTATTAGACCGAATAAATTCTGAAATGAGGATTTTTTTAATCCACCCACGTAAAACAACCTTAACCCAACCAAACTATGAATCATACCATAGAAGAATAGATTAAAAATCTCAACATCAATGCCAAGGTCAAGACCACTAATGGAAAGTTAACCAGGCAAATCCAGATAATGAATTTTCAATTGGCCAACTTAAGAAGTAGTTATAAGAAAGGGTCACTTATCTCCACTATCTTTAACCAAACAGGATAAAGAACGATTCAAAAAGAACAAAATATCCAACTCTATACCATAACAAGATCAAAACTATCACCAAGAGATGAACCCAACAAACTAGAAAGGCAAACCTAAGATCTTTCGATATCAACATCAAGACTACTGAGTAATGAACTAGCTAAATTGGAATAAAAAGTCTCGAATTGATCATTCTAGAAATAGGCTATTAACAAGTACAGTGAATGATAAAATCTCAACAAATTAAAAGGCAAGTCCTAGAATCTTAGAACCAAATTGCCAACTCTAGAACCATAAAAAAACCATAGAAGGCCAACCTACCAGCACTTCCATAGCTTACTAAACAACCAATCTCATACCATAAACAAAAGAGAAAAATAAAAAGTATCACATCTCTAAAGAGAGAAAACTATCTAACCGAGCTAGCCGCCTAGGCTAACAAATAAGAATCGCAAGAAAGGAAATTCTAACTAGATAATGCTTGTCCGCCAATTAAGTAAGAATTAATCAACATCAAAACAATGACAATAATAATAACAACAACAATAGTAACACAAGAATGAGAGAAAAGTGATATAAAAAATGAAGATCAATAACAAGTACCATATTAGGGCCATAAAAAAGCCAATATACCAAAGGAAAGAGACTTTAACACAAATGATGCACCCCTAGGAAAATACGATACTAACACACTCTATCTAGTACAAAAAAAATCATCTATAGGGGTAGTCACATAATCATGAACTCAACACCAAGGCAGACATCAATCAATATAAAAATACTAAGACACATAATAATTGATGGGTATTAAAACCCAATACCAATCAAATAGAAGATAAAGGTTAAAAATAAAAGTCACAAAAATCATGGTAGAAATCTAGAGTCATAATCCTTATGTGCCCAAACGAGTATGAAACTTAGCAGGTCCAAACTCGACTGAGCATCTAAATCACAATTGAGGCACTAAGTGTACCATTTCTAACTGAGGGTGTCACATATTTATGAGACTAATTTGGATAAGATGAATGACTAATAATCCTCTGTTAGGCATACTCTTTGGCCAATGATTGGTCTCTCTGCAGTCATAACAAACCCCTGAAGCCCTAACCCAGGAAAAGACATAGTCTAACCCAAAGTAGCTAACTAACTTACACTAGGGACACTTACTATAGAAATGACCATTGTCCCTACAATCATAATATATGTTAGGAGCTCTACGCTGGCAATAAATATGTGCTCACCCTATCTAAACAACCAACTCAATCTATGGAACTACCTAAACTAGTGACCAATCTTTTCACAACCAAATCAGGCTCCTATAATACTCTGAGGTACTGCACCAACTGATTCAAAATAACCGCCATAGTCTAAAGATCCATAACGAATAATCTATAAGGTTTGATAAGAACTATGCCTACTGTGACTACCATGATTGATTTGAGAGCCACCTATGGTCTAAGATGCTACCTGAGTAGAACTAACAAGATGCAAGTAAAGTTGATACTCACTAGGAGGATCCTTACCCTTAGACAAGATGCCAATAATACAATAATGGGGACATAGCCTTTTACTTCTACCTTTATATGTCCCAATACGTGCTCTCTATATGGTCCTTGAATGGTCAACAATATGAGAGAAAGAAGACTCGGCTAGTATCAAATATTTTAATGCTAAACGAAGTGGTAAAGCTAATCTTTCAATTAATCAGTGCACCATCTCATGCTCTGAAGGATATAGTATAAGAGTATGTCTGTTCCATATAAGAAACCCAATCTCATACTCTAAAATTGATAAGGTACCCTATGAAACACCAACAAGCCCAATTCTAGCTTGAGAACTACTCAATGAACTAGATATTATCTTTGGCTATGAGGCATCCATAAAAATTCTTAAAATCCCTAATGCTGAATATTAACAAGCTAAAGTGGTCACAAACTCTATCGATAACCTCGTGTCATCTATCTAGAATAGTGTAGAGTTAAGAATGTACTAAATATTTATAGAATATGGACCCAATACAAGGATTTAAGAACAAAATTTACAAAGAATACCCAATAGCTTCTCAAAGATAGGATACCAACATATCTGTAGCAATCTACAATACTTTACCAGACACTTACCTCTTGTACCAATACATAGATATACCTGGCTCTGATACCGATTTGTCGAAAACTAGTTCCTCCAGTCATGATGACACCTACAATAATCCACTAGTAGGTAAGCCAAATAATAGTCAAAAATATCTTGTAAAGAACCTTCAAGAGAGATGAAAGAAAATAGCAAAATAAATATAATAAAAAACTAATATATATAACATAATCCCATTACTTGGTGAAATTAGTATAAGAAATTATAATATAATAAGAGTACAAAGTGAAATACAAACTAAATATAAGTACAAGCTATCTCTAAATACAACATAGAGATCTGTCTAATCCATAAGAAGGAGAATGATAATACTCTAAATGCTAGGAGCTTACGAAAAATATCCGTTCCATAGCTGATCCACACGATGCATACAACAACAATGAGAACTCATACAATGATCTACAAGATACAAAAGCGTAGTATGAGTACTAAACACGTGGTACTCAGTAGGAAGCAGGTGACTGAGCTTTAAGGATAACCAAAGCATAAATAACAAGTAACGCAAGAATGTAAAGTATAGATAACCATCCAAAAAACTAAACATAAATAATCTAGTGGTGCAATAAGGATAAACTATCCTATCATCATAGTAATCGGGATCTAAAGTGCCACAAATAATATCACTAGCCAATATATCAAGCAGAAGTGATGTAAAATTATATAATAGTATACAAGGCCAAGAATGTATATATGACATTAATAAACAAAGAAGAGAAGGATCTATGGTGACACTATATATATATATATATATATAGGGATAACTCAAGTGAATACCCTTAGGAACCAACCTAAATTCTTAAGGCATTCTAACAAAGTAGGAAAGCTAGTGATGGTATAATCAGGGTCCTTAATTGTAATGTCTAATCATGAGATAACTATACACAATGTAATTTATTGTAAAAAGAAAAGATAGCAAAATCATACCTCCAATGTATGTACCAGTCCATAATCAGCCTGCGACAAACAAACCATGGTAACAATAATGAAATAATCGGCTAGTCTGGACAAATAATACCTATCTGGGCCCTTATAAGCCCAAAAGGTTCAATCAACACTCAACACTCATAACCTATACCGATACAACCCCTATAAGGCCGATAGATATAAGCACCAAATAATATACTGGTGATAGGAAACATATATGAATGAATAGATGTAAAGTAAATCTATAGTACCATATCTAATCTAAGGGCCATAATGTACAAATTGTATGTACCTCCTCTAGCTCAACATCTTGAAAAGAAAGGACATACGATAACCTATATTCTCTAGAAAAATAACTCATAGAAGAAGGCTCCCCTAGAGAATTCAGGAATATCTATATACACAAGCTGGTGTCGATCCAAGATTTCTAATAATCAGTATCACTAATCAACTCTATCCAGTACTAGAGATATGTATATAATAAATGCATGAACTTAAATCAAAGATAAAGAGTATAAGTATATAAATCCATTACCCAAGACTAGTTTTGGGATTAAATTTGCATAAACTATGTAGAAAAGGTCAAATCCCTCTCTACTGAAGTAAATAGTAGTGGTAAAAAAATAGATAAACCAGGACTTGAATCAATCTTGGTCTAATTTCCAAAACATCATCTTTGGTCTAAGAAGCTCATAAATTGGTAGTACAATCCTCATTACTGAAGATTCCATCTTAAAGGTAAAAAGTGAGAATAAATTTCTTTTCATAAAATAGTTGTAACATTATGGTTTTGGATGGAATCGTACCACTAAATGAACATAAATGTTCCAAAAGCATCATGTCATCACCAATATCCAAATAATATAACAATAAGTGCATACACGTCTATGTACTAGAATCATTCCCTTTTCTAAGGGTAGACTACTCACTTGGAATCCAACTAGCATTGTAACCACGACCTTGGGCCTAATAGTATATAACTTGTGTAGTAATTCTATGATACAAGAAACTATTATCCAAGACATAAGTAAAATATTAAACCTTATACTAAAGGATACTTAGCATAAACTATGGTCAACATGCTTATATTCTAGGGTGATGGGATCTTATAGCCACAACAATCATTTCATCTTAAGGTTCGATTTACCCTCTATCCTCAAACTCCTAAATTAGGCTAAGTTCTGATATATAATCATAAACATGACCCATCAAACCCATCTAGCGTGAAATTTATACCATATACCATCTCATGAAGAAAAGTAGACCAAAGCCTACCTTGATGTAGAATCTATAATCCTTGAATAGTCCATAAGTCACTCCTTTTTTATCAATGATCCCAAAATACTACCACACTATCAAAATAATGCTCCACATATTAATAGGAGTAAAATGAGATCCATATTTCTATATAAAAGGTTAGGTTAGAATTTGGGTCAAGAACAAGCTTGCAAGGCCTGCAAATGAAATCCAAAACTGAGTCCATCACAAGTCCCAGAAATTACAGGGAATGTGTGCTAAAGAGTTGAGCACATATAGGACACTAATCGGGTCCAAATCATCCCCTAAAGTCTAAGGATTTAAAGAGCTAATTTCAAGAAATTTATGTTGAAATGGGATAGAATTTGATGGAGAAAATAATGGAAAATGACCAAGAATTGTTAGGATAACTTACCTTAGTTTCAATGGATGATTCCCTACACTTTGTCATGTCCCATTCTCTAAAAAATGATGGAAAAGGATTGAGAAAATAAGAGGAAAATCGGATGGAGAAGGGGATTTAATCCTCTGTAGATGTCGCTAAAGTGATTGAGTGATCACTTAAGCGATCACTATTTAAGTGATCAAATAATCTTTTAAGTGATACTCTAAAAAACCTGATCTCCACTTAAGAGAATAAGTGTTGTTTAACCAACCTCTGCTTAAACGGCGAGGCTATCACTTAAGTGATTAGGCGGGGTCCAAGGATGATTGCTAAAGTAATCCCCTGGCTTCTTAAAAGACCACCACTTAACAGACCAAAGGTCTATATAAGTGGTTGCACTAGATGATTCCAAGGAAAAGAATTTGGTAAGTCCAAATGGACTTTGACCGAGTGCTCGAGATTCGATCGGAACCCCGTGCGTACAAATGAACTATGCAACTATTCCAAATTTTACTTTCTAAACTCAATCGAACTATTAAAACTATCATCTGAGATCATTTAACTAAATTTGGGAACCATCAAAACTTTCATCCAAGATTATTTTAACTAAATCTAGGGCTCACACATATAGTTATATTTTTTATAGAATAAATGAGTCTAAAAGTCTTGGTACCTGAACCAAGGATTTCCCTACCCTAAAATCAAAGTGAGCTGATAGCGCTATTGGAATTCTCATACGAGTTCTTTTATTAGGAGTGTTGGTCCGAGATCAATTCCTTAACAACCTTAGCTCCAAAATAGGGAAATAAGACTAAAACCTAAAAAAACTATCTGATAATCAAACCAATAGTTTTGATAACTCATAAATCACCTACAACCACTGTTTGAAGGCTTAAAAAACTGGAAATAATCGAGGAAATGACCTAAAGGTCATTACATTACTACAACTCAACCATAACTTATCTTGCTTCCTTGCTCATAAAGACTATATGGTCACAAAATTGCCTTTTCTTTCAATCTCAGGATATTCTTAATCTATAAGCAACTATTACACATTTCATACCTCAGTATTTGACCTTTCCTAAACATAAGGGACTCACACTTATCAATTTAACCCAACAATTTTCCTCAATTCATTATATTGGGGTTTTTTACCCCTTTGAACTCTTAAATTCTACTTTTGTTAACATTATAATCGAAGTTCTACCTTTGGAAGTATTTTCTAAAACCCTAAGATCAACAACAATTGATAATAAACAAAACCCCCAAAAATTCCCACTAGTTCATAATTAGGGGCTAACCTCCAAATTCCATAATGACTATTATTTTTACAATTTCTATGAATCTGAAGGAGTAATTCAAGTTTGGAGTATAAAAAAACCTAACCTCAATGATAAAAACCCCCATTAACAGAAAAAATTTCCCTTTATATGCCCTTTAATATTTTTTTGATAAACGGGATGAGAAAGTTTTTTTATCTAAAAAATTGATTTATTGAATATTGGCTACCGCAGCGATACAGTTGTTGCTATAGAAACACCACTGCAATAGTGAATCTACCACTGCAGCGGCTCCTAGGCCAATTGGGCAAGCTTTAAGGTGGTTTTTTTTACATGCAGCGAGCCCAAAATAATAACTCAATACTTTTACCAATTCTTTCCATTTCACAACACACTTCTCAAATTTGATATTATAAACTAACCCTTTCATGATAATCGTTACAACCGGAGTTTTACTAAAATCAAATCAACACCCCCAGCCAATTCTTTAACAACTAGTAGATTTTCCTAGACCACCACATAATCAACATATGCCTAGGACTATGCAAGCCCTATATTTTCAAATTTTGGTCCAAGAGGAAATGATGTGAAGGTTTTACTCACTATTTCAGCATAATGATCATTTAAGTTGATACACTAGACACCAATTTACTCCTCTTTCACTCCTAAATGATAAATAGCCCAAAAGGATGCATTAAATAAGGAAGAAAATACCTGAGTCAATGAATAAGTGTGGATAGTTCTTATGTATATCTATCTTTATCTCTCATGTAGCCTTCTTAAATGGATGATTTCTTTACTAAACCTCACAGATAAAATGAAGTTTGTTCTTCGATTACTTACATCACTATCCTAGATAGCAAAGGCTCCTCTTCATAAGAGAGTTCTTTGTTAAGTAATTCTAAATCCCAACAAATAATGTAATCTATATCTCCATGGTACTTCTTTATCATTGACACATGAAACACAACACCCCGGATAATCTAGGAGGCAAGGCCAGTCTATACACCATTGAACCAACTCCATTCAAAACCTCAAAGGGTTTGATGTACTGCAGACTCATGTTCTCCTTCTTCATAAATCATATTACACGATTCATGGGTGATACTTCAGCAACACTTTTTCACTCTTCTTAAATTGCACCTCTCTTACCTTATTGTTTGCATATTTTTATGTTGACTCCAAGCTGTTACCAAATATTCCTGGATAAACCAAATTTTTTCCATAGATTTCTTTAGAATATTGGTTCCCTAAGGTCTCATGTCAAAAACATCAAACCACCCAATCAATGATTTACATCTTCTCCCATACAAAGCTTCAAAATGAGTTATGTCAATACTGGAGTGGTAGCTATTGTTATAAGTAAATTTACATAATGATAGATATTAGTCCCACTAACTACCAAAGTCCATCACACAGGCTTAAAGTATGTCTTCAAGTACCTGCATTGTCCTTTTTAACTGCCTATCGGTCTGTGGATGAAAAGTTGTACTTAGGTCTATCTTAGTACCCAATTTTGATTAAAACTTCGCCTAGAAAATAGAGGTAAACTAAGTACCTCTATCCAACACTGTAGAAATAGGTACCTCATGAAGTTTCACAGTCTCCTTCACATTTATCTTAGCCAACTTGGCTATATTATAATCATCTCATACTAGAATAAAGTCTGTAAACTAGGTCAAATAATCAACGATCACCAATATGTAGTCAGATATCCTTAGGATATTAGAAATACCAATTACAAAATCCATAGTTATTCTTTCCCATTTCCATTACAGAATAGCCTTCCACTAAAAAGTGCCTTCAATTTTTCGCTGCTCATAATTAACCTGTTGACAATTTTAACACTTGGTCACAAAGACCACAATATCCCACTTCATTTTGTACCACCAATAGTGTTTCCTTATGTCTCTATATATTATTGTTGCACACAAATTTATAAAGTACTTCAAATTATGAGCCACCATAAGGATGGTAGGAACAAAGTTTCCCACACGAAGCACACATATGTCGTCAAATCCTTAACACCTCTCTTCATCCATAATGGATTCTTAGCCTCACTTTGTAACATATTTTTGCTAACATTGCTCAATATTTTATCTTCAAACTACCTACTTTTAATCTTCTCAAAGAAAGTAAACTTCACCCCAACATGGGCTAACATTCCTCCCTTGCTAGTTACATGTAATATCATACAACCATTAGTCAAAGTTTGTACCTTTCTAGCCGATAGACCTCTAACTATGCCAAACTTTCCTTTCTTATCAACTTCTAGCCCAATGCGTCTTCCACCATATTGGCCTTACCCAAGCAATACAAAATTTAGATGTCATAATCTTTTATCAACTCTTTCTACCTTATTTGCCTCAAAATTAGATCTCATTGAGTAAGAACATATTGTAAAATGCAATGGTATGTGAATACTTCATACTTTACCCCATAGAGGTAGCGTCTCCAAATTTTCAAAGAAAATACCACTACTACCAATTCCAAAATAATTGGAAAGATAGTTTTTCTAATATGGATTCAGCTGCCTCAATTCATAAACAATAACCTTCTTACCCTGCATCAAAACCACACCTAAACCAAACCATGAAGCATTACTATACATAATGAAATCCTTACCTTCAATAGGCAATGTAAGAATAGGAATTGAAGTTAGAAAAGTCCTGAGCTTTTGAAAGATTTCCTTATACTTATCATCCCACAAAAAGGGTTCCTCCTTTTAATTCAGGCGAGTCATATACAAAGCAATGGCGCTAAACCCTTTAACAAACCAACGATAATAACTATCCAAACTTCTATCAAATTGGTTTGTCTTTCCTAATTTTTAATAGATTGCACCTAGTGTAGGTCCATAATAAACCCTTTCTCAGACACTATATTCCCTCAAAAGGATACTGAATACAACTAGAATTTACATTTCAAATACATAGCGTAAAGTTGCTTTCCCTTAAGTAACACCAAATACAGCATATATGTGTGCTCCATGCTCCTTATTACTCTTTGAGTAAACTAAAATATCATCAATAAAAACTATATAACAGAATACAAAAATAACTTAAATACACTATTCATCAAGCTCATGAAAGCGGCCAAGTCATGTTCAAACCAAACAACATAACCAAGAACTCATAATCTCTATGATGAATTTGGAAGGAAGTCTTTGGAATCTCTTCAACCTGAATCTTAAGATGATGGTAACCTAAACTCAAATCATGATAGTACTTTCGAATATGACCCAATCCCCCACGTTCATGACATCTGATGTCTAAGTCATTTCACTAAACTAAAAAAGCTAAAGGTGTTTAACTATATATCTAAAAGGGCTAATAATTGACCATTAAAGGCCCCCCTATAGAAATAGGCATAACTGAATAAAATGACTGAGATAAGTAACCCTACGAAACATAACCCCTTAAATAAGTACCACTAATTGACCAATTTCCAAAGCCTTCTTTTTCTCTGCCTTTACCTTTTTTTGTTTTTTAATCCCTTATACCATTTTAAAAAGTCAACCACTTTCTGAAAAGTCCTCAGATATAGCCAATAATAGTGTAGCAACCATCTAAGCCCAACCTCTTAACCAACTCACCAATAAATATTTATAACTCCACCACTTTTTAACTCACTAAACACCATTAAAGAAAAATAAGTTCTGTATTAACCTACTGAATACTCTTAAACAAAAGAGTGCAGAATGTATCTCTAATTATTACAATCCTACTGACCTAACAATTTCTATAGAAGAACATCTAAACAGTATCCAAAAATTAAGTCTAAAATTATTATCCTAAAATACTAAGCAAAGAAGTGTCTTAGTTCTAAAACAAAGGACATAGCAATATAAGAATGATCCAATGGGTGTACAAACATGGTGCTCACCCTTGAATTGATGTATGAAATTATGGATTAGAGTTGAGGTCTCATCTCAAATGCTAGAAAATGCTCTGAACTCAATAAAAAAGAGCAATGATAGTATCAATACCTTAACTAAATACTGTAGGCATCATCGACTGACTCAACTCAATACCATATGAATAGGTAATTTAAATACAAGTAACATCAACTAAAACACCACTTACAATTAATTGACAATCAAATAAATTCATACATTTCATCTTATCAAGAGTAAATATACAAAAGCACATCTAATAAGACAACTAGATTCTTAAACAATAGCAGCATAACACATACATATCTTCAAATGAAAATGATAGTATGAATGAATAATGTACATTCATGCCATAGTCAGCAACCACTATAAGATATGAACTACAAGGGATGACCTCAATCCATGTAATAGTGCCTAATCCAATAATAATGTCAGCATAACACTTGATCTTTATAACAGTGCCGACATGACACTTGATCTTTACATCATCTCATTATCAAATATTCAATGCATGATATAGTGAATAATCACAAGTAATTCCCGAAAGCAAATAACAAACAGCCAACTCATGTTTACACATAGAGTCACGCAAGTTTTTATTATAACTACACCATAAGCAACTGCATTCCTTGCTTGCGGTAACAAACTTACACTTTCTTTCAGTCTTAGTACGTTCTTGATCTATAAGCAACAATAAAACATTTCTTAGGACAATATTTCACTTTTTCTAAACTTTAGGAACTCGTATTTATCAATTTAACTCACGAATTATCATTAGTTCACCATCTTACGGCTTTCATCCTTTTAAACTCTTGAATTATACATTTTTTAACATTACAATCTTGAATTCTACCTTAGGAAGTGTTTTATAACACCCTAGGATCAACAAAAACTAAAAATAAACAAAAACCCCACTAATTCCCACCACTCCATAATTTAGGACTAACCTATAAATTCCACCATGTTTAGAATTATTTTACTTTCTATGAATCTAAAGGATCAATTTAGGTTTAAAGTCCAAAAAACCTTACCTCAAAGATGAAAACTCACAAAAATCAAAGAAAATTTCTGTTGCTAAGCCCTTAAATGTGTTTAGAAAAGTGAAAATAAAAAATAGATTTTCTAATATTTAAAAACTGATATGCTACATAATGTCCACTGCAGTAAAATATTTGTCATTACACCAACACCATTGCAGAAAAGGATCTACCAATGTAGCGATTCTTAGGCCAATTGGGCTACCGCTGTGGCAACGCTTCTGCTGTGACAACAATACTTTTCTCTCTTTACCGAGCCCAAACTAGTAATTACTTGAGAATTGGCCCCAGTTCTATCTTTCACAATGCACTTCTCAAAATATGACATTATGAACTAACCCTTTCATGGTAATCACTATAATCGGAGTTTTACTAATCTATTTTATGTATTGAAAGTTTCTATGACTTTCTAAACTTTTCTTGTAACACAAAATAAAATAAAATCCACCAAAACATACCCTAATAACTGCTAGATTTTCTTAGACTACCACACATTCAAATCATGCATAAGGGTTGGCCAGTCCTACATTTTTAAATTTTGATCCATGGGAAAACTAGGTGAAGATTTTACTCTCTATTTTTGTGTAATAATGATTTGGGTAGTTATAGTCATAAGACCTTCACAAAGTTGAGGTGTGTTACCATAATTTTCTTCAAAGTCTGGATATATTTTTGATCCTTTTTCTGAACATTTTGAAACCAAATTGATGGTAAAAAGTTATCTTCACCTTTTGAAGGTTTATTTGGAGAGCCCATCATATTTTTTCTTTTATTATTATCCAAATGATGACAAGTATAATTTTGTTCCTCCGTGCCCATATACATTTAACTAGTTGTCTTCTTTCAAAGTTATATGCAGTGCTACTATATTCACATCAAAGAATAGATAAATAAATATGGCGAGTTTCATGAATTTTCGTAAAAAATGTATCATATTTCTTTATCATTGTGATGTCATCAATATAGTGCATCGGAACTTGAACCTAATGTCTTACCAATACAAATGCGTTTTAGGTCATAACTTAGTGGGACTAAAATCCAATACTTTATAATCATAGTGCACTAGGATTCCAACCTATGTATTATTCTCTTGACAAGATAGAGCTCGAATCCATCGTCATACACCTAACCAATGGAATAATAGACCAAACTTTAACATGACTCATTCTCAAACCTTTAAAAGTATAATCAGTTCGTACTTATATACATATAGAAGGGAATTTAGTTCTAAGAAAAAATTTGAGCCTACATATTTGTAACAGTAAGATAAAAACATTAAAAAGAATATTACTACATCCTTTTAGTGATACAAACTTTTTTAATTGCTAAATCTTTAAGTGTTACATAGATGCATACAAAAGGTTTCACAAATATGGCACTAACCATGAAGGTTATGAGCAAGTTAAAGGGTTTGAGAACTAAATCTAATAATGGTGAGGAGTAGTGTATGATTATCTATACTTCATGGAGAAGAGTAGTGGACATCCATATTAATATAATATTTTATAATAGATTCATCATACTTGTCATTTTAAAAATTAAGATAGTAATTAATTGTTTGTCTTCAACTTTACCCGTAATCATAAAAGTGCAGATATATTAATATTGTGTAAAATAAAGAAGTATTAAATTAGGAGACATAATAACAAGGATAATTTTGTCACGGCCCAATTTACGAGTCATAAGGGCACCTTATTTATCCCATAAGTAGGTAATCCAAATCGTAGCTCGAAGCTATACGTAATAGGCTAATTTAGTGGAAAAAAGTCCTAAAAGACAAAATTCAAGAATTAAAGACTTATAAAAACAATAAGACAATAATGATGGTCTGGAATATAGATAAAGCATCAACAACCATACTACGAGCTAGTAGTGTCGGTACAAAAGCTACTACAAAAGGAACATAAGTACTGAAATAGTCAAATGAAATCTGTCATAGAAAATTAAAGAATAGACATAGATAATAGAAGGAAAAAGGGGCAACTCCAACTTCGAGGGCTTACCCTATCTATGAAATAAAATCAACACAAACATTACGTCAGCCATTACTTCAAGTACTCAAATCTGCACCAAAAAGGTACAGACGTGTATTATGAGTATCAAAACTATGGGTACTTAGTAGGCATCATCGATCAATGGAGGTAAATCATGATACAAATATAATAAGGATGCAAGATAAATAAGCTAAGTTAAGGTAAAAGGAAAAAACTGGGAATTAGGTCTAACATTGTAAATAAATTACTGAAACAAATATAATATGAAAGAAAGCATAATTAATACTAAGAGATTAGTCCCCATAAGCTAGTAAGGGAAAAAAATTAAATAACCCAAAATGTTACCCCATAAGAAAGGAGGGTACAATCAAAGGAAAGTAACAAACCAAAGTTCCATAAATTTACCGAATATGTAGCCAGAACCAGGAATACATTCACACCATTTCATAATATCAATAAACTCTCAATGCCGAACTCAAACTAAAATTGAATAGCATCATTATCATTATCATCATTTGTCAAACTTGAACTAGAACTTATGTCATCAGTATCATCATCAATTGCTAAACTTTAACCGAAACTCACAATTATCACTAACTCCCAAATACATAACTTGCATAATCATTATATATCTAATCTCCTCAAAGTTCCAAAATAAAAATTTTAAGAGGTATAATATTAGTATCAAAGTCTACAAGAGCTAATACAGATCTTGACCTAAGGTGGTCCAGATGGGCCCACTTTTAATCTCCAAAATCTTTTTTGCAAAAAATTATTAGTCAGACTAGGATAAGGTATATAAATTCATTACTCGATGTTAAATTATCTATAATTATCCCTAAGTTAGAAATTCAACCTAAAACATGAACTTTAGTCCATTACGCCTAAATTATAGTTCCATGATAGTCTAAATAGTCCAAATATTACTAATACTGTCAATCAAACCCCAAAAAACTAAATCTCATCCCATATCTAGCATAATATTATAATTATAATACAAATTAGCTCACTCTATAAAGAAGGTAAACCTAGCCTAGCTTAAAACTGAAGAAAATACCAAAGAATCTGCTAAACCAATAATTTCCCTTTTGAGAAGCTTACACAAGGTGCCATGATATCAAAATCATAATCTACTCCTCAAAATAAGAACCCATACTTCCCTATTATGCTTCGAGTCTAAAATTATGTAAAAAAATCCCATGTGGGGCTTCATTTGTGAAATCATACATACAAAATTGACAATATACCTCTCTATGCTCAATGAATATTTACCCTCAAGAATGGATAAATTCTGACCTCAAATGGTGCTTTAATCAACTCTCTAATATTTTAGGGATTTTGGAGAAAGGTAAAAGGATTTAATCAAGAAATTGATGGAATCTCACCACAAATTCAGAGAAGAAACACATATTTTAAGTACGCAAAATATCCTAAATCACCCAACAATGATTCTCCCATGTGTTCAAACTATTTAGGGTTCTACACTCTTGAATATGGGGAAAAAGTGGGAGAAATACGGATTAGTGGTGTTTTTTAATTGGGTTCCCTGGTGAGCAGGTGTTGCTTAAACGGACACTGGGTTGCTTAAGCAACTTAGTGTTGCCTTAGAGACATATGACGCCCGCACAACTACCAAACCTCCACTAGGACAGCTCGATCACTTAAGTGATGGGCCGGTCTCTTTAGTATCCCCTTTCCTTAAGTAGTCCAAAAGGGCTCTTAAGTTGTGTACTAGCACCAGTTGAGACTTGGAATAATTCTAAGTCTCTGCCAACCTCTCGGGATTCATCAAGAATCCTATATATTCAAATGAACTATGATACCTTATAAAATCCGATATTCTAGATTCAATGGTGCAGTCGAAATTTACATCCAAGGTTGTGTTTATGAAAAGTCAGTCCTATAATTATGTGCCATTTTTCTTAACTTTCATCCAATAGACTGAAGTGAGTTTGGGAGCCTTAAGTTCTTGAATGAGGGTCCACCAATTCTAAAATTAACATTCTAGAGGTGTTGGAACTATCTAAATTTGCATATAAGGTTATTTGACTGAAGTTTGTGCTTGGTAGCCAACTTGAACCAGCGAAGACTTGAAAACTGGGAATTGGCTCTAAAAACAAATGAACTGCCTGGTAACCTAACTTTTAGATCCTACAAGTCATAAAAAACTAGGGTAGCTATAAGAAAGATCTAAATAGCAAAAATGTGTGGAAATACAAAAAATGGCCCGGAGGTTCATTACAATATCCACTACTAAATAGACTTTTATCCACAAAATTAAAGGATTAGGATGTTCCTGAAGCCTCGAACAGGTGAGGATACTGGGTCCGCATCTTTTTCTTCATCTCCTAAGTAGCCTCCTCTACTGGGAGTTTCCTTTAGTGAACCTTAACTACTGGAATCACTATAGTGCACAAACACCTGAGATCACTGCCTACTATGAGCATAGGCTCCTCCAAGAAGGTCAGCCGCTCATCTAACTGGACTGAGTCCTATCTAAGAAAATAGGACGGGTCAGGAATATATTGTTGCAAGCTAAAAAAAATAATAAATTGTATTGACAACAACAAAATCTGGGGGTAAGGCTAACTCATAAGCTATCTCACTAACTATGTGAAGCATCTTAAAGGGTCCAATATATTTGGGGCTGAGCTTTCCTTTCATTTTGACCCTTATCACACCCTTTATAGGTGATACATAGAGGAATACCTGATCTCTAACTCTAAATCTCAAGGCATGAATTATAGGATTTGCATAAGCCTTCTACCTACCCTAAGATGCCTTCAACCTATTCTGAATCACCCTAAGTTTATCCAATGATTCCTGAAGTAGGTCAGTACCATGGAGTCTAACCTCGGAGGTTTCAAACCACCTAATTAGAGAACGACATTGTCTACTTTACTAAGCCACATAATGGCGCTATCTCAACACTCGAATGATAGCTATTATTATATATAAATTCTACCAAAGCTATGTGCTACTCCCACTAGCCTCTAAAATCCATAGCATAAGCTCAAAGCATATTCTCGAGAACCAAACTAGTCCACTCTAACTTCTTATTGGTTTGAGGATAGAAGGTGAACTAAGATCCACCTGAGTACCCAACTCTTTCTGAAAATCTCTCCAAAAGCTAAAAGTGAACACTAAACCCTTGTTTGAAATAATATATATAGGCACAACATGCAAATGATCTACCTCACAGTCATAGAGATAGGCTAACCGCTCAGTGATGAAGGGAATCTGAATAGGAATGAAATATACCAATTTGGTTAGCTGATCCACAGTGACCTAAATACCATCGAAACCATGAGAAGTGCAAGGCAAACTGCCAACACAGTCCATAGTAATCGCTCCCACTTCCACTTGGGAATGGGAAACCTCTGAATCAAGGGAAAATCATGGTCCTTCACTGATTGGGACCTAGAAGTTCTCTATGACATGGTGGCATAGCGCTGCAACACTAGAAAATTCCAAATGCCAAATTGGCCTATGGCGCGACGCACCAAAATCGCGATACCTCACTAGAAATTGACATTTGCTATTTTGACCTTTTCCGTAATGCATTGATGGGAAAAATAATGGTGTTTAACAATTGAAACATAAAATCACCATAATTTCTTACCCGGTTATTGAAATTTGGCTAATTTTATATCGTTAGAAAGATAATTCAATTTCCTACGCAATAGCAGGCTCTAAATTGAAAAATAATAAGAGTTTCAGAAATTTTATATTCAAATACTTATGCACTGGGACTTATATTATGCTAAGGAAATACGGGGTGTTACAATATCTCCCTTTGGGATTTTTCATGCCTGAATGAAACTGGTTAAGCTGAGGGAACTGATAGACTGAGACTACACACTGAATAAGCATATCTGATGCATAGAATGCATGACTGAACTTATTCATGAATACACGACTGACATGAACATGATGAGCAATTGAAACTGAGCATGATAGAGAAAAATCTTAAAAAGATTTGGTACCTGATACTAAATTTGGATTCATGGAGAAAAGATAAGAGTACTTGGTCCGTATATCTACCTCTGCTTCCCAAGTGGCTCCCTCAATAGACTATTTCTGCCAAAGAACTTTGACTAGTGGAACTTCTTTGTTCCTTAGTCTATTAACTTCTTGATTAAGAATTTTGACCGAAACTTTCTCATAGGAAAGACTATTCTGAATATCTACACATTCTAACGGGACAACTACAGCAAGATCAACAATACACTTTTTAAACAATGAGACATAGAATACTGGGTGTACTAAGGATAAATCTAAAGGCAACTCTAGCTCGTAAGCTACCTTTCTGAAATGACTGAGGATTTTAAAGGAATCGACATATCGGGCATTGAGTTTATCTTTCTTGCCGAATCTCCTCACTCCCTTCATGGGAGATATTTTCAAGAACATAAGATCACTGACCTCAAACTCGAGATCCTTTCTCCTCACATCTGTATTTGATTTCTATCAGCTCTGGGCAGCCTTAAGCCCTTCTCTGATAAACTGAACCTTTTCTAATACATAAAACACAAAATCAGGCCCTACTACTACAGCCTCATCTACTTCAAACCAACAAATTGGAGATCTATATTTCCTACCATAAAGAGCCTCAAATAGAGCCATATGAATACTGGAATGATAGCTATTATTATATGTGAATTCAACCAAAGAAAAATGGTTATCCCAAATACCTATGAAATCAACAATGCATGCTCTTATTATATCCTCAAGAGTCTGAATGGTCCTTTATGCTTGAACGTCTGTCTGAGGGTGGAAGGCTGTACTGAGGTAGACTTGGGTACCAAGACCATTTTGGAATGCTTTCCAGAAGTAAGAGGTAGATTGAGTATATCTATCTGAGATGATAGATAAGGAAACACCGTGCAGCCTAACCAACTCTCTGAGATAGAGATTAGCATAGTCCTCAGCTGAATAAGAGGTATGGACTAGAAAGAAATGAGCTAATTTAGTTATCCTGACTACGATAATACAAATAGAGTCATGCTAATGACAGGTACGAGGCAAACATATCTTAAAGTCCATGTTCACTTGCTTCCATTTCCACATGGGATTACTGAACTCTTGCATGGACCCACTAGGTTTCTGGTGTTCAACCTTAATTTGCTGACATGTATAGCACTTAGCTACAAACTTTGTAATATCGCTCTTCATCCAACTCCACCAATAGATCTCCCATGAATTATGGTATATATTAGTGGCTCATGGATGAATAAAGTAACGTGCACCATGTGCTTCAGCATGAATTCGTTGCCTCAAATTATCTACACCAGGCACACACAATCTACCCCGACAACGCAAAACACCATATCCCCCTTGGAAGAAAACCTATACTTTCTAATCTCTGACAGATTCTTTCAACTTAACTAGACTGGGATCTCTATCCTGCTTTTCCTTCAGCTTGGAAACTAGAGATAATTCTGAGCTACTCTGCACCCATATATTACCTTCTGCTGAATTGAGTAAACAGATACCTGTCGAGTAAGCTGATGAACTTTTTGAGCTAACATTTTCTTACCATCCTCAACATGAGCTACACTACCTATAGACATTCTACTGAGAGCATCAGGCACTACATTGGCTTTGCTTGGATGACACAAAACACACATGTCATAATCTTTCAACAACTCTAAAAACCTTCTCTGATGCAGATTCAAATCTTTTTGAGATAACACATACTGAAGGATTTTGTGATCTATGAGTACATGTACATGCACCCTATACAAGTAATGCCTCTAAATATTTAAGGAAAATACTTGTAATACCCCGAGAAAACTTTTGTTGAAATTTTGTGCATAAACGTGTTAGGTTCTATCTTCTATAATGAATTATAAATTTTCCATATGGAATGTCTTAGATTATGACCCACCATTTCATAGAGTATCGAATAAGCTTTCAAACAATATGTGGATCATCCAAAACAGACACTCGAGCGACGAGTTATGAACATTCCGATCGAACTGTGAATAGTAGTGAATAGTAAAACATGCAGGAAAAAGTACTGACGCCTGGCGTATTTTTTCTCCAACTTTAAATGATGATAACTACTTCTACATAATGATCTGGGTGATCTACTATATATCAACGGAAAGCTCTGCGAGTACTCTTCCCAATGAAATTGGTTTCATCAATTTTTTCTATTGGATTAAAAAGTTATGGTCGATCTACTTCATCCTACCAAAAGCGAATTTTTGGATCAACTTCAAACGATCATAACTCCTCGTACACAATGATCTGGGTGAGATACTATATATCAACAGAAATATATGAGAGTCCTCTTCTAATGAAATTAGTTACATCTAATTTGGATATCGGAGTAAAATATTATGGTTAATCTACTCCAGACTATCAAAATAGTCCACTAAAGGATAGATTAGAGAATTATTTAATTTTTAGGGGCGTTTTGGTCATTTCCTCTCACCCAAAATCCATCCAAACCCTATATTAAAGCCTATTAGAAGCATTATATATTATATTTCATCAGATTCCCTCAAAAATAAAACACTAAGCTCCTACATCCAACTTCAAGAACCTCCAAAGTTCACCATTAATTCTGCAAATTTATTCAAGATTTCAAGTCCCTAGTTCAAGAACTCCAAGAACCATCATTCAAAGGCATGATTAACATCTCAAAAATAAGTATCGATCTAAAGTTTATCATTCAAGGTATGTGGGGTTTTTTAACAAGAACTCTTTCGTTCTTGTGCCCAAAAGTAATTTTCTTTACAAAGGCATGATTTTTATTTGATTTTTATGAATTTGAAGCATGAACCCATATATTATGATGATTATTATGAAATCTTGATGTTTATGATTTTGAAAGATGAATTTACATGTGTGGAGATATAAAGCATGAATCTTGATCGATATTTATCATGATTTTGATATTTGGGTCATGAATCCCCATTGAAAATTGTGTTTTTTTGAAAAAGTTTGTGTTATAAGCACATGGATGTTGAATATTTGAGATATTTTGAATGATTTGACCTTTTGGTCTTAATGGAGTTATTTAGAACTCGAGTGCGAAAGAAATCTACAACGTGATTGATTTTGATAGATGGGAAGTATGATGGATCCCGATGTATATTTATATATTACTAAAATTATTTTGTTGTGAATTATCTTTGAAATAATTTAAGCTAAGTCTGGGAGAAATCTTTAGCACCGAGTGGGTGGTATAAAGCAATCTTACTTTCCTAGAACTACGTGTAGTCATAGGAGTGATCCTGAGGCTGATTTATATAGTGATCACTAGTTTGTGTGGATTTGATATCGATAGTCCTACTCCGATGGAAAGGATAGGATGGCTCTCCCCAATATGGATAGTATACTGGACTCCATGTAGCTTACATGGTTTATGTCGGTTATAGGATCTCCTAGTGTGTGTGTTTCCTTGTGTCTATGGTGAATGGTGAAGTAATTTGAAAGTGGAATTGTGAAAGTTATTCTTTTGAAAGATTTAAATGATATTTACATTATGAGAATTGATATTCTTGATGAACTGAAAGTGATTGACAAATTTTATGATGACTCACATGTGTTATTGTACTTATTTCATCCTCTCATGGTTATGACAATTTTCTTCGGGCTCTGTGAGTCTTTTATATATCTTGTATATTTCTTATAAATATTTATGATGATGATGTCTATACAACTGCATACAACCCCATATACTCGGTTCCTTTCTATGGTACTGACCCACATCTTCGGATGTGGGTTGCATTTTCTCGGAATGTAGGTTCAGGTGCTCAGTTTTAGGTTTGACAGTGATTCTTCGGGCATGCTGTTCCACATCCTCTATTATAGTGAGTCCTCATGTTATGAGGACGTGATGTTTGATGTTGGTTTCACGGAATTGTTTACATTTGATAACGAGTATGAGTTAGTTAGGGCATGTCTCAATGGATCGCTGGTTTTATTGATTTTCTTAGAGGCTTTTTAGACTAGTATAGATGTTGGTAGTTGACTAATAAGTTGTATTTTGTTATCTTTCTATAATTCTTTTATTCTTGGATGATGATTACTCTTTTGATATTTGAGGGTTATTTATGGAAACCCTATTGATTAGTGTTGAACTGAATAAAAATGGCTCAAAGGGTTAGCTTGGGGCTACTCATAGCCTCAAGCACCGTGTGATGCTCTAGGACCTATTTTTTGGGGTGTTACAAACTTGGTATCAGAGCCTAAGGTTTTAAGGTGTCCTAGAGAGTCTGAAAAGCCGCATTAAGTAGAGTCTTGATCATCGGTGTGTAGCGCGCCACATCTATGAGCAAGAGGCAACAAGACATTTTAGGAAAAAGTGTAATTCTTTCTTTCAGAAGTCTATTGTACTTAAAGTGTCTCTCTCTACTATTGATTCGTGCTCTCCTCTTTCAGAAATATGGCTCCACGTCGAGCAAGAAGAAATAATGATGGTCAGCAACCTCAACCCACTGACCCATTGAAAGAAAATGTGTCTCATCCTGAATTTTGGGCAAACTTTCAGGCGCTGGCCCAAGCTGTTACTGCAAATATTTAGGCCAACCCAGCCCCAGCTCCACAACAGCAGGGAGGTGATTCAGCTGTTACCAGATCCATAACTTCATGTGGATGAATCTATCGGAATTCTAAGGGTCCAAGTCTGATAAGGATCCACGGTTGTTTTTAGAGGAGGTGCGGAAGATTACTCAGGTAATGCATGTATTTGAGGAACATAGTGTGGAGTTAGCTGAGTATAGGTTAAAAAACCTTGTTTATGACTGGGTTGTTGCTTGGAGAAAAGGTAGAGGTGAGGGATTTGTCCCTACAACTTGGTAAAAGTTCCAGGATGCATTCCTGGATAAGTTTTTCCCTTTGGAGATGAGGGAGGCGAAGGTGGAAGAGTTTATAAACCTTTGATAGAGCTCTATGAATGTTAGAGAGTACTGTCTAAAGTTCAATCAGTTGGCCAAGTATGCTCCTAACTTAGTGGCTGATAATCGGGCTAGTATGAGTTAGTTTGTGACTGGAGTGTCTAGTTGTGTGGTTAAGGAGTGTAGGTCTACTATGCTGAATAGTGAGATGAATCTTTCTAGGATGATGAATCATGCCCAACAGATTAAGGCAGACAGGATTAAGGAGAAAGATAGAATGAGAGGGAATAAGAGAGCTAGGTCCAAGCAGCACAGACAGGGTCAGACTAGATTGTAGGGAATGAGTCGCCCTTAGTATCAGGATCTTTCATCTATGCCAGCACCGTCATCTGCTAGTGCTCTCATGCCTAGAGGTAGGCAAGAGCAAGGTAGCAGGTCATATGCATCCAGGTCCTAGTACAGTACTGGTAATAAGCCAAATCGTCCCCTGTGTCCTAAGTGTTGTAGGGCTCATTCGAGTGAGTGTTGGGGTGAGAAGAGGGGTTGTTTCCAGTATGGTGACATGGATCACAGAGTTAGAGATTATCTACAGGATGGACAAGGCCGTCATGACTATCGCCCTCAAACCCAGACTCAGACTATTAGTGCTTCAGTTCCAGCGACTCGCCCAGCCCCAGCTCAGGGCGCCTCTTCTTGCAATACTGGCGGGCAGCGCCAGAATAGATTCTATGCTTTACCATCCCGCCAGGAACAGAATGACTCTCTCGATGTTGTTAATGGTACGCTTCATATATTTTAGTTTGATGTGTATGCTTTGTTGGATCCTGGATTAGTTTTTCATATGTTACACCTTTGATTGCTGTGAATATTAAAATGAGTCCTGAGATTATTTCTGAGCTTATCCTACTTTCTACCCCAATGGGTGATTTTATTGTTGCCCAGAAAGTGTATAAAAAGTGCCTTGATACTGTTCTTTATAGAGTCTTGTTGGCTGATCTAATTGAGTTAGACATGCTAGATTTTGATGTGATTCTGGGTATGGACTGGCTGTATTCTTCTTATGCTTCTATTGATTGTCGGAACTGAGTGGTCAAGTTTCAGTTTCCGGGTACATCCGTGTTTGAGTGGTCTAGGAATTCTGTGTCACCCAAGAGTCATTTTATCTCTTACCTCAAACTTAGAAAGCTTATTTCCAAGGGGTGTATTTACCATTTGGTTAGAGTCAAAGACACTAAGTCTGAGACTCCCACTCTCCAGTCTGTTAACATCGTTAATGACTTTTCTGATGTCTTTTGGATGATCTCCCAGGGATACCTCCTAATAGTGAGATAGAGTTTGGGATTGATCTTCTTTCCGATACTCAGCCCCTTTCTATTCCTCCTTACTATATGGCCTCTGCAGAACTTGAGGAGTTGAAAGAGCAACTTAAAGATCTACTAGATAAGGGTTTCATAAGGCCCAGTATTTCTCCTTGGGGTGCTCCTGTGTTGTTTGTGAGAAAGAAAGATGGCTCTTTGCGTATGTGCATTGATTACCACCAACTGAATAAAGTCACCATAAAAAATATGTACCCACTTCCGAGAATAGATGATTTGTTTGACCAATTACAAGGTGCAAGTTATTTCTCCAAGATAGACCTTCGTTTCGGCTATCATCAACTCAAAGTTAGGGAGTGTGACATCCCGAAAAACGCTTTCTGAACTCGTTATGGCCATTTTGAGTTTCTTGTTATGTCTTTTGGGTTAACTAATGCCCCAGCAGCTTTTATGGACCTCATGAATCGAGTGTTCAAACCATATCTGGATATGTTTGTCATAGTGTTCATCGATGATATACTAGTGTACTCCCGTAGTGAGGATAAATATTTTGATCATCTCCGAACTACCTTGTAAATCCGTAGAGATCACAAGTTGTTTGCCAAGTTCGGTAAGTGTGAGTTCTGGCTAAGGTCAGTTGCTTTTCTGGGTCATATCATTTCTTTCAAGGGTATTAGAGTTGATCCCTGAAAGACTGAAGCTGTTAGAAATTGGCCTAGACCTATTTCTCCAACTGATATCCAAAGTTTCTTGGGTTTAGCTGGCTATTACCACTATTTTGTTGAGGTTTTCTCCTCTACAAAGCCTCCTATGACTCGGTTGACCCAAAAGATAGTGAAGTTCTTATGGTCCAAATCTTGTGAGAAGAGTTTTCAGGAGTTGAAGACTCGACTAACTTCAACCCCTGTTTTGACTTTGACTGATGGTGTTGATGGTTTTGTGGTGTACTGTGATGCTTCGAGAGTTGGGTTGGGTTGCGTATTGATGCAGAAAGGTAAGGTGATAGCTTATGCTTCTAGATAGTTGAAACACCATGAGAAAAATTACCCCACCCATGACCTTGAGTTGGCTGCTGTTGTGTTTGCTTTGAAAATCTGGAGACACTATTTGTATGGTGTCTATGTTGATGTTTTCACTGATCATAAGAGTCTGCATTATGTGTTTACCCAGAAAGAATTGAATCTTAGGCAGAGACAATGGTTAGAATTATTAAAGGACTATGATATGAGTGTGTTGTACCATCTGGGCAAGGCCAATGTTGTGGCGGATGCCCTAAGTAGAGTGTCCATGGGTAGTATTTCGCACGTGGTAGAAGGTAAGAAAGAGTTGGCTCGTGATGTACATCATTTGGCTAGATTGGGGGTTAGGTTGTTTGACTCTGCTGAAGGTAGTATAGGGGTTTAGAGTAGTTCCGAATCCTCCTTGGTTTTGGAAGTGAAGGAAAACAATACTTAGATGCTAGTTTGGTCAGACTAAAGGAGTTAGTCAAGGACCAAAAAGTAGAGGTTTTCTCCCAAGGGGGAGATGGTGTGTTGAGATTGCAGGGTAGATTTTATGTCTTGAATGTTGATGATCTGAGACAGAGGATTATGGCTGAAGCACACAGGACGTGGTATTCTTTTCATCCTGGTACCACCTAGATGTACTGAGACTTGCAGGAAATCTATTGGTGGAGTGGTATGAAGAAAGATATAGCAGCGTTTGTAGCTAAGTGTGCAACATGCCAACAGGTTAAGGTTGAACACCAAAGACCTGGTGGTATGATGCAAGAGTTTAGTATTCTCACCTGGAAGTGGGAAGAGATAAATATGGACTTCGTGATTGGTTTACCTCCTTCCTGACGCCATCATAATTTCATTTGGGTTGTGGTTGATATGTTGACTAAGTCTGCTCATTTCTTGCTTGTTTATACTTCATATATTGCTGAGGATTACGCTAGATTGTATATTCGAGAGCTAGTCAGACTGCATGGAGTTCCCTTGTCTATCATTTCAGATAGGGGTACTCAGTTCACTTCGTAATTTTGGAAAGCTTTTTAGAAGGGTCATGCTACCCAAGTGCTTTTGAGTTTTACTTTTCATCCGCATACCGATGGTCAGGCTGAGCGGACCATCTAGACCTTAGAGGATATGTTGAGAGCTTGTGCACATGACTTTAAGGGAAGTTGGGATGATAACTTACCGTTGATAGAGTTTGCTTACAATAACAGTTTCCACTCTAGTATTAGCATGGATCCATTTGAAGCCTTATATGGGAGGAAGTATAGATCACCCATAGGTTTGTTCGAGGTGGGTAAAGCAGCTGTGAGTGGTCCTGATTCGGTATTTGAGGCTATGGAAAAAGTTAAGTTGATTAAGGAAAATTTGAAAAATGCGCAGAGTCGTTAGAAGTCATATGTGGATATTAGAAGGAGAGACCTTGAGTTTGATGTTGGTGACCAAGTGTATCTAAAAATTTCACCCATGAGGGGGGTTAAGAGATTTGGAAAGAAGGGGAAGCTTAGTCCCTGTTATGTTGGTCCTTACAAAATTCTTAGCCATGTTGGTAAGGTAGCTTATTAGGTCGAGTTGCCTTTCGAGTTGTCCTCTGTTCATCCAATATTCCATGTCTCCATGCGTCGAAAGCATATTAGCGATGCTGTGGTAGTGGATTCCTCCGTGAGTGCTGAAATTCAAGAAAATCTTTCTTTTGATGAGATTCCTATTGAGATTCTTGATTTCAGTGTCCGAAGACTAAGGAACAAAGAAGTTCCCTAGGTCAAGGTGTTGTGGCGAAACCAATCTGTTGAGGGTGACACTTGGGAAGCTGAGGAGGATATGCGATCCAAGTACCCGTAACTATTTTGCGTGAACTCCAATCAAGATGAAGGTACCGTTCTTTCCTAAATCATGCACTTTTGATAAAATTTGCAGCAGTTCAGCTGTCATTTATTATGTGTTCAGCTGTAGTTTCTTGAATTTATGCATTCTATGTTGCATTCGGAGTGAGAAATGATGTGGTGATGAGTCTAACGAATGGTTTCAGCTGTATGCTCTATTCCTTATCTAATCTTGGCATGTCTAAGGGGGGATACTCTATTCGAGGATGAATGTTTCTAAGGGGGGATGATGTAATACCCCAGGAAATTTTTTGTTAAAATTTTATTTGTAAACGTGTTGGGTTCTATCTTCTAGAATGAATTATAAATTTTTCGTGTGGAATGTCTTAGATTATGACCCACCATTGCATATATTATCGAATAATATTTCCAATGATATGTGGATCATCCAAAACGGATACCCGAGCGAAGAGTTATGAACATTCCGATCGAACCATGAATAGTAGTGAACAGTAAAACATGCAGGAAAAAGTACTGAGGCCTGGCGTATTTTTACTCCAACTTTAAATAATAATAACTCCTTGTACATGATGATCTGGGTGATCTACTATATATCAACGGAAAGCTCTGCAAGTCCTCTTTCCAATGAAATTAGTTTCATCCAATTTGTCTATCGGAGAAAAATGTTATGGTTGATCTACTTTAGCCTATCAAAAGCAAATTTTTGGGTCAACTTCAAACAATCATAAATCCTTGTACAAAATTATCTGGGTGAGATACTATATATCCACGGAAAGATATGGGAGTCCTCTTTCTAATGAAATTGGTTACATTCAATTTGGATATCGGAGTAAAACATTAAGGTTGATCTACTTCAGACTATCAAAATAGTCTACCAAAGGACAGATTCAAGAATTATTTGATTTTTAAGGGCGTTTTGGTCATTTGTCCTCACCCAAAATCTGTCCAAACCCTATATTAAAGCCTATTAGAAGCATTATATGTTATATTTCATCAAATTTTCTCAAAAAGAAAACCCTAAGCTCCTACATCCAACTTCAAGAACCTCCAAAGTTCACCATTAATTCTGCAAATTTATTCAAGATTCCAAGTTTCTAGTTCAAGAACTCCAAGAACCATCGTTCAAAGGCACGATTAACATCTCAAAAATGAGTATCGATCTAAAGTTCATCATTCAAGGTATGTGAGGGTTTTTTAACAAGAACTCTCTTTCGTTCTTGTGCCGAAAAGTAATTTTCTTTAAAAAGGCAAGATTTTTATTTGATTTTTACGAATTCGAAGCATGAACCCATATCTTATGATGATTATTATGAAATCTTGATGTTTATGATTTTGAAAGATGAATTTACATGTGTGGAGATATAAAGCATGAATCTTGAACGAAATTTATCATGATTTTGATATTTGAGAAAGTGAGTGTTATAAGCACGTTGATGTTTAATATTTGAGATATTTTAAATGATTTGACCTTTTGTTCTCAATGGAGTTGTTTTGAACTCAAGTGTGAAAGAAATCCACAATGTGGTTGATTTTGATAGATGGGAAGCATGATGGCTCCCGATGTATATTTATATATTACTGAAATATTTTTGTGGTGGATTGTCTTTGAAACTATCTAAGCTAATTCTGGGAGAAATCTTTAGCACCAAGTGGGAGGTATAAAGCGACCTTACTTCTCTAGAACTACGTACCCCCGTAGGAGTGAGCCTGAAGCTGATTTATATAGTGATCACTAGTTTGTGTGGATTTGATATTGATAGTTCTACTCCGATGGCAAGGATAGGACGGCTCTCCCCAACGTGGGTTGTACGTTGGACTCCATGTTGCTCACATGGTTTATGTCGGTTATAGGATCTCCCAGTGTATGTGTGTTTCCTTGTGTCTGTGGTGAATGGTGAAGTGATTTGAAAGTGGAATTGTGAAAGTTATTCTTTCAAAAGATTTAAATGAGATTTACATTATAAGAATTGATATTCTTGATGAACTAAAAGTGATTGACAAATTTTATGATGACTCACATGTGTTATTGTACTTATTTCATCCTCTCATGATTATGATGATTTTCTTTGGGCGATGTGAGTCTTTCATACATCCTACATATTTCTTATAAATATTTATGATGATGATGTTTATACAAATGCATACACCCCCATATACTCGGTTCCTTTCCATGGTACTGACCCACATCTTTAGATGTGGGCTGCATTTTCTCAGAATGTAGGTTCAGGTGCTTAGTTCCAGGTTCAACACTGATTCTTCGGGCACGTTGTTCTGCATCCTCTGTTGTGGTGAGTCCTCATGTTTTGATGATGGGATGTCTGATGTTTGTTTCACGGAATTGTTTACATTTGATAACTAAGTATGAGTCAGTCGGGGCATGTCTTAATGTCTCGCTGGTTTTATTGGTTTTCTTAAAGGCTTATCAGACTAGTATAGATATTGGGAGTTGACTAATAAGTCATATTTTGTTATCTTTCTGAAATTCTTTTATTCTTGGATAATGATTACTTTGTTGATATTTGAGGGTTATTTATGGAAACCTCGTTGATTTGTGTTGAACTGAATGAAAATGGCTCAAAGCGTTAGCTTGGGGCTACTCGTAGCCTCAAGCACCGTGTAAAGCTCCAGGACCCGTTTTCTGGGGCGTTACAATACTATAGCTACTAGCTTAAGATCATGAGTCAGATAATTCTTCTTGTGGGGTTTAATCAGTCTAGAGGCATAGGCTACAACCTTACCTCTCTGCATGAGAACACAACCCAAACCTACTCTGGATGCATCATAGTATACAACAAAATCATCTAAACTATTTGGTAAAGTCAAGACTGGGGATGAGGTGAGTCGAGTCTTCAATCTTGAAAACTCTTCTCATAGGAATCTGACCACTAAAACTTAAATTTCTTTCGAGTCAATCTAGACATTGGGGATGCAATAGAAGAAAACCCTTCAACAAACCGACGGTAATAGCTAGCTAAGCCCAAGAAACTTCTAATATCTGATGGAGAGATTGGTCTAGGCTAGTTTCTCACCGTTTTAGTCTGGATCAACTCTAACACCATCGCTGAAAATAATATGATCAAGGAATGCTATTGATCTTAGCCAGAATTCACACTTACTGAATTTAGCGAACAACTGATAAAGTCTAAGAGTCTAAAGTACAACTCTGAGGTGGTCTGAATGCTCATTTTCTCTACGAGAGTAAATAAGAATGTCATCAATGAAGACTATGACAAACATGTCCAAGTACTGCTTGAACACTCGGTTCATCAAGTCCATGAAGGTTGTTGGGGAATTTTTATGACCAAAGGACATGACTAGAAATTTGAAGTGGCCATACCAAGTTCGGAAAACTATTTTTGGAATGTCATGTTCTCTGACTCTAAGCTGATGATAACCTAATCTGGGGTCTATCTTGGAAAAGTAGCAGGCACGCTAAAGTTGGTCGAACCAGTCATGAATTCTAGGAAGTAGATATTTATTCTTGACTGTGACCTTGTTTAACTGACCGTAGTCTATGCACATTCTGAGAGAACCATCTTTCTTACACACGAATAGAATAGGTGGGCCCTACGGGGAGACACTAGGTCTGATGAGTCCCTTATCTAAGAGATTCTTCAACTATTTTTTTAGTTCGTTGAGTTTAGTTGGAGCCATTTTGTATGGCAGAATAGATATAGGTTGAGTATCTGGGAGAAGGTCTATTTTGAAGTCCATTTTTTTTTTAGGAGGGACTCTGGGAAGATCTTCAGGAAATACATCTGAGAATTTATTTACTACTGGGACTGACTCAAGAGTAAGAGTTTCTGAGTTAGAGTCTTTGACCCACATAAGATGATAGACATACCCCTTGGATATCATCTTTCTACCTCTAAGGTAAGAAATCAACTTACCCCTAAGAGTTATAGTATCACTCATCTATTCAAGGATTGGTTTATTTGGAAACTGAAAATGACCTATTTTATTTCTATAATCAACTGAGGTATAGCATGAGTGGAGCCAATCCATGCCAAGAATGACGTCAAAATCTATCATCTCTAACTCCATGAGATCAACTGAAGTAACTTTTTGAGATATTGTGACCAGACAGGTCCTGTATACCTGTCGGGCTATAATGGAAATACCTACTAGGGTAGACACAAGAAAGGGATCTACTAGATTTTCGGGTCTGACTCTAAAATTGACAGCTATGTATGGAGTTACAAAAGAAAGAGAAGCTCCAGCGTCTAGTAAAGAATAAACATGTAACTGAAAGACCTGCAATGTACCAGCAACTATGTCAGTAGAATTTTCGTGATCTTGGCAGGACTGAAGAGCATATAATCTTTTAAGACGCTGACCACTGGTAGTACTAGAAGCGGCACCCTACTGAGTTGGGTGACCAGATGGAACTGACGACTTATGGGACTTGCCCTATTGGCGCATATCCCTACCCTTCTGAGCAACTACCGGATACTCTTGAATTCGATGGCTTGTCTTGGTACACCCAAAGAACACATCACTACCCACTCTATGCTTACCTTGATGATGTCTGCTATATTTTTGACATAAAGGATTGGTACGAGCACTACTAACACTGACCTAGAACATAGAACCTGGTGCCCTATCCCTATTGTCATTTATTAATTTGGGTACTGGGGCACTGGCTGAAGAGGGTACTAGGGCTAAAGACCTCCTATAAATCTGAGGACAGTTACCACCTTCTGACTTTGGCAAATTAAAATTAAAACTACCTATTCTAGCTCTCTTATTTCCTCTCTCCCTCTCCTTAATCTTTTGCTCCTCTATCTGTTGAGAATGGACCATCAGCCTAGACAAATGCATCTCACTAATCAGAATTGCGGTCCTACACTCCTTGACCATACTATCAGATACACCAAACACAAACTTACTCATCTTTGACCTGCTGTCAGCCACCACATGAGTAGCATATCTAGATAACTGAGTAAACTTGAAAGAATACTTCCTTACACTCATGATGCCTTGCCTCAAATTAATAAATTCTAACACCTTGGCCTCTCTCAACTCTAATAGAAAGAATCTGTCTAAGAAAGCCATGGCAAACTCTTCCCATTCTATAGGCATTGCATCAACACCTTTATCAACTTTCCATTGCTTAAACCAAGTATGGGATATATCCTACTATTGATATGCAGCCAACTCGGTACTCTGACTAGACATCATCCCCATAGCATCCATTACCTTCTGAACCATAGTTAAGATTTCCTTTGGATCCTTTTTAGACTTGGATCCCTTGAAAAAAGGAGGATGTATCCGGGTGAAATACCAAATTCTAATTGCAACAGTATTAACCACTGGGTTCACCAGAACAACAACTGGCCATTTATTTTGTGCTGCTACAGAAATTGCTAGAGTAGTGAACACAACCTTGATTTCTGCGTGATAGTCATGCTCGTCCAAAGTATCTGCCTGGACGGGCTGAGGGTTTGGCTGAGTTACTGTTCTTTTTCTGTCCTTCTTGGGAGACATGTTCTGTAAATGAAAAGAAGAAATGGATTAGACATGGAGTTTAGCTCGATTTCATGCTCAATCACACGACATGAATACTGAAAGAAGGGAAACTTTTCCTAAACGCCTTGTAGCCTCTCGTCCATAAGTGTGGCGTACTACATACCCATGCATAAGACTCTACTAGACGCGGCTTTCAAACTTCCTAGGACATATTAAAACCTTAGGCTCAGATACTAAGTTTGTAAAGACCTGAGACTACCCTTAGTCGTTACACGATGCTTACGGTCCCGAGAGACCACAAGCTAACCCATGAGCTGGTACCTACTGTGAGCACTGATTAATATGATCATAAATGCGGAAGAATACTGACATGCCATAAGGTTTTAAATATCTGAATTCAAACTAAAGTGTGAATCTAGGAAAACAACTATCTGAATCTAATAAAGTACTGATAAGCTGAGCAATTAAATTACTGTAATGTCTGAAAATCCTCTAAGACAAGACTAACTGACTGAGAGTTTATGGCAAAAGCCCCCAACTAACTCTACTGACTACTAAAATAAAGACATGAAATAAGATAGTTTTCCCTTGGGTGATGAGGACTCACCACTTCTATTGTATTGTTGAGAATCTGAGGGACGAAGTGTGATTCGGGAACTGAGCGTCAGCACCTATGATATGAGACATCATAGCGCAAAAGAAAGGTATGCAATCAGTACTTTGAATGTACCGGTATACTAAATGAGGTAGGATAACATACAAGGTTTCATGAATAAGAGTAATGATCTATCTGAATACACATGAAAAGTATGAAATATTGAATAAAGAACATGAAATTTGTAGATACAGAATAAGCATGAAAGTTGGTAATATACTAAAAATACATAAAAATCTGTAGACACTGAGGATGTATGACCAAGCATATGACATGAGCTGGATGAAATCTACAAACTGAAATACTGAAAATAACTAAAATCTGTACGCTTTGGTCTAGCAATACTAAGACTAAGAACTAAACTGGAACTGTGACTGAGATTATACCTGAGACTGTAGGAGGTATCATCTAATCAACATTCCGCAATCTGAGCTAATCGGGGTCCAACCTATAACCCCAGTTGGAAGGGTGTTAATACAGTGCCATGGGTACTAACAATGGCTGTGTGGATCCACTAAATTGATATAATATCCAAAGGAGTAAGGGTGTCAAGCCTGAACGACGGGTGACCCCTAGTAGATAGTCAAGCCTAATCTGACGGGTGACTTCTCATATCCTACACTGGCTATATAGTTTTGGAGTATAAGGACTGCTACTAACGACTCTTCCTATCTAATGGAGAAGCTGCCATCCCTATCCTCACTCGGTGCTAAATCCTACTCCTAACTGAATGACACTAAAACGGTAGACTATTCTGAGTTTAATTGACTGTTCTGATAATACTCATGATATAATCTGAAGTTATTCTGAATATACTGAGACAACATTAAGAAAACAACTACAGTTTCAAGTATTCAATATCCCTAGGACTCAAAATAATAGTAGTACCATAACACTAAAACATTGAAGGACATAGCATGAAAGCTCTTATTAAATCAATTGCTCTTGTAGGCATTTTATCAAACACTTATAGTTCATGGTTTAAAATAATCATATAATTATAAAGGACTGTTATAATTGACATGAAGTTATCATGGAAAACACTAAGTCATGATTTAATTCAACAAATGATAACACTAAAACATGAGGAATTAAATAACAACAATAGCTTCATTAAAATATGGTATTAAATCAAAGTTCATGGAGATAAATTGTGGAAGTCATGATTTAAAATCAAATAATTTAAAAAGATCATAAATTTATAATTAAAAAGGTTACTTGGGCTCCGTGGATAAGCATCTAACATACCTAAACAGATGAATTTCATGAAGTTCTTGGGTGAATTCTTGAGATTGCTCTTGGTTTCTTGAGAGCTAGGGTTTGTAATTTAGAGAGAAAGCTCTTGAATTTTGGGGGAAATTAATAAAGAATGAACTTTTAAAATGTTTTTAGGGCTTAAGTATTCCATATGGGTGGATTATAATGGGATAAGACTGTTTTAACCCTAGATGAAATATTAGATTTTCGTGAAAATTTTTTGATTTGGGCCCCTGGCCTGACGCGGCGTGGCACTATCATACCGTGTCACTGGAAACTGACGACTAGGAAACTGGTCTTTGGTACGATGCGGGGAAATCGCGGTCCTTCACTGATTGGGACCTGGAAGTTCTCCGCAATGCGGTGGCATTGCACTGCAATACTCGAAAATGCCAAATGCCAAATTAGCATATGTCGCGATACGCCAAAATCGCGATACCTCACTGGAAATTGACAATTGATATTTTGACTCTCTCTGCGATGCGCTGATGGGAAAAATGTTGGTGTTTAACGAATGAAACTTAAAACTGCCATAACTTCTTACCCGTTTATTGAATTTGAGTGAATTTTATATCATTAGAAAGCTAATTCAATTTCCTACGCAATGGCAGGCTCTAACTGAAAAATAATAGGCGTTTTAGAAATTTTATATTTGAATACTTATGCACTGTTACATATTATTCTAGGGAAATACGGGGTGTTACAGTCCAAAAGGGAGCTTAAGTTGTGCACGAGCACCAGTTGAGACTTGGAATAATTCTACGTCTCTGCCAACTTCTCGGGATTCAACTAGAATACTATATATGCAAATGAACTATGATACCATATCAAGTTCAATGTTCTAGATTCAATCGTGCAGTCGAAATTTACATCCAAGGTTGTGTTGATGAAAAGTGGCTCCCACAACTATGTGCCATTTTTCTTAACTTTCGGCCAATAGCCTGAAATGAGTTTGGGAGCCTTAAGATCTTGACCGAGGGTCCACCTAGCCTAAAATCGACGTTTTAGAGCTGTTGGAACTATCTGAATTGGCATACAAGGTTGTTTGACTGACGTTTTGCTTAGTAGCCAACATGAACTAGTGAAGAGTTCAAAACTGGGGATTGGCTCTAAAAACAATATGAACTGCCCAATAACCTAACTTTTAGATCCAGCAAGTCATAAATGACTGGGGTAGCTATAGGAAAGATCTAAAGAGCAAAAATGAGGGGAAATACATAAAATGGCCCGGAGGTTCATTACAATATCCACTACTAAATGGATTTTCATCCACAAAATTAAAGGATTAGGATGTACCTGAAGCCTCAAACAGTTAAGGATACTGGGTCCGCATCTTGTTCTCGATCTCCCAACTAGCCTCCTCTACTGGGTGGTTCTTTACCTGAACCTTAACTACTGGAATCGCTATAGTGCGCAAACGCCTGAGATCACTGCCTAATATGAGGATAGGCTCCTCCAAGAAGATCAACTGCATCCAACTGGACTGAGTCCCATCTAAGAAAAGGGGACGGGTTAGGAATGTATTGTTGCAACATAGAAACATGATAAATTGGATTAACAACAACAAAATCTTGGGGTAAGTCTAACTCATAAGCCATCTCACTAACTGTGTGAAGCATCTCAAAGGGTCCAATATATTTGGGGCTAAGCTTGCCTTTCCTTTTGACCCTTATCACACCCTTTATGGGCGATACACAGAGGAATACCCTTATCAAGGTACAAATTTTAGGATTTGCATAACCCTTCTACCTATACTAAGATGCCTTCAACCTATGCTGAATCACCCTAACTTTATCCAATGACTCCTGAAGTAGGTCAGTACCATGGGGTCTAATCTCGGAGGTCTCAAACCACCCAATCAAAGAATGACTTCGTCTACCATACTAAGCCACACAATGGCGCCATATCAATACTCGAATGATAGCTATTATTATATGTGAATTCTACCAAAGCTTTGTGCTACTCCCACAGACCTCTAAAATCCATAGCACCAGCTTCAAGCATATGCTCAAGAACCTAACTAGTCTACTCTAACTTCCCATCGGTTTGAGTATAGAATGCTGCTTTCAGATCCACCTTAGTACCTAAATCCTCCTGAAAATCTCTCCAAAAGCTTAAAGTGAACACTAAACCCTAGTTTGAAATAATACATATAGGTACACCATGCGACCAAACTTCCCCACAATCATAGATGTGGGCTAACTTCTAGGTGCTGAAGAGGCACTGAAGGAAATCTGAATAGGAATGAAATATACCAATTTGGTCAACTGATCCAAAGTGGCCCAAATACCATCGAAACCATAGGAAGTGCAAGGCAAACCACCAACAAAGTCCATGCTAATCGCTCCCACTTCCACTTGGGAATGGGAAACCTCTGAATTAAGCTACCAGTCATTTAATACTTGGCCTTGACTTGCTGACAACATACACAATGAGTTATAAAGTATGCGATATACTATTCATACCACTCCACCAATAATGCTGCTTCAAATCTCTATATATCATAGCTATACCAAGGTGAGTAGAATATCTAAAGCTGCGAGCCTCACACAAAAATAGCTAAATCGAATCATAAACCATCGAAACATAAATATGACTATCAAATTTCAAGACACACTCAAAATCTATTGTAGACCTCATGGATTTACCACTTAATACCTAGTCCCAAAAGATACAAAGTCTTATATCCTCAAATTGACGACTCTGAATCTGCTGAAATAGTGAAGACCTTGACTCAACACTAGCAAAAATCCTCGTAGTGTTTGAAATAATAAGTCACACCATTAAGTTGGCTAAGGATTTGACGTCCCATGTCAACGTCGTCTAAGAAAGTAAAATACAACACAATTTTCCTATAGTCATTACCTTTTGGCTCAAGGCATTTATAAGCAACTCCATCCATCTATGCTGCCTAGAATTTAGCTCTCTCTAGGTCATAAGATGTTAAAGACTATAATGATTCATGAAAATATCATAATGCAAGTCATAAAGATAATGTATCTAAATCTTAAGTGTGGAAATATCTTTGCCAACTCTAGACCTTAAGTGGGATAGCTCCACTCGATTACATTTAATTACCTCTATGCATGAGGAATAACTCAACCCTTCTACATTAGCGCACAACCCAAACCGATACTAGAAGTATCACAATACTTGGTTAATGCCTGACCCTCAACAAAAAGAGCAAATATAGGACAGAAGTAAGAAATCCCTTAAGCTTTCTAAAGCTTGACTCACACTCCTCGGACCATAAAAAAGGAACCTCCTTTAGAGTCAATCTAGTCATCAACGCTGTAGTTGTAGCAAAACTCTCAATGAACCACCTATAGTAACTGACCAAACCAATAAATCTACAAACCTTAGACAGAGATATAGGCCTGGCCCAATCACAAATAGACTCAATCTTTGTTGGGTCTACTATAATCCTATCCTTAGACACCACATATCAAAAAAAAATGTCACTAACTTAAGCCAAAACTTACACTTAGAAAATTTGGCAAAAAGTCTATGATCTCTCAAGTCTATAGAATATCCTCAATGATGCATATGTGCCTCTATACTCCTCGAATAGACAAGGATGTCATCGATGAACATAATAACAAAATAATCCAAATAAGGACTGAACACATGGTTCATCAACTCTATGAATGTGGCAGGGGCATTAATTAACCCAAAAGACATCACTAGGAAATCATAATTACCATATAGAGTCTTGAGGGCCATCTTTAGGATATCATCAGTCCAAATCCTCAACCAATGGTAACTCGACCTCAAGTCAATCTTAGAGAACACCATTACAGCCTGAAGCTAGTTGAATAAATCATCAATACAAGGCATAGGATACCGGTTCTTCATGGCACTTTTTAAGCAACTAATAATCAATACACATACATATGGAACAATCCTTTTTTTTTAAAAAAAAACAACACAAGAGCTCCCCAAGTGACACTCAGTCTAATGAAACCCTTACCAACAAGATCCTGAAGCTGAGAATTTAGCTCCTTAAGCTTAGTAGGAGCCATATAGTAAGGTGCCATAGAAATAGGTTGGGTGCCCGACTTAAGATCAATAACAAACTCAATATCATACTCAGGAGAAAGGCCAGGTAGATCAGATGTGAAAATATCTGGAAACTCACAAACTATAGTAACAGAGTCAAGTGATGGACTCTTTATACTAACACCATATATATAAACAAGGTAAGACTCATAACCTCTTAAAATAAGTCTCTTAGCCTTAATATAAGAAATAATCCTCATTGGCTTGCGGCTAATAGCTTCCAGCCATATAACTAGGGGTATGCCAGGCTTGGCTAAGGTAAGAGTCTTGGCAAAGAAATTCAAGACCATATGATAGTGGGATAACCAATCAATATCAAAAATTAAATCTAAATGCATCATATCCAACACAATAAGATCAACCTGAGTTTCAAACTCTAAAACAGTCACAACATATGACCTATAAACCCGATCATCTACTAAAGAATCATCCATGGGAGTAAATATATATAACAATACTGATCATGAATCAAGATAAATCTAATCGCAAGGCATTACAAGTAGACACATAAAAATATGCGGATCCTGGATTAAATAAAGATAAAACTGACTAATAGTGAACCAAGATCATACCCATGACAATAGGATCCGAAGACTCAACCTCTGGTCTAGTAGGTACAATATATAACTGACTATGCCTACTACTTTTTTAGGCTCCTAATTGATCTCTTATCCTACCTTCCTGAGAACCTCCATGAGAACACTAGGGACAACCCCTACGACTATGCATACCACCTTTAGCTAGGGATGTACCACCTTAATTAGTGGAGCACTCTGAGCTGAAGGAACCATCACTCTATGATTTGGGCACTATCTTAAGAAATGGTAAAAATTCCTAAAACCACAACATACCCTAGGTGCTATACTAAAATTAAAAGTTCCAACTAACCCAAAATAACCACCATGACTAGAATAACAAGAAGATGAACCCTTTGAAGCCTGACCACTACCATAGCCTAAAAAATTAATGTAATTAGATTGGCCTTCATCCGTAATCTTAATCAGCCTGAATGGGCCTACTTGACTGACCCTGATGTTGATATAACTGACATGGAGAGTACCTACCCTTAGAACTATTGCCTCTGAATCGTGAGACACTATGGCTCCCACTAAAATTTCCCAGATATTGTGACCTCTATCGCTGCCCCCTTTAGCCTCGGGATGAATTTTCTCCATAATCCAAGCATGATCAGAAATCTTAACAAAAGAACTACCCAAAATAATAAAAATTTATGTAGACACGTAAAAAGAAAGTCAAAATCCCGAACAAAGAAATGAACCATCTAATACTCAATAGCTAAAATAGAATTAGAATGCCTATCAAATGCATGAAATCAAACCTCACACTCCATAAGGGTTATAGAGCCTATTCCAAAATTAAGAATTGATCATTTAGATGATCTCTAAGACTGTGAGTCATATACTTCTCTAAGAATATCTTAGAGAACTGGGTCCATGTCAGTGAGGGGGATTCAGAAAGCCTAGAATCAAGATGACCTCCACCAATGCCAAGCTACTAAGTCTAGCTTAAAAGTAGTGTAATCCACACCACGAGTCTGAACTAGGCCCAAATTACAGAGCCTATCTTTACAAGTAATCAATAACTCATATGTATCATTAATCGGTGCACTAGAAAACCTAGGTAGAGCCAAACTCAAAAATCTACCTAATATTTTTTGCTCCTCAATAGACATAGCAGTTTTGACAACTACCAACCAAAAAACAACCAATGCAGGAGGGACATCTACTAAAACAACCCAAACCAGGTCCGAGTCGTGTCGGCTATCTCAAGCCCAACTGAGATCGGAGACCATCCCTAATACCCAACCATAACTTCCCCACGCTTTACATCAAATGAATCCTGAACAAATAGATATATATAACATAATAAAATAGAATAATCATAAATTAAAAATAGTCAACCGGTTTCGGCCATAATACTAATACCAATGCCGAGGATAACACCAATGCCGACACTACCCATACCAACCCATAGTAGTCTCACAAAGCCTCTAACCAAAAGTAAAATAGTATCCGGTCGAGACACGCCCCCAACCATAGCCAAATCCAAAGTCTAAGAAATAACTAAAGTATGAAGACAAAACCATAACATGAAATGGAGCCTTCTAGAGTATGGAAACTTGTCACTTCAATCAAACTCTAGGTATTCCCAAATTTAATGACTAAGTAGGAGAAGTAGTATGGCCAGTTTCTGCATCACATAAGGATATAGAGCTCGAAGATAGGTTAGCAGGTGAAAACTAACATGTACTCAGGATAAGGGTAAAATAATTCCATTATTTAAAACCAAGTAAATAACATACGCATTCACATCTGTACACACATATATATACACACATAATCTATATCGAGAAGCAAATAAGGTTTAGCATACATTAAAAACCATTAACCTGGGTTTGTGTAGCTTAACCATTCTAGATCCACCCATGGGCTATATATGTTCAGTGTTACCTCTTGAATGGGCCTCAATGCATGTAGCCGCAAGTATTAGAGATATCATAGGGGCAGGGAATTCTCATGTATCTTTCACTCTCCATGATACATATATACAAGTATAACTTAGAGGATTCTCTGTACCCCATAAGTACATGGTCTCTATGACCAATCCTCATGTCGGCAAACATGAGTTTCTAGCGTCCGTCTGTTAGACTCATACCTTTGTGATTAACTATCACAACCAACTATTTTTGCCCAATTAAAACCATTAGCACGTAAACAAACCACCAATTCCATATATTATTAACCAAGTCTATAAAAACTAGTATCATCATACCAATGATATCTTGCAAGCAATGTCCTTAGCCAATCACTTAGGGGATTCCCATGTATCCCACATGATTATCAATTAAACCAAATCTACAGACAACAAGGCCTTTCTAGTTTATTTAAACAAAATTTAGATCCCATTACCAGGTTGTACAATTCAATAGTAAAGGTCAAACCATGTGACAAAACAATTCTCATAGGCATTTTAACAAATATACTAAGGGCATATAGTTTCCAAAACCAAAACCAAGTAACAATTGACCATTCCCATGCAACCACATGTTGAAACCACCATTATAATATGAAAACCATAAGTAAAAACATGGGAAAACATAATTCAACAATTAATAACCGAAGCCCCCAACATATGGTTAAAAACCAAAGAATACCCATAATTAAATCATGAAAATCATTCATTACAACATGAATTTTGTTCAAGGAACAATCAGGGAGGAATAACATGCCTTAGATTACAACAAAGACGGAGAGGAATCACCCTCTAGAGCCTTAATTGACCACCTTGAAGAAAATCCTAGCCTTCACTTAACCCAAGAGCTTGAGAGAGATTTGAGAGTGTTTTTGAGTGTTTAAGATTACTATAATAGGGTAAATAAAGTCCCAATAGTCTTTTAGATAGTGGGGTCCTGCTTGGTTAAGAGGGAAAATATTCAGAATATCCCCAACTTAAACTGTAAAAAAATTCCCACAGTGTGTACGATAACCCCACCCAAACCATACCCTAACATACGAGTGGTACCCACCACGTGTACTCTAGGTAGACAATTGGACCCTAACACCATCCAACATACGAACATCAAGACCAACTCATACCCGAGCATTCGATAAGTACCCTTAACCGATATGCATAATAGAATAAAGAGAGGTTGGACACTGTCCAACATACGAGTTGGACTATACCACTTGTACCTTATCCTCACGACTCATAGTGAGCCACTCATACTCAGATCCAAGTTAAGTTACAAAATTTTAAAACAAGTGAAAGATCAACAAATTGCTCATCACCAATCAGACAAACCATACCCACCAAACTGTAACCACACCATAAACCCATCGACCAAACACTGGCCAAAATACAAGATGGGTCACCTGACTCGTATCCTTACCATACAAATTGTATGGTGAGTCATATGATAACCAAAAGGCTCAAAGCCCAGAAATTTTTTTGAGGACCAGAACCTAGGGTGTTTCAATTCTCTCAACTTTAATTATTCATCCTTTAATGATGGAAAAGGCATTATAAGCTTGATTTAAACCTCCACTCCCCAATACCGACCTTTAACTAAGTTGAAAAATAAAGATGCAAGTAATTAATTTGTAATACCCCTCATTATCCTTAGTTTTGTTCGGCTCCTAGTGCATACATAAGAAGCTTAGAACCTAAAAATTTCACTATGTGATGGAGACTTGGTCATATATTTGAGTCCTTAACTTCACAGATTTTTAATTTGATCTTTCAAACTCTAAGATGATGTTTTTTGAGTTGGTTCATATTTAGGAGTGTAAGGAGCATGTCTCAAGAGAGTTTTAGAATTTTCGGATGAGGTTTAAACCATGTTCGAATTGTATTTCCAGTGGCTTACCACGATCGCACTGCATAACGGTAAAGTGCTAAATCACACTTGTACATTTTCAGTGAAGCACCACGATGGGGTCGCATCGCACCAAGGTACAAAATTGTACTCATTTGTTTCTAGTGACATAATGTGATAAGCTCGCATCGCACCAAGCCCCTAAATTGCACTCGTCATTTGAATGGCAAATTCTAGTAGCTCAACGCGATTCCACCGCGACGTGGTGAAGGTGTATTTTCCATGTTATTGATCCATTAAGTTCATGTGTCATGACCTTTATCGTAGTGTATGAAGTTCTTATTAGGTGAATAATGTCCATAGAAATCACTTAGAGCCAAGTTAAACTAAGAACCCTAGATTCATCCAAAGTTTGGGGTTTGATTCTATAAGGGTCTACTTTAAACATGTATAACTTTTTATATAAGTTTAATTTTTCTAATAAAGACCCACCAAATTGTAGATAATTTAATTATCTTTCTAACTATACCAATTTTTCATTAATATGACACCCGAGCGAAGATTTATAGCCATTTTTGTGCAAGGTAGTAAGCTGTCGTGATGGTACCGCATCGCGATAAGGTGCAGAATCACGATCCGGCCATGAATTTAAATGTATATGGGGAAGTTAAGTATTTTCCCCTCAAGCCAAGCCATATATGCATGATTTAATACATCATTTAGGGCATTATTTGCCCATTATCCTGCATTTTTCTCTCAAGAAACCCTAATCTAATCCCAAGAACATCAAATTCAATTCTCCTCTTCAAGAACCATCACGAATCAAGTTTTCCAATTCAAGAAAGCTTTCAAGATTTTGTTTCTTGTTCAAGATTTAAAGTTTTAAGGTATGTGGGAGTTCATCCATGGATCCTATTTCACCTATAGAGCCCAAAACCCTTTTATTTTAATTAAAAAATGAAATTTTTCGATCATTATGTTATTTTAAATGTTCAAGAAAGACTAAATTGCATGTTTTCATGGGATTTTAATTAGTTTTAGCCCATGTGTGATTCCATGCAAGATTTTGAATTTGCCATGCCATGAATTTGAGTTTCTCATGCTTTATTCTTGTGAATTCCATGATAGATCCTAAATTCATGATTTTTAGAAACATTCCTATGTTTTAAATTTATGCTTTCCATATGTTTGATGAAACCCATATCATGTTAAGTCAATTTAAAGATGAATTCCAAAGTTATGAATTTGCCATGTAATTCTATTATTCCCTCAAGTTTAAGATATTCTTATGTTCAAGCTATGATCTTTACATGTTTTGATGAAACACCCATGTCCTATTTCAAGCAAATTATATGCAAGTTCCCCAATTTATGTTCTTAGTCATGTAATCATGCTATGATCACATGTTTTAATTATTCCCAGCTTTAATTCATGACCCTCAAGTGTTTGATAAAAGGTCTAAGTAATGATTTTGGGGTAATGTTTACTTATTAGGGTTTCAAATGATCTCATGTGTTCTTGTTGTTATTGCTATCGAGTCCTAGGGGTTATGAATACCCTAAAACTTAGTTGTTTATATAGTTTTTCAGAATATTCAGAATGATTTCAGATAAATCATTAGTCTTGTCAATTAGTTGGTATCATGTTCAGTAAATCTCAGTCCAGTTTCAGTTCTAGTATCAATTCACATTTATAATTACCTTAGAATCTATATGCACTTTTATTTCATAATACCATAACCTGAGCTTATTAGTGATTAGTTATTAGTGCATACACCAGTTAGTAATCTGTGTCGGTTCAGTTGGGAGTATGATTTATCACCAAGCAGATGTAGGGATGTCGGCTTCCAATTCAGTTAGGCAGAGTCATTAGTAGCAGTCCCTGTATTCCAGAACTATGTAACCAGCGTAGAATATGAGGAGTCACCCGTCAGTTTAGTCTTGACTAACTATTAGGGGTCACCCTTCAGTTTAGGCTTGAGACTATGGTCCTTCAATAGATCAATATAGTGGATCCACACAGCCAACATTAGTATCAATAGCACAGTAGTAACACCCATTTAACTGGGGTTACATGTTGGACACCGATTAGCTTAGATTGGGGCATATCGGTCAAATGATACCTCCCACAGTCTCAATTATAATACTCAGTACAATGTGTAAATCATTTTTGCTTGGCTATAGAATTCAATTATTAGTATTTCAGTAATTTAGTTTTCAAATTATTTCAGAATCATGTTATAAGCTTGGTCTGGTATTCTCGGATATTATAGTTTTCACACATTCATGCTCAGTTATCTCATGTTGTTTTGATAGTCCTTACCTCATAAGCATAGTACTCCACGGTTTTAGCCAGTTATCTAGACTAAGTAAAGTTCAGTCTTACATGACTAGTATTAAGCTATCAGACATTCAGTTAATCAGATAAGCTTAACACATGTTATCTTTGGTTCTGTGTGTTTATGAATTCATACTCCGTATGATTGTATATTTAGATCCTCGATTTAAGTCAGCCTCCACCGCGTAGTTTCATACCCAGTATTCATACAATATCCATGTTTTACCGTATCCCAACTTCAGTTCTACTTATATCATAAAAGTAAAGTCTTACAAAAACTAAGTATATAGATTTACCAGCTTACCAGATTATGTTTGTTACTCATGTTTTATGATATTTCAGCTTTCAAATTATTCCAGCCTATTGGTGAGTGTACTTGCACTTAGTATGCATGTTTTACAATTACGTATGAAATTAGTTTTACTTATTGCATTCACCCCTGCATACTCAGTGCACTCCAGAAGTATGGTTTCATATTGACGTCTGTATGTATTTATTATTTCATAATGTAGGTACTATTTGTAGCCCGCACATCATGATCAGATAGTTGCAGTTTCCAACTAGCAAGTGATTAGTTCTCATGGTTCGGGAACTCTAGATAGATTTAGTTCAAGTACAGTTCATTTATTTTCCATGTGTATTGATTAGTGGTAGTTGGAGGCATGTCCCAGCTATCTATAGTCAGTATAGTAGAGGCTTAATAGATGTCAATTAGAGTCAGTCATGTAAATTTAGTTCTTTCCTCAGATTTATCGGATTGTAAAACTTTACCAGTTACATACTATTTTAGATTTTCAGTATGATTATGCTACCGCACAGGAAAACTTGTTATTTAACGTATTATAATTCAGTTGCTTAATAGTATGCCAGTTCATGATTAGATTGGGATCACTTGTGGTTCCTAGAACTGTTTGGTGTCCTGGGGGTAGTGTCGGGGCGTTACACAATCTTTTCTTTAACAAAGTTAGAAAACAAAGATGTGGTGACGAACATATACCTTCCGCACGAATCCCTAGAGTAGAAAATAGGAACAGATACTTGGACATCATGTCTTCTTTTGCATCCCAAGTAGCATCTTCAACCAGGTGGTTCCTCTATAAAAGCTTAACCAAAGCTATAGCCATTGTCTGCAACTAACGAAGATGCCGATCCAAGATCTCTCCTGGGACCTCCTAATAAGACAAAGAGTCCGAGACACCAATATCTGTAATAGGAACAATTTGAAATGGATCACCCATACACTTCCTCAACCTAGAAATATAGAATACCGGGTGAATGGAGTTCAAACTAGAAGGCAACTCCAACTCATATGAAACCTTACTAACCCGTCTCAAGACCAAGTAAGGACCGACATACAGGGGACTGAGCTTTCCCTTCCCTCTAAACCACATCACTCCCTTCATGGGAGGCACATTCAAGAACACCTTATCCCTAACCTCAAGCTCTTAACTGTATTTGCCTTATATCTGCATAGGACTTTAGGTAGCCTTAAGCCTATCCTGAATCACCTTTATCTTTTCCATGGTTTGGTGAACCAAATTTGGGCCAAACATCTCTGCCTTACCGACCTCAAACTACCCAATAGGAGATGTACATATCCTACCATACAAGGCTTCAAAAGGAGCCATCCCAATGCTAGAATGTTTTCTATTATTGTGAGAAAACTCCATAAGAGGAAAATACTTAACCTAACTACCACCATAGTTAAACACACACGCACAAATCATATCCTCTAATGTCTGAATAGTCCTTTCTACTTTCCCATCCGACTGTGGGTGAAAAGAAGTACTAAAACTCACTTTGGTCCCAAAACCTTTCTGAAATGACAGCCAAAAGTAATATGTAATGTGACTGCCGCAATCAAAGATGATAGATACGGGCACCCCATGCAGCTTCACATTCTCATGAACATACAACCTCGCATAATCCTCAGTCGAAAAGTTAGTCATCACTGGAAAAAATTGAGCTGAGTTTGTCATCCTATCCATGAGAACCCAAACTAAATTATACTAATTTCGAGACCGAGGAAGACGAGTAATGAAATCCATGTTGATCACATCCCATTTCTTTTTAGGAAATTCATTATTTTGATACAATCATCCAGGACTCATGTGCTTAACTTTTACTAGTTGTCACACCATACATTTGGCCAAAAAATTAGCCACATCCCTCTTCATGCCGTTTCACCAATACATCTCCTTAAGGTCGTCATACATCTTCATTAAACCAAGATGAACAACATAGTATGATTCATACGCCTCAGCTAAGATCCTCTCTCCCAAATCATCAATGGCGGGAATACATAACCTCCCTTGGTACCACAAGGTACCATCACCAGTAATCTAAAATACAATACTCCTACATCACCCTTGAGTTTCATTAAGACAGGATTTAACATTTTCTTCTCCTTAATTTCAGAACCCAGAGACGATTACGCCACATTTGAACAAATATCCCACCATCATTAGAGTCCAAGAGACAAATTCCAAGGTTATCCAAATGGTGAATATCCTTTACCAACTCCCGTCTCTCTTTATCCACATGAGCTTGACTCTCCATGGACAACCTGCTAAGAGCAGCAATAACAACATTAAATTTACCTAGATAGCAGTGAATACTCATGTCATAGTCCTTAAGAAGCTTAAGCCATCTCCTTTGACTGAGGTTAAGATCTTTTTGAGTAAACACATACTGCAAGCTTTTGTGATATGCGCTGCATACAAATAGTGCCGCCAGATTTCCAGCGGAAATACCACAACTAACAACTCTAAATCATAAGTAGGATAATTCCTCTCAAGCACCTTCAACTACCTAGAATCATAGGATATCACCTTACTATTCTGCATCAAAATACAACTAAGTCCCATACGAAATACATCATAGTAAACCATAAACCTACCAGTGCCTTCAGGGAATTTCAAAATTGAAGCTGCAATTAGATTATACTTCTGCTTCTCAAAATTACCCTTACACACGTCAGACCACAAGAACATTACAGTCTTTTAAGTCAACTTAGTCAATGGAGTAGCTATCAAAGAAAATCTTTCCACAAACCTCCTGTAATAACCTGCTAAACCCAAGAAGCTCTGAATATCGATTGGAGTCATGAGTCAAGGCCACTTTTTAACCACAACAACTTCTGTTGATCTATCATGATCCCTTCACTAAAAATAATATGAACTAAAAAGTTGACCTCATTTAACCAGAATTTATATTTAAAAAATTTGGCACACAACTACTGCTCTTTCAAGGTTTGCAACACAACTTGGAGCTAATTGGCATTATCTACCTGACTCTAGAGTACACCAAAATGTCATATATGAATACAATGATGAATGAGTCTAGAAACTAATGGAAGACCCTATTCATCAAATCTTGGAATGCTGCCGGGGCATTGGTCAAACCAAATAATATCACCAAGAACATAAAATGCCCATATTGGGTATAGAAAGCTGTCTTTGGGAGATCCACCTCCCTAATCTTAAGTTGATGATAACTGGATCAAAGATCAATCTTGGAAAGGAATTTGGCACCCTGCAACAGATCAAACAATTTATCTATCCTTGAAAGAGGGTACTTATTCCTTACCATAACCTTATTTAATTGACGGTAATCAATACACATTCAAAGGGAACAATCCTTCTTATGCATAAACAACACCCGTGCACCCCGTGGGGACACACTAGGATAGATGAAACCCTTATCCAAAAGATCATTAAGTTGCTCTTTGAGCTCCTTCAACTCAGCCGGAGTAATTTTATAAAGGGGAATAAAAATTGGACGAGTGTCCAGAACAAGATCAATCAAAAACTCAATCTCCCTATCATGAGGAACACCCGAAAGGTCATCAGCGAAGACCACAGGAAAATCATTCACCACCAAAACTAAATGCAAAGAAGGACCCTTCGAGTTAAATTCTTTAACTCGGACCCAGTTATAGAGACACCCCTTGGAAATTAATCTCTGAGCTCTAATATATGATATAAACTTCCCCTTAGCATATAGGGAACCAAACTTCCACTCAATAACCATCTCGTTAGGGAATTTAAAGACAACCCTACGGTTCTGGCGAATAAAGGACACATAGCACGAGTGCAACCAATCAATCCCTAGAATAACGTTGAAATCCACCATATCAAATTCATACAAATCCACCAAAGTCTCCTTACTACCAACATATACCACACACCCTCGATAGACTCTCTTAGCAATCACAAAGCCACCTACTGGGTCAGAAATAGAGAAAGGCTTCGACACATACTCTGAACAAAAACCAAATATACAATCACAAATAGGGTCATATAAGAGATAGTGTACCCCAAATCAAGTAAACAATACATATCATAGAAATAGAGTTTCAACATACTAGTCACGACATCAGGAGATGCCTCAGATTCTTGTCGAGTAGTGAGTTTATAAAGATAGTTCCAACCAGTGCCAGAACTAGATTGTACACCCTTTGGTACTGGAGCTGAAGATGAAGCAACCAAAATCTTGTATGCCTCTAAGGCGACCTTACAAACAGGATAGTTTATAAGGATATAGACTGACTGACCACAACCAAAGTAGTTTTCCCTTGCCTAATCACAAAAATCCCTATACATATGACCATGAAACCTGTAGAGAGGACAAGATAGAGCTAATTGAGCCTCACTAACTAGAGATTGGGCACCCTGTGCCCTAAAGTTGTTGCCACCATGGAAAGGCTTTCCACCTAATAACTTTGGGTAGGAAGCACTAGTCGTCGAATAACACCCCAAATTGCCCCACTTCTTCTTGGGCCACTTACCACCATCCCTTCTACTGTACTATTGGCAACCACACTACTCAGTGAATCTAAACTTGTTTCCCTATCTATCACTAAACTCAACATGCTTTTTCTTTACTTTCTCCACCTATTTTATGTAGACAACCAACCTACGGATATCCATGTCCTTGATCATCAAGGAAATCTTACTTTCATGGATCAACTCATGAGATATTCCCAAATTGAACTTTCTTATCTAAGACCTTATATCAGACACTATCTCCAGAGCATATTGAGATAACTGGTGAATCTTCAAGGAATACTCCTTGATAAACATCTTCCCTTATTTCAGATTAACAAACTCCTCCACTTTTGCTTCCCTTAATTGCTGAGAAAGAAAATAGTATAGAAATGCATTAGACAAAACCTCTAACAATAATAACTCATCAGTGTCACCCCCTGATCCCATTCCTCGTACCAATGGTATACTATATCTTTCAGATAATAGGACATAAATTCCACCCCTTTCATATTTGTGGCATACATAACACAAAAAGTCTTTTTCATGTTATCCAAAAAACCATGAGGATCCTCCTCCACCTTAACACTAGTAAAGGTCAGAGGATTTAACATCATGAATGGGCCAACCCTTATAGCCTCAGAAGATAGAGTAGCAGATGCACTACACTGTGTTAAGAAGATACCAACTAAGAAATCATATGAATCAACTGACGAAGCTCAGTATTCATCATGTCATCCTAAGGATTACTAAAGAGAATTAGTGGAATTCTAGAACAATCAGGAACTAGACCCCTATAATAAGTATGGATCCCTTGAGTAGTGTGTGTTCCATCAACATTATCCTCAATTGGGATAGAAGAGTTTTCTTGAGCTTTAGATCTTCGAGGAATTATCTGAAAAATGCACAAATGGGAATTTGAGAATATTCCAAGACTTAGACTCTGAATCTTAAAGATAGAACACAAGAAAGAGAAATATTCCAAAATGTATTGTTGCCTCTCTCTTATGAGTGTGGCGCACTACACGCCCTTAAAATATACCCTACTCGACACAAATTTGTGGACTCCCAATTAACCATGAACCTAGAGCTCTAATACCAATCTAACACGACCTAAACTAGGGCCTAATCATGTCAGGTGCCTTAAGCCCAACCGAGATTGGAGACCAGCCCTAATAGCCAACCATAACTTCCCTACACCTCAATTCAAAATAATATATATACATATATATATATAACATAACAAAATATAATAATAATAAATCAAATACAGTCAACCGGTATAATCCATAAAACTAATACCAATGCCAAGGCTAACACCAATGTCGATACCGCCCTTACCAACCTATAGTAGTATCACAAAGCCTCTAACCAAAAGTAAAATAGTATCATATTGGGACATACCCCTGAACATATCCAAAAACTAAGTCTAAGAAATAACCAAAGTATAAAGATAAAACACTAACATAAAATGGAGCCTTTCGGAGTATGAAAGCTTACAACTTTAATCTGACTCTATGCTATTTTTGAATTCGATCACTAAGCAGGAAGAGTAGCTTGGCCAGTTCCTAAATTGTGTACAACGCCTAAAGACGGATTAGCAGGTAAATGCTAGCATGCACTAAAAATAAGGGTAAAATAATGCCAATATTTAAAACCAAGTAAATAAGCATATGCATTCATATCTATCTATCTATCTATATATAATCTATGTCGGGAAGGGAATCGGGTTTGGCATGCATTTAAAATAATTAACTGGGGTTTGTGTGGATTAATCATCTTAGAATAAACCACAGGCTATATGGTCCAGCGTTACCCCCCTGAATAGGCCCCAGTATGTGTAGCCATATGTACCAGAGATAGTATAGGGGCATGGGAATCCCGTGCACCCTTCACCCTTTATAATAGAGGATTCTCGTGTACCCCGCAAGTACATGGTGTAGAAGTACAACTTAGGGGATTTCCGTGTGCCCTACATGTACATGGTAGCCATGACAATTCATCATATTAGCAAGCATAAGTTTCCATTGTCCGTCCATTGGACTCAATCCTTTATGGTTCGCTATCACAACCTACCATTTCTTCTCAATTAAATCATTAGCATACAACTAAACTACCAATTCCATGTATTATTAACCAAGACTATAAGAAGTGGTATTATCATACCGACTATATCTTGCAAGCAATGTCCTTACCCAATAACTTAGGGGATTCCCATATACCCCACATGATTACTAATTAAACTAAAGTTCTGGCCACCAAGGCCTTCCAAATTCATTTTAATCTATTTAAACAAAATTTAGGTTCCATTACCAATTTATACAATGCAATAGTTTAAATAAAAGTCAAACCATGTGAAAAAACCATTCTCAAAGGCATTTTAACAAACATCTTGAGGGCATATAGTTTCCAAAACCAAAACAAAGTACCAATTGACCATTTCCATGCAACCACATATTTCAAATAACAAATATAATATGAAAACCATAATTTAAAACATTAGAAAACATACTTCAACCATTAATAACCAAAGCCCCTAATATATAGTTCAAAACTAAATAATACCAATAATTAAATCACAAAAACCATTGATTAAAACAATAATTTAGTTGAACTAACAATGACAGAGGAGTAACATACCTTAGATTATAAAGAATACAGAGAGAAATCACTCTCTAGAGCCTTAATTGACCACGTTGAAGAAAACCCCAACCTTTTCTTAACCTAAAAGCTTGAGAGAGTTTTAAGAAAGTTCTAAGTGTTTGAGATTAGAGTAATTCGGTAAATGAATTCCCAATAGTATTTTAGGTTATGGGGTCATGATGGCTTAAGAGGGGAAATATCCAGAATACCCCCAACTTAAACTATAACAGAAATCCGGTAGGTAGGTACGACTACCCCATCAAAATTATAGCTTAACATACGAGTAGTACCCACTACCCATACCCTAAGCAGCCACTTAGAACCCAACACTTTCTAATGTACGATCATCAAGACCAACTCTTTCCTAAGCATATGACAAGTGCCCTTAACCCATATCGATAACAAAATCAAGAGGGGTTGGACACTATCTAACATATGAGTTTGACTATAGCATTTTTACCATATTCTCACAACTCATAGTAAGACACTTATACTCAGATCTAAGTTAAGTCGCCAAATTTTACATTAAGTGAAGGATCAACCAATTAACTAATCACCAACCATACGACCCATACGCACCAAACTATATCGACATAAGAAACTGACCTAACAAATACTGGCCAACATACGAGATGGGTCACCTAACCCGTACCCTCACCATACGGATTGTGTGGTGAGTCATATGATAACCAAAAGTGTTAAAACCTAGGAAATTTTCCATGGTCCCAAACCCAGGTTGTTTCGTCAACTCTAGGAGTTGCAACTATTAGCTGCACCCTTATGTCAATACCACTCTAATATTTAGACTATGCACCATCATATGGTACACCAATAATAAATTCCAAAAGCTAAACTAAGGCATCTATATGCAGTAAATAAGAAATACAGCCAGTGGATCCAAGGCTAGTCCCTGGCCGATCACTATCTGGGGTAGAAAAATCTCTAGATCAGGAGAAGGAATAGGGTCTATAAAGGCCCTTTATCCTGGCCCCTAGCTTGGGATACATCTCTAGGTTATTCATAAACTCTAGGTTATCCACCAATAGCGATAGTATCTCTAGGCTTGATCTTGGTATCCCCATATCATGTAGCGGTAACATGTATCATAACCATCTGTGAGAAAGTAAATCCAAGGGAATTCTTTTGAAACCAACTCAAACTCTAAGCATAAAATGAGTTAAATAAGTGAAGAACTCTTAAGAATTTAATATAACCTCCTAAAGATTAGAAATAGACATCATTGTTTTGTCTATGAGACTCTACTAGACACTTCTCATGTACCAACAATGCTGGTGAACCTAACTTTGATACCAATTTGTCATGATCTAATTTATGAGTCATGATGGCACCTAATTTATATAGCTAGAGGAAATTCAAACAATAGCCTAGATCTATAAGCAATAGGCTAAGTTGGTGGGAAAATGGCCCAAAAGCCGATATTTAACAACTAAAGACTTATAATAACAATAAGACAATAATGATAGTATAGAATATATATAATGCATCAACAAACATCCCACGATCTTGTACTGTTTGTACAAGAGCCACTACAAAAGAAACATAAGTACTAAAATATTTAAAAATAGTATGTCTCAAAAAATAAAAGACTAGACCTAGATAATAGAAGGAAAAGGGGGAAACTCCAACTCTAAGAGCTCACCTTATCTGCAAAATCAAATTAACATAAATGTCATGTTAGTGGTGGCTTTCAGATCTACAACAAAAATATACAAAAGTATAGCATGAGTATCAAAACCATGGGACTCAGTCAGCATCATCGACCGACTGAGCTAAATCTTGATACAAATAAGACAAAGATGTGAGATAAATAAACTAAATCATGGTAAAAGGGCAAGCCTGGACATGAGCTCCAACACTTTAAGTAAATAGCCAAAATAGATAAAATATAAAAGAAAACATAATTAATACAACAAGGCTGTCCCCCATAAGCTAGTAAGTGTGGAAAAGTAAATAACCTAATACGGGTCCCTATATGCCCAGAGAATATAATCAAGAAATATAAATAACCGAAGTTCCATAAATATACCAAATACTTAGCCATAACAAGGAATCCAACCATATTATTTCATAATACAAATAAACTCATATTGCTGAACTCAAACCAAAACTCAATAGCATTATCATCGTTATCTTTATTTCACGAACTTGAATTGGAACTCATGTGATTAATTCATCATTAATTGCCAAACTTGAATTGTGTAAAACCCTAGGTTTTAGACTCTAAAATTTTAGGAGTGTTGTCAACACTACCACGACTATGACTCAGGTGACGATTCCTTATCACTTGTCATGAGTCATAGGGTGAGACTCGTCGTCTCAATAGTAAGGTTGCCTAAGGTTTTTTCTCTGATCATGAATCTTTATCATGAGTAATTAGGTGAGGTCATGAGTCTCGATGAGTGACTCATGACCAAAACAAAGAGGGACCAAGATTTGTACCCTCACATAATGAGTCCAGGCCAATGACCTATGGTTAGACATCATGAGTCGTTACCTGACCCGTGATGACTAAGCCCAATTTTCCTACATGTTTTCATTAAGGAGTTTTTGGTTTTTTACTTCTTCTACACATTACCCATGACTTAAGAACATCTAATGGATCTTATTATCTTTAGTTAATCAAATCAAAACCTACTCTCTTTATCTTTAACCCCACAAAGAAAGAGAAAACTAGGGTTCATAAGGAATTCATCCTCCCAGCTTCAAACTTTAGAATTCCTACTAAATTTTTTGGTGTTTTAGGCATAACTCTTATCCCTAACTTGAATTTTACTATATGGAATGTGTTTTAATCATTGTTCATGTGATTTAATTATTGGGTTTCAAATTGGGTTGAGGTTTTTTTATAATTATCTCTTAAATTATATTTCCCATGGTTTTACTATCTTATATATACTTAACTTGATGATTTTTAGGACCGAATGGGTGCATTATTCTATAATTTGGAATGGGGAACATGGGTTTCCACAAATTGATGGATTTTGTCTTGCTAAGTGGCATTAACCTTAACCCACTTGCATGATTTTGGTTTTAAATATGGAATTCACATGATTTAACTCACTTGTGAAACTATTGAATTACATTAATGAACAAACATATAAAAATGGATTTGAATGGCCTTGGTAGCTGTGGTTTAAGATTTTTAAAGAAACTTGGGAGTCAATTTGTTAATTAGAATAGTTTGGCATGATTATTTGAGCTTGGATTAGTATGATGATACCTAATAGTAAATTTATTAATATGATACTCCTTGGTGTATGGCTGGGATTATGAGCAAAGGGATTTTAATTTAGGCTTAACGAGGATTGTGTAGCTCACCGTAAAGATGGAGGAACTGCGGGACCAATATAGGAAACCATATTTGTTGGCATAGGGGTCTATATAACCGTGTTCTTGGTTCACACATTTTAATTTTGTGATCACTAGAGCCTTGGTGTCTTTATCCCTTCTTTTAAATTCTTTGGTTCATACAGCTAACCGTGCTAGGGACATTTTAGTTGGAGAAGCTAAACCTATATAGCCCATGTGTTTTCTTAGGATGGATATAGCTACAAAATCAAGGTTAATGGTTTTAAAATCTAATATTCATAGAACTCTACCCTATCCCAGCATCTTATATATATATATATATATATGAATGGGTGCATGTGGTTTTGGCTAATTTTTGACATGGCGTTATTTTATCACTTTTCCTGAGTTACATGCTAGTGCTTATCCCACTAACTTCCCTAGGATGTTACATTATTTCATGATGTTGGGTACGGAGACCTTTCTTTTACTCTTGTGCAGTATTATACAGTCGAGATGTCTGTTGAGTTTCTATGAAGTGGTGAGTTTCCATCTTTTAGAAAACCTTGTCATTTCATTAGATTTCTTTTCAATTTTTTGGAATTATGAATTTTGTTTTTTCCAGGTCAGGGGCATGTCTAGACCTAGTTTGGTATTTTGGTTTAGAGTCTTTTGTGGACAAGTGTGGGTTGGATTTTTGGTTTTTGACTTTTAGAACTTCCAATTAATATATTTTTCTTTTATTACTTTCTTGATTGACTTCCACTTTATTATTGTTATTGTTCTCTTAAGGTTATGTTAAGGGGGTAGTCTCCAGTCCATGGTGGGCTTGAGATACTCGTTACAACTATGCCCTAGCACGATCCATGACAAGCCTGGTATCAAAGAATGATTCAAGGTCTTTGGGTGTCCACAAAATAGTGTCAATTAGAGTCCCTTTTTTTGGTGTGTTGAGCAACACACTTATAAGGTTAGGCAACAAGGCATTTAGGAATGTTTTCCTTTCTTGTATTTTATTTTGGGCTATAGAGTCTAATGTTATCAAACTTCTCTAACTCTTGGCTTAATCGGGTTTCAGATCATGCCTCCCTAAAGATTTAATTGTCGTAGAACCTCCACTAGACCTTTTGTCTTAAATGAGAAAAATGTGTAGGGAACTCTTCTTATTCATGAAGTGTAGATCCTATCTATGGTCCCTACTCCTGACTGTACTACTCTTCCTGGGGTCCTACCAGTCGACTAGTCCTCCTCGAGCTTCCCAACTGGTGGTACTTATGATCAACGACAACAGGGAGACATCTCTAATGTGGAGTGTTGTTAGTTTATTCATATTCTTGCTTAGTTTGTGGCATGTAGTATTTCCAGTTTGACCATATTAATTATGTTGCTCACTCAACTGAGATAACCTAAGTTGGCTAATTTATGAGGTTGAATCCCCCAACCATTACATGCTCCAAGGTTGAAGAGGATCTTTAGGGCTTTATTCATGATATGAAGAAAATATTTAGGGTGATGTATGCTACTGATATAAAGGGTATGAAGTTTGCTGCTTATCAGTTAAAGGATGTGGCTTATAAATGGTATGAGGAGTGGGAGGAGACATGGGGTGATGATGCTAAATAGGTAGTGTGGGATGACTTTTTCAGTGCTTTTCTTGATCATTTCTTTCCTTAGGAGTTGAGAAAATCTAGGGTTGAGGAGTTTGTTAATCTAAACTAGGGTAAGATAAGTGTCAAGGAGTATGCTATGAAGTTCTTAAAGTTGGCTCGTCATGCTTCAACGTTGTTATCTAATATAAGGTCCCAAATGAGAAAGTTTTCTTTTAGTTTTTCATGTGATTTGGTATTGGAATGTAAGGATGCTATGTTGAATAATGATATGGACATCTCCAAGTTAATGGTTTATATACAATAGGTTGAGGATAAGAAAAAATATAGGTAAATATGGGAGAGAGGCAAAATAATAATTTTAGATATTCAGAGAAAGGTGTAGGTTAGTAGAACAATGGGAGAGATAGTACAAAGTGGACCAAAAATAAAAAATGGGGAGGTTCTAGTTCTTATTAGATGACTAGTGATCCTTATCCTAAGACTTCTGGCAATCACTATTTTCTGATTAGCAGTGTCCCTTAGGCACGGAGTGGCTAGTCTTAGGTTAGTGAAAATTAGTCTACCCCACCTTATTCTTCTTATGGATTTTATGGATAGATTTACCATGGTTATTATAAGGTGGAAAGAAATTAGTTCTTCAATTATGGCCAAATTTGTAATATACTATAAGATTGTCCCTTATCTGAAGTTGCCACATAAGCTTACAAGGTTTTGGTTGCCACTTCTTTAGCTCTGGCACCTAAAGGCGCCACTTTGGGTACCGAAATTGGCTGGAATAACCTCTATGAACTTGCTACACATCAGGAATCTGAGGCATCATCTGATGTTATCGCTAGTATGTTACAATAATTTTCTCATAATGTTTACTATTGGCTTGAGTTGGGTTCTACCCTTATTATGTGACTCTTTATATACTTTTACACTTTGGTTTTGGTCATAAAAGTATATTAGACCCCTTATATATGTCTACTTTGGTGGGTGATTCTATTGTTGCTATAAAAATCTCTAGGGGTTTTAAGGTGTCCATGTTTCATAGGGAGACACTAGTGGATTTAATAGAACTGGATATGGTGACTTTTAAATGGTTTGATTCATGCTATGCTTCTTTGGATTATAGGACCCAAAAGGTAAGTTTCCATTTCTTTAATGAACCAGAGATTTAATGGGAAGGGAGTTCCTTAGACCCCAAAAGTAGTTTTATTTCTTATCTTTGAGCTCAAAAAATAATTTCAAAAGGGTGTCTACATCATTTAGTTTGTGTTAAGGATTCTAATTCTGAAAGTCATTCTCTGTAATTTGTCTCTGTGATTAATGAGTTTCAAGAAGTCTTTTTTGATGATCTTCCTGGAATTCATCTTGATAGTAAATAAACTTTGGGATTTATCTACTACCAGATACCCATCCTATTTCTATTCCTCCTTATATAAAGACTTTGGATAAATTAAAGGAGCTAAAGGAGCAATTAAAGGATCTTCTTGATAAGGGTTTCATTTATCCTAGTCTTTTTTTTGTAGAGTGTGCCTGTATTTTTGTGCAAATTAAAGATGGGTATCATCGGATATATACAGACTATTATCAGCTGAATAATGTGACGATGAAAATTATTTACCCTTTTTCAACACCTAGTCTTTGGACCCTTAGAAAATTTCAAAGTTTTGAGGTTCTACGTTTGGTACTAATTAAGCGTACAATTCGTATACAGGGGTACAACTATTACCCTTCCCTATCAAGTAAAGATCAACTTAGGATGATAACGTACTATCCAAGATATAGTTTAGAATCCCCAAGTCATATGTTAAGGTACGGGTCGTATACTACCTAGTCGTATGAAGTGTTGGTCTTGATCTAATGACCACTACTTGGGTATGGGTTGCCTGGTTCCACTCGTACCTTTGGGTATGATTTATGCATGAAGGGTTATATGTTGTGCAAATTAGGGGTCTATAGTGAGGGCAAGGGTATGAGTTAGGGTACCACTCGTACCCTAGGGTACGATTTACTATGGTAGTTATATCCTCAAATGGGTTAATTTCCAGGTTTTGAGTTAAGGGCTTATAGGCATTTCCCGCCTCAAAACTTTGAGTCCCCATGATATATAACATATTTTGGCCTCCTAAAACACATTTTTGGTGGATCAAACATTCCAAATACTCTCTCAAACATACTTTTGATGATTTGTAGGCTAGGGTTCCATAAGTGTTCATCTAAAGTCTAAGGAGCCAAGAATTTCTCCACAAATCATCTTGTATAAGGCATGTGACTATTCCTTTATTATTATTATTTCTCAAATATCATGTTATTCAAATATTTCTTATGAATCTTTAATGGTGGTTTTTTAAACAATATTGAGGGTTTTGATGTGTAGTGATGGGTAATGTTTACTTTTGTTTAAACTTATGTCTTTACATGTTTTTGGTGGTGATTGTCACATTTAGATGTTTATTGTTATTGGTTTAACAAATGGGTATAGAGTAATGCTAATATTGGTGGTTTTCACTTGGGTTTTGGTCATGGTAAGAGTATGCCCTCAAGGTATTTGTTAAAATGTCTACTAGAAAATAACTAGTGACATGATTATAGTGATTTGAACTAAGGCAGTGGCTTAATGAGTAAGAATGATTTGGAAATGATCTTATAAAGGCCTTGTGTGTAATGTAATGAGTTAAATGGTGCCCTTGGTGGTTTGATTGGTTAAAAGGCGGTTAGAGTCCCTAACATGAAATTGAATTGAATTGTATTGTAACTAAAGCTTAGTGTAAGAGTGCTAATGAGTGATTTGTTAAAGGTCTTGATGACCACAATTTGACTTGAATGATATTTGAACTAATGTATTGGCTTGTTAAAGTGATTGATTGATATATTGATTATGAACACCTTATGGTCATGTATGATGTTAAATTGTGGCCTTGATGTATTGGAATAGTTAAATGGGTTAGATTTCCCAAATATGAATGTTGTGAGAGGAATGCATGGACAAAGAGTTAGAGTCCCAATATCGAATATTAATGGACACAATGGCTTATGGTTAGAGTCCACTTGCATAATGAAATGGCTTGTTGTTAGAGTCGATGTGCATAATGAAATGGCTTGTGGTTAGAGTCCACGTACGTAATGAAATAGCTCGTGGTTAGAGTCCACGTACGTAATGAAATGGCTTATGGTTAGAGTCCATATAGGTAATAAAATGGCTTGTGGTTAGAGTCCACTTGCGTAATGAAATGGCTTTTGGTTAGAGTCCACATGTGTATTGAATTGGCTTATGGTTAGAGTCCACTTTAATAATGAAATATCTTGTTGTTAGAGTTCACTTGATATAACTTAAGCGATGAAAAGTTAGAGTGCTCTACTTCATGGTTTATGTTTGAGTGCTTTGAAATGCATGCTAAGGCCTTGTTATCTTTTAAAACTTGATATATCCATATGCATTTACATGTCTATGTTTATAAATATAGTGGCTTATGATAGTTTGACTTGGTATTGAATAATTATGCTATTTTATCCTTACCTTTGAGTTACGTGGTAGTTCTCCAACTGCTAAATGTCTCCAAACACTGTGTCCCTATATGAAAAAGCGTCAAAGCATCTTCTTCTCTTCCTACGTAGTGATCGGGTGTTCTGGTGGTTCGAGTGTTGACGTCAGAGTGGTAAGCTTCCATCCTTCCAAAGGCACATATTTCATGGTCTTTTTAGCTTATGTAATAGACTTATTTTAGTTTACCTATTGTTAAATACTTGTCCTGATATATTATAGACATCAGATTGATAAAGGCTTATGGATGGCTATTGACTTGGGTAGATTGGATGTTGAATGTTGATATTAATGAATGACTAGACTTTCTTAAGTTTTGATTGTTAGTTATTTTTCTTCTATCTTATTATATGTTTAGAGGTTATCTGATGCTTATGGATTGAGGTGATGGTTGGTGGGGTTAATAGGGCGATCTCCAGTCCTTGTTGGGCTTGGGATGCCTATATGACAAGGCCCGATTTTGAGTCATATTTAGCTGTTATCAAAGCCTAGGTTTATAGTCAGTTGGGTGTCCACAAAGCCTTGTTAAGTAGAGTCTCTTTTATCGATGTATAGAGTGCCACACTTATAAGAGAGAGGCTACAAGACATATAGCAATGTTTCACATTCTTGTTATGTTATTTTGAGCTATAGAGTTTAAGGTTAGTGATCCTCCTGATTTCTATTTGCTCATCTTTTAGATCATGCCTTCAAGAATATCTTAAGTTCTTACAAACCTTTCTGTCCTAACAGGGGATAATGTTGACTGGAATTGCTCTACTTATGGAGTCTATACATGGTCTAGGGGGTCAGAACCTGATGGTTCGAGAGTTCTGTTAGTGCTCTCTATCCTCCTTCGATTCCTCAGGCTAATGTGTAGAATGTTGAGTTTCGCCAGTTTATTCGTATGATTGCTCAATTAGTAGCTTCTTAGGTAGAGCGTGGTCCATCTTCTACTCCATCATTTGAGGCCACGAAGGTTAGCTAGTTCATGAGGTTGAGTCCTCCCACCTTTACCGATGTTAAGGTGGAGGAGCATCCCTAAGATTTTTTGGATGAGATGGAAAAGATTTTCTTAGTTTGTACGCCACTAATGTGGATGGGGTAGAGTTTTCTTTTTATAAGTTGAAGAATATAGATACTAATGGTACGATGAGTGGGAACGGACAAGGGGTGGTATTGATGGGTCATATTTGTGGGAGAATTTCACTAATGCTTTTCTAGATCGCTTCTTTTCTCTAGAGTTGAGGGAAGAAAAGGTGGAGGAGTTTGTTAATCTTAAGCAAGGAAAAATGTCCATCAAAGAGTACGGCTTGAAATTTCACCAATTATCTAGGTATGATTTTGAGATAGTATCGGATATGAGGGCTCAGATGAGAAAGTTTGCCTCGAGATTATCTCATTATTTGTTCCTTGAGAATAAGGTGTCTTTGTTGATGAAAGATATGGATATTTATAGATTAGTTGTGTACATGCAACAAGTTGAGAAAGAGAAAAATAAATAGGTTGAGTTAGCGAAAGACAAGGAAAGAGAATTACACCCTCTGAGAAAAGTAGAAGAGATGGTGGTAAGTGGCCAAGAAATAAGTGGAGGAGTTTTAATTCTTTCTCCTCAGCTAGTACTCCATACCTAAAGACATTAGGTAATCTTCGATCCTAGTTTGGTGGTGGTTTTCGATCATAAGGTGCCCAATCTTAAGCTAGTAGGGCTCAATCAATTACATCCTACAATTCTTGAAGGTTCTGTGGTTAGCATCACCATGGCTTATGTGAGAAGGGGAGGAACAAATGCTTTAGATGTGGTCATATTGGGTACATATAGAGAGAGTGCCCTTCTCTAGTGTCTTATTAGGCCAACAAGGCCCATATTGCTACTTCATCCACTCCTAGACCAAAGAGTGTTGCTTCTGCTTCTACTTCTATTTTTACCATGGTAGGTGACTCTGTGGTTATTGAAAAAGTCTATAGGGTGTGTGTGGTAGTTATTGGTTGAAAAGAAACTCTTGTAGACTTGATAGTGCTGGAAATGGTCGATTTTTATATTATTCTAGGGATGGATTGGTTACATTCGTTCAATGCTTCCTTAGATTGTCGTACCCGTAAGGTCATATTTAAATTCCCTAATGAGCCGGTCATTATATAGGAAGAGGGTTCTTTAGTTCATAAGGTGAGGTTCATCTCATATCTTAGAGCCCGAAAGTTGATTTCTAAGGGGTGTTTGTATTATGTGATCCGAGTAAAAAATTCTAACTTAGAAGGTCCATTTCTAGAATCAGTTCCCATTGCTAATGAATTTCCTGAGGTCTTTCCCAATGACCTTCCTGGTATTCCTACCAATACGAAATTGATTTTGGGATTAATCTTGCTCTAGACACTCATCAAATTTCTATCCCTCCTTATAAAATGGCTCCAGCTGAGTTGAAGGAGCTTAAGGAGCAATTGAAAGATCTCTTAGATAAATGTTTTATCCATCCTAGCATGTCTCCTTAGGGTGCTCCTATGTTGTTTGTGCATAAGAAGGATGGTTCCCTTCATATGTGCATTGATTATCATCAGTTGAACAAGGTGACCATAAATAATAAGTATCCTCCTCCTTGGATCATTGATTTGTTTGATCTTCTGTAAGGTGTAAAGTATTTCTCTAAGATTGATCTTAGCTTGGGTAATCATCAACTTAATATTAAGGAAGTGGATATCCCTAAAACTACTTTTAAGACTCGGTCACTATGAGTTCCTAGTCATGTCTTTTGGGTTGACCAATATCCCAACGACATTCATGGATTTGATAAATGAGGTATTCCATCCATTTTTGGATTTGTTTGTCATTGTCTTCGTTGATGGCATCTTGGTCTATCTTAATAATAAGGCAGACCATATCAATCACCTCTGTATTGTGTTATAAACCTTGAAGGATAATTATTTATATGACAAGTTCTCAAAGTTAGAGCTTTGGTTGAAGGCTATGACTTTTCTTGGTCATGTCATCTATAGAGTTGGGATCATGGTGGATCCACAAAATCTTATGGTGGTTAAGAAGTGGCATAGACCAGTGACTCCAATCGATATTCAGAGCTTCTGGGTCTAGCCGGTTACTATAGGAAATTTGTGGAGAATTTTTTGATGATAGCTGCCCCATTGACTAAGTTGACCCATAAAAAGGCTAATTTCTTATGGTCAGATATGTGTGAGGGTAGTTTTGAGAAGTTGAAGGATTAATTGACTTTGGCTCCAGTTTTGACCTTGCCCAAGGGTAATGATGGTTTTGTAGTATGCTGCGACTGTGTTTATGTAACATGGTAGGGTGGTGGCCTAAGATTCTAGGCAATTAAAAGTTCATGAGAAGTACTACCCTACTCATGATTTGGAGTTATTAGCTGTTGTTTTTGTATTGAAGATTTGACATCATTATCTCTATGGGGTTCATGTTGACATATTTTCTGATCATATGAGCCTTGAATATGTGTTTACTTAGAAGGAGTTAAATCTTAGGCAAAGGAGATGTCTTAAATTGTTAAAAGACTACGATATGAGTCTACACTACCATTCAGGTAAAGCTAACATTGTTGATGATGCTCTTAGCAAATTATCCATGGTAAGGTTCACTTATATTGATGAGGATAAGTGGGAGTTGGGGAAGGACATTCATCGATTGGCTAGTCTTGGAGTTCATTTCACAAAATCAGAGGATAGTGGTGTAGTTGTGCATCCGGTATCACAACTATCTGTTATGGTTGAGGTAAAGGAAAAGCAAATATTGGATAACTTAATGAAGATTAAGAGTAATATGGGTCAACAAAAGGTTGTTGACTTTGTTATTGGTGGTGATGGTATCTTGAGGTAATAAGGTAGGCTATGTGTTTCCAATGTCAATGGATTGAAGGAAAGGATTATGGTTGAGGCTTACGGGTTTTGGTATGCTATTCATCTCAGTTCTATGAGGATTTATCATGATCTTAGGTAGTTTTATTGGTGGAATAATATGAAACGAAACGTGGCTAGCTATGTGTCTAAGTGTATGGTCTGTCAACAAGTGAAAGTTAAGGACTTGGGACCCGACGGTTTGTATCAAGAGATAGAGTTGCTTGAATGAATGTAGGAATTGATTAATATGGATTTTGTCACCAGTCTTCCCTGATCTCAGAATCAATGTGATTCTATTTGGGTTATTGTGGATAGAATGACCAATTCCACTCATTTTTTACCAGTAAGGACTAGTTATTCGGCGGAGGATTACTCTAAGTTATAACATGCAGAGTTTGTGAAGTTGTATAGTGCTCTGGTTTCTATCATCTCGGATTGTGGTACTCCATTTTTATCTTATTTTTGAAAGTTGTTTTAGAAAGGTTTGGGAACTAAGGTGTGCGTTAGTACCTCTTTTCACCTGCAAACGTATGGATAAATGGAGAGGACTATCCAAACATTGAATGATATGTTTTGTGCTTATGTGATTAATTATGGTGGTAGTTGGTATGAACATTTTCCTGTGATTGAGTTTTCTTAAAACAATAGTTACCACTCTATCATTGGTATGGCTCCTTTTAAGGCATTGTATGGTAGGAGATGTCGATCTCCTACAGGGTGGTACGGGGTTGGTGAGGGTAAATTATTTAGCCTCAATTTGATTCACCAACCCTTGGAAAAGGTAAAGGTAATTCATAATAGGTTAAAAGCTGCTAAAAGTAGCCAAAAGTCCTATACGGATGTAAGGTATAGGGATTGTGAATTTAATGTTGTTGATAGGGTATTGTTGAAGGTATCTCCCATAAAGGGAGTAATGCAATTTGGTAAGAAGGGGAAATTGAGCCCCCGGTATATTGGTCCCTATTTTATTTTGAAGAGGGTGGGTAATTTTTCCTATGAGTTAAGAGTTGCCTCCTAGTTTGAGCTCCTTTTTTTTCAGTATTCCATGTTTATAGGTTGTGGAAATGTATAAGTGATCCTTCATTGGTTGTTCCCTTAGAGGATGTTGGTATTTTGGACTCTTTGTGCTATGAGGAGGTCCCAATGAGGATCTTGGATTAGTAAGTTCTCTAGATGCGAATGAAAGAGGTGGCTTCGGTAAAGGTTCAATGGAGGAACCAAAAGTTCGAGGAAGCTACTTGGGAGGCAAAAGAGGACATGAAGTTCAAGTATCCGCATTTGTTTTCCATTCTAGAAACTCATGCTTGAGTTTTGCATTAATCTTCTTAAATTGATTTAGGCCTTTGATAGGGCATGGGTTCAAGTCCCTAAATTGTGAATTGAGCAAGTGTTTTGACTGACAATGGGTTAGAGTCCCAAAGTCAATTGAATGACTGGATGATTGATAATGATCATGGCATGTGTCTCATCCTTATTTTATTTCTTTGTGTTCTATCCTGGTTAAAGGTTAGTTTGATGTGTAGTAGTGTGTTAAGTCATGCTTGTGCTTGCCTTACCCATAATTCAAGGATGAATGATCAAAGAGGGGGAGAATTGAAACACCTAGGCTTTGGACCTTTAGAAAAATTCCCACGTTTTGAGGTTCTGGGTTTGGTACGGAAGGAGCATACTATTCGTATGTTGGGTACAAATAGTACCCTCCCCTCTAGTATAGAGATTAGTTTATGTTAATAACATACTTTCCAAGATATAATTTAGCCTCTCCCAAGTGGTATCTTAATGTATGGGTCTAATACTTCCTATTCATATGAAGCATTAGTCTTGATCTAATGGAAAATGACTTGGGTACATATTGCTTGGTACCACTCATAACTTTAGGTATGATTCATGGATGTATGGTCATATGTTGGGAATATTAAGGGTCCATGGTGAGGTCTAGGGTTCGAGTTAGGGTACCACTCATTCCCTAGGTTACGGTTTTGTGTGGGAGTCGTACCCTCCTATGGGTTGATTTCCAACTTTTAAGCTAAGGGGTTTATGGACATTTCCCACTACAAAATCCTCAAGTCTTTATGCTATATAACATATTGTGGACTTCTAAAACACACCTTTGGTGGATAAGACATTCCAAATACTCTCTCAGACATACTTTTGAAGATTTGGAGGTTAGGGTTCCACAAGTGTTCATCTCAAGGATAAGGGGCCAAGAATTTCTCTGTGAATCTTCTTGTATAAGGCATGTGACTCTTCCCTTATTATTATTTTCAAATATCATGTTATTTAAACATTTTTTATGAATCTTTAATTGTGGTTTTTGAAACAAATGTTGAGGGTTTTGATGTGTAGAGATGGCTAATGTTTACTATTGTTTAAACTTGTGCCTATACTTTTTTTTGGTGGTGATTGACACATGTGTGTGCTTATTGATTGTGGTTTAACAAATGGGTCAAGAGTAACCCTAATATTGGTGGCTTTCAATTGGGTTTTAATCATGGTAAGAGTATGCCCTCAAGATGTTTCTGAAGATGTCTACTAGAAATAACTAGTCACATGTTGATGGTGATTTGAATTAAGGCAATGGCTTAATGACTAAGAATGATTGGTAAATGATCTTGTAAAGGCCTTGTTGATCATGTAACAAGTTAACTAGTGCCCTTGATGGTTTGACTGGTTAAAAAGGAGTTAGAGTCCCTAACATGAAATCGAATTGTGTTTGAACTAAAGCTTGGTGTAAGAATGATAAAGAGTGATTTGATAAAGTTCTTGATGACCACAATTTGACTTAAAAGATATTTGAACTAATACTTTGGCTTGTTAAAGTGATTGATTGATTAATGTCTTATGGAGATCTTGTGGCCATGTATGATGAATTGTGGCCTTGATGTCATTGAATGGTTAAATAGGTTACAGTCCCCAAATGTGAATGGTGTAATATGAATGCATGGACGAAGGGTTAGAGTCCCAATGTCGACTAGTAATGGACGCGATGGCCTGTGATTAGATTCCACTTGCGTAATGAAATGGCTTGCAGTTAGAGTCTATATGCATAGTGAAATGGCTTGTGGTTAGTGTCCACATGCGTAATGAAATGGCTTGTGGTTAAAGTCCACTTGTGTAATGAAATGGTTTGTGGTTAGAGTCCACTTGACTAATGAAAAGTCTTATGGTTAGAGTCTAGTTGCTTAATAAGATGACTTTATGTTAGAGTCCTTTTGCTCCATATATACTATGCAGTGGAAGGTTAGAGTCCTCCAATTAAGGGTTTGTGTTTGAGTTCTTTGAAATGTATGCTAAGACTAGCTATCTTTTGACACGTGATGTATCTATATATATTTACATATATTTGTATATAAATATGGTGGCTTATGATGGTTTGACTTAGAATTGAATAATGATGCTATTTGATCCTTACCCTTAAGTTACATGCTAGCTTTCCAATTGCTAACTATCTCCAAGTGCTACGTCCTCACGCAATATAGGGGATAGAGTATTTTCTTCTCTTCCTGCTCAGTGATCAGGTGGTCGGGCAATGGGAGTGTTGGCATCGATGTGGTAAACTTCCGTCCTTCAGAAGGCAAATATTTCATGTTCTTATTAGCTTATGTCATAGACTTATTTTGGTTTGGCTACTGTCGAGGACTTCTCAGGACATATTATAGACATCAGATTGATAGAGGCTTGTGGATGACTGTGGACTTGGGTATATTGGATGTTGAATGTTGATATTAATAAATGTCTAGACTTTTTTAAGTTATAATTATTAGTTTTGTTTCTGTTATCTTATTATATATTCGTAGGTTATCTAATACTTATTGATTGATGTGATAGTTAGGTGGGGTTAATGGGGAGATCTTTGATCCTTGTTGGGCTTGAGATGCCCATACGATAAGGCCAAGTTTTGGTTCGCATCACCTCTTCTGAGGATTGATAACCTTTTCGATCAATTTCAGAATGGTAGGTGTTTCTCTAAGATTGATCTTCATTAGGTCTATCATCAGTTGAAATTAGAGAGGTTGATATTCCCAAGACTATTTTTTGTACCCAATAGGTCCATTATGAGTTTTGGTTATGTTATTTGGGTTGACTAATGCTCCAACTGCTTTTATGGATCTTATCAATTGGTTTTTCCAAACCCTTCCGATATTTATTTTTATTGTGTTCATTGATTACATCTTGGTGTACTGAAAGAGTGAGGAGGATCATGTGAACCACCTCCGAATCATATTACAGACTCTTAAGAATCAGAAGCTATATACTAAATTTTCTAAGTATGGGTTTTTGCTAAATACTATGACTTTGCTTGGGAATGTTTTTTCTAGTGAGGGGATCAAGGTGTATCCACAGAAGGTTGAGGCAGTTAATAAATGACCTAGACTCATGACTCCAACCGACATTAGAAGCTTCTTAGGTATGGATGATATTATAGGAGATTTGAGGAGGGTTTCTCTTCTATTACTACTTCTTTTACATAGTTGACTAAAAAAAAAAGGTTAAATTTTTATGGTTCAGTGCCTATGAGGATAGTTTTGAGAAGTTGAAGAATAAGTTTACTTTTGTGCTAGTTTTGAACCTTCTCGAGGGTACTAATATTTTTCTTGTGTATTGTGATGTGTCACGTATGTGATTAGGTTGTGTCTTGATGCAACATAGTAAGGTTGTGGCCTATGCTTTTAGGCTGCTTAAAGTTCATGGGAGGAATTATACGACTCATAATTTAGAGTTGGTAGTTATGGTATTTGCATTAAAATCTGGTGCCATTATCTGTATAGGGTGCATGTGGATATTTATTCAGATCATAAGAGTTTGCAATATGTGTTTACTCAGAGGAATTGAATCTCAGGCAAAGGCAGTGGCTTGAGCTACTTATGGATTATGATATGAGCCTTCAGTACCATCTAGGTAACGATAATATTGTTGTTGATGCTCTTAGCAAGTTGCCTATAGAGAGTTTATCCCTAATGGATGAGGAGAAAAAAGGATTTGTGAAGAACATTTACCGGTTGCTAACTTGGGAGTTCATCTTTTGGACTCTGAGGATGGGGGAATAATTGTACTGGAAGTGGTCAAATCATCTATTGGGATAGAGATGAAGGAGAAATAGGCTTTGGATCCCATACTTATGCATATTAAGGATGATGTGGGTAAGCAAAAGGGTATGGATTTTGAGATTGGGAGATATGGAATCTTTAGGTATCAATATAGGTTGTGTGTTCCTGATGTTGATGGGCTACGAGAAAGGATTTTGACTAAAGCTCATGAGTCCAAATATATAATTCATCAAAGTTTAACTAAGATGTATCATGACTTGAAGGAAATCTATTGGTGGAACAATAAAAAGAGAGATGTGGGAAATTTTGTTGCCAAATATATGGTTTGTCACCAAGTTAAGGTTGAGCATTTGAGACCTGGTGGCGTGTCTCAAGAGATGGAGTTTCCCATGAAGTGGTGGGAGATGATTCATATGAATTTCATTACTATTCTTCCACGATCTCGCAATCGATCTGATTCCATTTGGGTCATTGTGGATAGGATGACTAAGTTTGCTCATAATTTGCTTGGGCGGACTAACTACTAGGTTGAGGATTATGCTAAGTTGTTCATTCAGGAGATTGTTAAGTTGCATGGGATTTCATGTACATTATTTTATATCGAGATATGTAGTTCTCTTCTCATTTCTGGCATGCATTTTAGAAAGGTTTGGGTACTCAGGTAAACCTTAGCATCCCTTTAGACCCTAAAATGAATGGACAAGTAGAGTAGACTATTCAAACTTTAGAGGATGTGCTAAGGTCCCATGGGATTGATTCTTAAGGTAGTTTGGTTGACCATCTACCCCTTATTGAGTTTTCGTAAGACAATAGTTACCATTCTAGAATCCAGATAGCTCCTTTTGAGGATCTTGGTCTTCCATTGAATCGTTTGATGTTGGTGAGACTAGGTTTTTTGGTCCTGACTTGGTTCCCAAACCTATGGATAAGGTGAAAGTGATTAGAGAATAACGTAATACTGCTCAAAGTTGCCAAAGTCTGATGCGAATATTAGGCGGGGGGAGGGGTTGGAATTTGAGGTTAGTGATTGGGTATTCTTAAAAGTTTCTCCTATGAAAGAAGTGATGAGATTTGGGAAGAAAATAAAGATTAGTCCCCATTATGTTGGTTTGTACCAGGTTATAAGGAGAGTTGAGAATGTTACTTTTGAGTTAGAGTTACCATTTATCATCATATTTTCTATGTCTATGTTGAAAAAATGTGTGGGTGATCCTTCCATGATAGCACCTATTGGGGATGTTGGTGTTGCGGTTTTCTTATTTTATGAGGAAGTCCAGGTGGAGATATAGGACAGGAAGGTTTGTAGATTAAGGAATAAGGATATAGCTTCGGTAAAGGTTCTTCAGAGGAATCAAAAGGTAGAAGAAGCTACTTGGGAAGCTGAGGAAGATATGAAGAATAAATACCTATGCTTGTTACCTGGGTTGGATAAAAATGTTTAACGTATAAGTTTCTTTCATCCTGATCACTCTTTAAATTTGTTCATTTTTTCTGGATGCATTCTCTATGTTATCGTGCTAATAGGTGCCCTAGATTCTCATTTCCAGAGTTTGGACCTTGACACCCCAAGTTTTGGACCATGAAATTTCCAGAGTGTTGTCAACACTGCCACGACTACAACTCCAGTAATGAGTCATTATGACTCGTCATGGGTTGTAGGGTGGGACTCATTCTCTAAATATTAAGGTTACCTAATGTCTCAACTCTGATCACGACTCCTCATCACAAATTTTTAGGTCAGGTCACGAGTCATAGAGAGTGATTCGTGACCATAATAAAGAAGGGACAGGATTTGGACACTAAGGTAATGAGTCAAGGTGACGACTCATGGTAAGACCTCATAAGGCATTACCTAACTCGTGATGACTGGGCCCAATTTTCCTTCACGTTTTCATTAAGGGATTTATGGTCTTTCTCTTTCCATTACACTTTACCCACGGCTTATAAACATCTAAAGGATCTTATTATCTTTAGTTAGTCAAATCAAAACCTGCTGTCTTCCTCTTAAACTCCCTAAAGAAAGAGAAAATTAGGGTTCATAAGGAATTCATCCTCCAAGCTTCAAGCTTTGGATTTTCTTCCAAATTATTTGATTTTTCAGGCATGTCTCTTATCCCTAACTTGAATTGTGTACTATGGCATATGTTTTACTTATTGTTCATCTGATTTAATTATTGGGTTTGAAATTAGGTTGAGGGATTTTGGTGATTGTCTCTTGGATTATATTTCCATGGTTTGACTATCTTGTGTATACTTAACTTGATGATTTTTGGGAATGAGTGGGTGCATCATTGTAGAATTTGGAATCGAGAATATGGATTTCCCCAAATTGATGGATTTTGGCTTGTAATGGCATTAACCTCTAGCCACCTGTATGATTTTTGTTTTAAATGTGCAATTTGCATAATTTAAATCACTTTTGAAAGTATTTCATTACATTAAAGAACAAACGGATAAAAACATATTTGAAAGGCCCTGGTGGCCCTAGTTTAGGATTTTTAAAGGAACTTGAGTGTCAATTAGTTAATTGGAATGGTTTGGCGTGATTATATGAGCTTGCAAGCATAGTTGGTATGATGATACCAAATGGTAAATTCCTTAATATGAGATACCTTAGTTTAAGGTTGGGATTATTTGCAAAGTGATTTTAATTTTTGCTTAAAGAGGGTTGTGTAGATCACCATGAATGTAGAGGTACAGGGGGACCAATACTAAAAATCATGTTTGCTGGCATGGGGTGTGTATGACCGTGTTCTTGAATCACACATTCTAGTTTTGGGATGGCTAGATCCTTGGTATCTTCAGAACTCCTTATAATTTCCTCGATTTGTTCGACTGACATGCACTGGGGTGATTTAAGCAGGGGAAGCTAAACCCATATAGCCCATGGGTTCCCTTTAGACGGATAGAGCTACAGAGTTTATGTTAATGGTTTTAAACTCTCATGTTCATGACCCTCTACCCTATCCCAGCATCTTATATATGTGTATATGAATGTGTGTATGTGGTTTTGGCTGATTTTGGACATGACATTATTTTATCATGTTCCCTAAAATACATGACAGAGCTTATCCCGCTGACCTTCCTAGGATGCTACATTATTTCATTATGTAGGGTCTGAAGACTTTTCTGCTACCTCTATGCAGCGTTAGGTGGTGCGATCGTCTATTGAGTTGATGGGAAGAGGTGAGCTTCCATCTTTTGAAAATCCTTGTCATTTCATTACATTTCTTTTTTTATTGTGGTAAACATGACTTTACTTTTGAAACGATTAGGGGCACGTCCCAACCTAGTAAGGTATTCTGGTTTACAGGATTTGATGGACAAGTGTGCATTAGATTGTTTGTTTTGGATTCGTAAAACATTCATTTGATATATTTTTCTTTTATTACTATCTTAATTGACTACCGCTTAATTATTATTGTGTGCTATTGAGGTTAGATTAAGGGGATGGTCTCCGATCTATGGTGGGCTTGATATTCCCGTCACAATTAGGCCTTGGTTTGGATCATGAAAAATTTGAATTCAATAGCAATAACCACTGATTTATGCTAAAAATTATCACCAACTTCCAAATAGAAAACTAGCATAGTCATTAAGTACCTAATCTCCTCAAAGACCCCAAAAAAGCATTTTAAGTGGTATAGCATGAGTATCAAAGTCTATAAGAGCTAACACAGATCTTAACCTAAGATATGGCAGAGGGCCCACTTCTAATTCCAAAAATCTGTTCTAAGGCAAATTCTATCTCGGACTAGGCTAAGGTATCTAAATTTACTACTAGATGTTAAGTAAGCTATAATTATCCATAAGATAAAAATTTTACCTAAAACATGAGCAATTAAGTCAATTCTGCCTAAATTAAGATTCAAAAATAGCCCAAATAGTGAAAATAATACTAATAGTTTCAATCAAACCTCCAACAATTAAATCATATCCCATATATATAAAGAAGGTAAACCTAGCCTACCTAGTCGCTCAAGAAAAGCTCAAAGAAACTGTGAAACTAATGATTTCCCTTTTCGAGAAGATTCCCCAAGGTGCCATGCTATCAAAATTATAATCTACATATCAAAATAAGAACAACGATACCCATATTTCACTATTGTACTAGAGATCCAACATTACTTGAAAAAACCTATGTGGGGCCTATTTGTAAAATTGCACTTTAAAAATTGACAACATATCCCTCTATGCTCAAGGAATATTTATCCTCAAGAATGGGTAAATTCTGAGCCCAAATGGTGCTGCAATCAACCCATCGATATTGTTGGAATTTTAAAAAAAGAATGAAGGATTTAATCAAGAAAATGATAGAATCTTACTTCGAATTCGGAGAAGAAACATGTATTTTAAGTTTGCAAATGCTAAAAAATTACCCACCAATGATTCCCCCAAGTTTTCATAGTTTTTAGGGTTCTACATTGTTGGAAGTGAGTGAGAAAAGGGAGTAATCAGGATAAATGGGGTATTTATAGGGTTCCCAAGGGAGCAGGTGTCGCATAACTAGATTTTGGGCTGCTTAAGCGACCTAGTGTTGCTTTACTGACATTTGACGCTTGCACAATTATTGCTTAAATTGTAGGGGCTCCACATAAGTAAACCCCTACTGGTATAGCCTAATCTCTTAAGCAATGGGTTGGTCTGTTTAGCGCCACCTTTGCTTAACCGGTGTACCAACACCAGTTCAAACTTGAAATTATTCCAAGTCTCCACCAACCTCTTGGGATTCATCCAGAATCCTATACAAGCAAATTAACTATGATACCCATCAAATTCAACGTTCCAAATTCAATGGAATAGTCATAATTTTTATCCGAGGTTGTTTGGATGAAAAGTAGGTCCCACACCCATGTTCCATTTTTGTTAACTCTCAGTCAATGGCCTAAAATGAGTTCGGGAGCCTCAAGAACTTGATCAAGGGTCCACCTAGCCTAAAATCAATGTTAACTGTCAGAATCGGCATACGAGATCATTTATCTAAAGTCTTTGCCTGGTAGCTAATTTGAAGCTGTAAAGACTTCTAAATAGGGAGTTTACTCTAAAACCCAATTAACTACTTAGTAACCGAACTGTCAACTCCAACAAGTCATACATGACTTGGATAAATATAGGAAAGCTGTAAATAAAAAAAAGAGCAAAAATACAGAAAATGACCTAAAGGGTCATTACAAATTTAGTTAAATTATCCTCTAATTAATGTTTTCTTAAGAAACGTGTAAACCAAAAATGTGACAAGTAAAGTGGTCAAAAAAAGTATTTAATTAGATTAATTATCATAGTTGAATGATATTTGGTCCTTTCCAAAATCATAGTATTTCTCTTTTAAATTTTATTTATATTTTTTCTCTCTCTTTTCTCCTTCTCATGACCCTGCCACCCCTTCCTACTGCACCATCGTCCCTCTGCATTTCTCCCCATAATGCACTCAATTTCCTGAAAAAACTTCAACTCGCTATCCAACTTCCAACATTCACATATTGAGAAGCTTTCTACCTCTAACTTTATAGTTTTGGGTTGGAGTCATCAATGGATCAAAAAAGGTTACAACTCCTATGAAGTGGTTAAAAATATCTTACACAAATCAAGAATCCATATAACTTATTTCACTGAAAAATTAACCAATGAAATGAAATACCAAAAAGGGTCTACACAATCTTGGCTATAATACTACTTTTCATGCTAATATTTTTTGCAATCCTAGTTAATCTATTGATAGTTAGGCCTAAAATTCAATATCAAATATTTTGGTACAAAAGTTGAAACCTAGCTAAGTTGCCTCAATTGGATTACTTAACTTTTTGTACAAAAAAGCCATAATAAAGATAAAATGGCTGCTAGATGCAGTGTATCATCCTAAGAAATATTGTTTCCTTCTGCAAAAAAAAAAAATGAAAGATGATTGAAGTTGATAATATGACAAGTCAGAGATTCTTTTTAGGAAGTTTAATAATATTAGGATTGTTCGTTGATTAGATCTTTTTACTTATGAAGGAAAAATTATTATCTTCCACATTACGTGCAATCGATATTTAGACATACTGAGGGACGGTGATGGATCAAAGAATATTATGGGGGAGGAGCAGAAAGAATGATAAAAGAGATTGAAAATTAAAAGGAACAATATTACCTTTCAACTATGCTAATTAATCTAGTTAGAAAAGAAGTAGGTTTTAAGATTCCATTGTTAAAAGGTAAGAGTAGAAATGGTTCATATTTTAGATGGAAAATATTTTTTTATACCAAAAGATAACAAATGATAAAAGTTTTCTATTTTTGAAAGTTGAAAGATAATATTAATCATTTGCTGAAGAATTTTGTGTAAGCCAAAAAAATCAAATTTGCTAATGAAAGAGCTCCATTTGTTGAGAATTGCTAATCTCCATGACTAAAATGTATGTATTCTTTAATTAAAAGTCATAATAATTTTCACAATCTGAGTCTACACTTAAGCGGTGAGTCATAAATAGCTTCTCACTAGTGTTCGAAGAGGACCCTTCGCTTAGCATGTCCATAGAATAAAATAAATATAGAAATGGAGTGGAAATACAAATAGTAGTAATAGGCTAGATCTGAAAGACACAACCTTTGGGACACAAATGAAGTAAAACAAATACTGTCAACTACTACATAACTACTATCTAATGAAGACTCTGCAACTAAACAAAAGAGTAAACTAGGACAAGGCCCAGTAAGTACCTTTACTATAACAAATGTCTGACTAGGCTAAAGAAAAAGATATAATCATCTCTACGTCTCTTGAATGATTGGAGAGCTCACCAATTCAATGAACGTCAGGTACTATCGAACATCTAGTAGCAAACTACAAGCTCAAGTACCTGAATCTACATAATAGTAATAAAAAGATATAGGGCAAAGCACAATTAATACAATGAAATATATTGATATGCATGGTACACATACATGCATACATACATACATACATATATATATTCATACACACCCATATATGTATATATATGTGTGTGTGTGTATTTATGTATGTATTTATGTATGTGTGTGTATACACATATACATATACATGGATATACATATACTTACATATACACGCACATATATATGTATGTATATTTATGTATATGCATATTTGTATACATTCATATATATACATATGTATGTATATATATATATATATATAATATGTATATATATACATATACATAGATATACATATACATATATATATAATATGTATATATATATATATAATAGGTATATATATACATAATTATAAATATACATATACTTATACATAGATATACATATACACACATATATATAGGTAGGTATGTGTATATAGATATGCACACACATATATATATACATATATATATATATAAAGAGAGAGAGAATAAATTAAAACAATAATTAAGATTTGAGACATGAGTCATAAGGAAATTGATCTTTGACGTATTTACGCATTCAAATGCTATTTTTTATCCATAATTTAGCATAACTAGAGATCTAATTAAATTATATTCTCATATGTTGTGGATAAATTATGTTAAGGTACTAATATACATGATAATGATACTCATAAGGTAGAAATACAGCTGGATTGATCCATATTTGAAGAAGAATGCTAAAGGTCCAATCATTTGATACTAGATGATTGAAAATGCAGTATTTGGAGATGTAATTATGCCACTGAGATGTTCAAGTGCATCGTAAAGTATGATGTTGCTACCAAATAATATGTATGCACATTGGCACCATGCCATGCTAACCAAGCAATACTTCTAAAGGTGTGCCACACTACTTGGGAGCCACATTCAGTACCATGCCACGCCAATACATTAGTGTGGCATGGTTTGATATCACCCCAAATTACACCTGTAAACAAAGTATAAAGTGTTCATTGATCTAATACAAAACCGAACTAGACTGGTATCGATCCCATAAGGAATAGATAGAACTATCTATCAAGTATTTAACCAAGAAATCAATAAATTCTAGTGAACACTAACTTTTGTAAATTAAATTTTAATAGTCACAATTACTGATTTGTTGGATTTGTAATTAAGATATGAGAAACATTAAGACTGTGTTCCCCTATAACTTCATAACTCCATAGGTTCTTCATACTTAGTGACCTCTCGTGGTACTTATCAGGTAGAATCAAAAGGTTGTGTTCACCTAAATTGATTTATTCTCTTTCTTAAGCAACTATCCTTAAGTAAGTTTTCTTTTCTCCTGAGTTTTGCAAAGTTTTCTCCTCTCCTGAGTTTTGAAATATTAATCCCTATTTCGGATCTCAACATTAGATTTTTTGAATTATCAATAACCTGTTCACTGAAGAGTTAATACTCCAATGATTTATTGTTTAATTCTTTTTTCTTATTCGGTACCCCTAATTTCAACGCAGATAATGATTAGATGAGTTCTAGAATCTTCAGTCGCTAAAAAACAATCAAATTAAAAAGGACAAATAATACAACCTAAGAATCCTTTATAAATCACTTCAAACAATGAACATTACTTTGTTGATCTGTAATGATCCCACAACCCTCATTGTGGTCTTTAACTACTGACACTTGCAAGAACACAATAAGAATTAATGAAAGAAATCATGATTATGAGCATAAAAAAATATGATGAAAACCTTCAAAATCTCACTTAGAATTATGCCCTAAAAATGAATTTTTGTGAATTCACGGAAAAGAATATGCCTTGAAATAGTAGTAATATGTAAAAGGGTGTAAAATGGTACAAAGGATCTAATGAGAGTAACTATAGATAAAACAAAAACCTACCATAAACATACAAAGATTTTTTGAGTTGGTACATCATACGACGGAAGATATAATCGTGGTTAGATACCACCATCGTCCTTGGTTCTTGAAGGTTAGCTCTCGACTTTGTCATCTTGCAGATCTTGATTGGCACAATTCTTTATAAGAGCTTGTGGCTTCCTAGTATGATCATGCTTTCCTTTTGTTGCATCTTCCCCTAATTTTTAACCTTGAAAAACATCTCTACCACAATCCTTAGTGTGACCACATGGTATTATTCCTCTCTTGTGGAACTCTCTGGCTTGATCGCTTGATACTTAAAATATGCAAGACTTAATTTTGGACACTTTCCCCTTGATTGATTGAATGGTCATGTGTTATGCCCAAGCGCACATGAAAGTGTATGTGGTCCAGAGTAAAATGGCCTTTAGTAGAAAAGTATCAATTCCATAGTGACTTGTGTTAATGAACTATCCTATTCTAGCCTCACTAGGAAGATTGAACAAGAACTAAAGTAACAAAAAGCGTTTGAAATATTAAACTAAAAGTAAACTTAAATAATGAGGTAAAGTAAAGGTTCTTGAACAATGATGGGGAGGAACCCAGTGAAGAGGAACTACGAACAATCCTACTTAGCTATATAACTTCGTTGATTTAGTTGTGTACCTTGTTGTTGGTGCACGGGGTCTGTAGCATGATTAGGTCTTATGAACCTCTAATCAACTATCTAACTTTGCCTTAAATCTACATCGTTGAGCGGGGATGCAATACCTACGATTAACGCCTCTATTTTTCTTTCCAGATATAAACCAAAGAGGGAGAATTAGGGATATTCTTATCCTAAATGTGAATCATAACTTCAATACATTGAATGATTACGATCCCATCCCATATATCCCGTGTTCTATTATATTATTCCCCCTTCCGATTTTATGATAGAATTATGCATTTATCCTATGGGTTGCGAATCTATAAAATAATAAAAACAAGGATACATGAACATTGAATATTGATAATAAATAAACCAACACAATTAATAGAAAAATTAATCGTGTTCCTGGCCTTAGCCCTAGATGAGGATGTTAACCACTCATGAACATACAAAGAATCATAATAATGAAACACATGTAAAAATCCAAAATCAAATAAAAGAAATAAAAACCATAATTGAAGACTCCTCAAGTGTATTCTCCCACCCGCACATCATCTAAGATCTTTTCAAAAGAGTTGGAGTGTTTTATTTATACTAGAAAAAGTTAGCCGATTTTTGCACACTAGAGTGCCACGCTATGACATTGGAGCGATAAGGGCGTGGCACAACCTTATAACATAGGATCACTAGAAAAAAAATTTTGATTTGACACTAAGGTCGTGGTACACCCTTAAATCAGTGGCTAAGGTAGCATGGCACGCCCGTAAGCCCAAAATTTCTAGATTTTTTCATGTTTTTCTCCATGAATTGGGCCTTTCATTCCGTTCTTTGTGGTGGATTTTCCTCTTAAATTCCATACTGTATATGAACCCAATATCATTTTAATAATCTTTCAAAGATTCCTACAATATAAAAACAACAAATAATAAGTCACAACACCATAGAATTCATCGAGAAGAACTAGAAAAACACATAGCTCAAGCTAAGAACACTAGTTTTCTCTTTGCAACTCTAAATGAATGTTTTACATTCAAACTAGTGTTGAAAACACCTTAAACTTTATCAACACATACATTAAATTTTTATGCATATATGTATAAATACTAACTCATCACGCACCCAAAAAGTCCTCAAAACTAAGCTAATTAAGCGTAGATAACAACACTAAGGTGTGTAAATACACCTAAGATCATCACCCCACACTTAAAAGCTTTGTTCAACATAGAAAAAATCATTAACTTGAGCATCATCTAAGGAAGACTTAACAATACTACTACAAAAAGCACGACACTTAAGCTATACCTACAATGACTACATAGATTAAAAGTTTTACACCGAGCATGTATTATACAATTGAAAGCTCATGAACACTACTTCATAACATCCTTAACCTCAAGAATTAACTCTGCCAAGTTAGAAAAATTGTGCATATTATTCAATTAAGGAGATCATATAAATCACGAAACTCACATCAAACTTTTGCCTTTATCACAAGAGAGTTAACCATAATTACTCACATAGATACAATTTATCATTAGAATGGGTATAAAAATTAAAGTACCTCACTCTCATAAAGAACTCACAAGTCATACAAGATGAACCATAGGCTTACCCTTGGTGTAGTACTCTACTAATATCATAATATCAAGGCTTAAGATCAAATAGGACTTAAAAGGATGTAATGTAGGCTAAGGGACAAGAACAAACTATTTTGGCCAGTAATAGTGACTAACTTACCTAATCACTTTAATACATCACAATACATATCTTTGAACTCTTCTCTAAATAACCACACTCTCACCTCATCTACCTCCACACATCTCTTTTATTTTGCCCCAACTCATTAAGCTAGTTTACCTATATTTAGGAGGGAGTATTCGTAATCAACACAAGATTTAATTTTTTAATCTCTTTTCATCACGTTACTCCCACCCATACCATATAAACTTTTACAATACTACTAGCTACTACTTTGGGGATTCACTTCCACCTTTTATTTCTTAATTTCACACTTTTTAACCACATTAATTCTTCAACAAAATTATATAGGAGCTTTGGATCAAATCATAATCAATGAAGAAGGGGACATAGGCTACATATGCGGCTACCAAATAAATTGGCTAAGGCTCAATTAGTCTAGCTAAGATTAAACTCAATGGTAGATAAAATAGGGTATGAAACATGGCTATCAATGAAATTCCTACTTTATCTCCTAAACAAACACTTTTTATTTCACTTTGCACACACACCAGGCAAATTCTAAACATCAAAATACAATAAGGAATACAACAACAACCACACTCACACATGGAATATGCACAAACAAAGTAGGATCATCATAGACTCTAAACCAAACTATAGCATGTATTCAACAATAAGCTGATACTGTAAAAGTGGTATAAACACGAGCATAGGAACCTCAAAAGTAGTTATTTAATATAATCAACATGCTTTATTATCAAAATGAACTTGATTATGAGATCATACATAACCACTAGTAAGAACATCTCACTTATTCTTAGCATAATTTTTTTTAAAATTACTCCTAAAATAGAAAGAGGGATACTGGATTCAAAGGGCACTCCCTTGGAAAAAAACCTAAAAGAACAACCAAGAGGTGGGTAAAGAGTGCAACTAATAGACTGATACTACAAGGACTATAACAAAGAGAAAATTCTTTGATAATAATTTGTTCAAAAATTTAAGCAAACCCTAAAAAACCAATTAAGAATAAAAATCCTATGGAAAAACTTCACCCAAAACCATGGGAATTTTACTCTCCCCACACTTACAAACATACTTTGTCACCAAAGTATAGTAAAAAGAAAGGATAGAAATACTCCCTATGGCATGTAGGCCTAGATATTAGCTTCTTTGAATATCAGTGAGGTCGAGTGGACTCCACACCCAGTCTTTTCCATGCTCCTTTGCTAAGATTTTTGGTGCTTTGACTTTTCTTAAACCTATGACTAAACAAAAACAAAAAATACATGAAATGAAAATAAATACAAAAATAAAATACCTACCTTAACTTAGGTTGCCTACCAAGAAGTACCTGATTTAATGTCTTGGCACGACCTACATCACTACATCTCAATCATTTTTCTTTATTTTTTTCCTCCTACTCATTGGCCATCTTCTCAGTCTTTGCTGACCTCTTGAGTGTGTACTCTCAAGATAATATTCTTTTTCAACATTTTCCTTCTCATCCTCCTCTTTCAAATTCTCCCCGTCGTGCATAATTAGTGGCTTGGGCAACACTACGAGACTATGCAGAGAGGTCATTTACGGTTTGGACCTTATGACGCACTCATCCACTTCCATAGCTATTATAATACATACAACATTGTACAAAGAAGGTGGATTAAGTGGTTTGTAGACTCCAAAGAATACCTTTTCATCATCCAATCTGATCTTAAGAATGCGCTCTCTAACATAAATTTGTACTCCTACCTTTGCCAAGAATGGGCGTCCTAATATGATAGACACCCTGTCATCTGCAAAATAGTCTAGAATAATAATGTCAGTAGGGATAATAACTTACCAACCTTAATAATCACATCCTCAATGATTTTTTCAGGATGAAATTTGGTTCTATCTACCATTTAGAGCACCATTAAACATGGCCTTAAATTTCCCAACCCTAGAGTATTGAACACAAATTAGGGAATCAAGTTAATTCTTGCCCCTAAATCACTCATGAAATGAACCACATCACTATCACCAATTTGTATAAGGAAAGTTAAACCCCACCGGACTTTCAATTTCATGGGCATCTTCCTTATCATGCTAAATAGTACTCCTCAGTAAGTGCCACTGTCTCAATATCCTAAAACTTTGTGTTGTTAGTTACCACATCCCTTAAGTAATTATCGTACTTAGTCATACCCTGCAATACACCTAACAATGGAAGATTAATGTAAAGTTCTCTGAACGTATCAAAGAACCTCTTAAAATAAGCACCCTCCTTGGAATTTTTGAGCATTTGAGAGAATGGTGGTGGTGATCTTTTCGGCAAATGCTCAGCTGCCTTGTTCTTTGAGTACTCACAGTTCATCATATTTTTAGCATCATAGTTTTCTTCTTCCCTACCTGCTGTGGCACTAACTCTGCTTGTACCTCCTTATTTTTTTTAAAAGACATGTTAATAAGATCTCTACCACTCCTCAAGTTGTTTTCCATAAATTATTTTGGATCTTATGTCTCACTTGGCAATCCACCTTAGGGTCTGGTATTCTGTGCCTAAGGTAGCTGACCCAACTATGCCACTAAGTTTTTTTGAGCAACATGTTGATTTTTAATTTCAGCAACCATTTTCTCTTGGTTGGCCAGGATTTTTTTTAAAGTTTTCTCAATATAGATGGCCTATATGTTCTACTAATATTGAAACTACTTGTTCTGATAATCGAACCATGACTAGTTAGGCTGACTCTTCCACTTGTAGCTGTAGGCATTACTATAATTTGGCTTCTCTGCATTTCCTACAATGTTTGTAGACTCTAGATTTGCTTCACACAAGCTAGTAGAGTGGCCATTATTCCTACAAATCTCACACGAAGATGGTGTCTCCTGAACTGTATTTACGTGAGCCTAGGACTAATTCAAACCCAATCTGCTAAATTATGTCATTATCTAATTCTGAAAGCCAGACAATTGGGAGGCCAAGGCTATGAAACTGTCAACTTCAATCATTCCCGCAATCTTTTTCATTCCACCTCTAGAGATATCACTATGCCAACCGGATCACTTTATGCAATTCAGTTCAATAAGAAATATAATTCATTATATATTTTCTCTAATAATTGACCACCTATAGCTGAATCTAACATCATCTTTGTATTATGATCAAGAGTTTCTACAAAAGTGTGAGTCAGTACCTTATCGGACTACTAGTGATTTGGACAGTCCCTAAATATTTTTAAACCTCTCCCAAGAATGATATAGATTCACATCGTTCTTATTGTTGAAGATAAATGTCTTATTGCATAAATTTGTAGTCTTTCTAAACGAGAGGAAAAAATGAGGAACTTCTTTGCCGGATCATCCTATGTAGTGATAGAACTGGCTGGCTCTGCATTCAACTACTTCTTTGCTTCCCCCAAAAGTGAGAATGGGAATAAATTTCGACTCACAGAATTAGTAGAGACTGGAGTGGCGATCAATGTGTCACTTATCTCCAAAAAGTTCTGCAAATATACCTGTGAATCCTTGTGTGAAAAGCTCATAAATTATCCATTGCTGTGCAAAAGCTACACCTTATTTTGCTTCAGCTCAAATCTACCTCCAGGAGCTGAAATATGGATAGTAGAGGTAACATTAGTTACTAGTGGGATTGACACATTATGAACTGTCCTGCACGCTAGTGGATCTTCGCCCATGAGAGCAGGAATAGCCTCTTCTTGATGAATTTGAGGTATCTGGTAGAGGAGTACTTCTTCTCACTTCAGCTGGTGCAGGTATTGCTCAGGTTTGCTTTATGGATCAACCAACTCCCTGTTCCTTGCCATCTTACATATTTCACAAACTCGTTCCTGTAAATTTAGAAGCTAATATCAAGCGGCTAGAACTTAATAAATCCAAAAGCAAACTAAAACTATGAGAGTCACCAATTTACAAGTCCCCAGCAATGACTCCAAAAACTTGTTGTGCTCAAGAGCACACGTAAGTGTATGTGGTCTACCAAGTATTAAAATAAACTTTATAAGCCAAGTTTATCCCAATGGGACTTGTTTTAAACAACTATCCTAGTCTAGCCTCACTATCAGACTAAACAGGAGTTAAAGTAACCAAAAGTGTTTGAAAGATTAAACTAAAAGTAAATATTCTTGAACAATGATGGGGATGAACCCCTAGTTAAGGCACTAGAAACAACCTTACTTATCTATATAAATTCATTGATTTAGTTAATTACCTTGTTTTTTGGTTCACGGGGTCTACAGAATGATTATGGTCTTATGAAACTCTAATCAACTATCTAACTTAGCCTTACAACTACATCATTGAGAGTGGATGCAAGAACTAAGCTAAACGCCTCTATGTTTCTCCTAAAATATATAACAAATAGGGAGAAATAGTATATTCCTATCCTAAACGCAAATCATAACTTCAATTAATTGAATGATCATGATCCCATCCCATATATCTCGTGTTCTATTCTATCAATACTCCTTCGGATTTTGGGATAGAATTATGTATTTATCTTAAGGGTTGCGAATCCGTATAATAGTAAAAATAAGGATACATGAACAGAAAATCATGATAATAATATAAATAAACTCAATTAATAGAAAATATAATCATGTTCTTGGTCTTAACCCTAGATGGGGTGTTTAGCCACCCATGGACATACAAAGAATCATAGTAATGAAATCTATGAAAAAATAAAAAATCAAACTAAAGTAAAGGAATAAAAACCCTAATTGAAGCCTCATAAAGTGTATTATCTCACCCATAAGCCATCCCAGATGTTTATAAAAGACTTTTAGTGTTCTATTTATACAAGGAACAAGTTGGCAAGATTTTCCACACTAGCATGCCACGCTGTGACATTGGTACGATAAGGGCATAGCACACCCTTATCATGGAGGATCACTATAAAAAATATTTTGGTTTGACACTAAGGGTGTGGCACACCCTTAACGCGGTGGCTAAGGCAGCATGGCACACCCTTAAGCACAAAATTTCAAGATTTTGTCATGCATTGTTCCATGGATTGGGACTTTCATCTCGTCCTTCGTGGTAGCTTTTCCTCTTCAATTCCATCTTATATATCAACCCAATATCATGTTAATCGTATCACCAAGATTCCTACTGCATGAAAACCACAAATTAGAATTCACAACACCATAGATTCATCGGGAAGAACTAGAACAACACATAGCTCAAGCTATGAACAATAGTTTTCTCTTTTGAACTCTAAATGCATGATTTACTTCCAAACGCTTCTTGAAATCACCTTAAATGTCATCTACACATAAATTAAAACTTATATGCTTACCTATATAAAGATTAACTCATTACACACCTAAGAAGTTCTCAAAAGTAAGATAATTAAGCGTAGATAACAACAATTACGTGCATAAATACACCTAGGTGCTTTAATACATCACAATATATATCTTTTAACTCTTCTATAAATAACCACACTCTCACCACATCTACCTCCACACATCTCATTTGTTTTTCCCCATCTCATTAAGCTAGTTAATATATAATTAGGGGGAAGTATTCTTAATTAACACATGATTCAATTTTTAAAAAATTTATTTTCATAACATTACTTCCACCCATAACATATAAAATTTTCAACAGCACTAGCTACTACTTTGGGGATTCACTTCCACCTTTTTCTCCATAATTTCAAACACCTTAACCGCGTTAATTCTTTAAAAAATGTGCTTAGGAGCTTTGAATCAAATTACGATCAATGAAAAAGGGGACATATGCTAAATATGCAACTACAAAAGAAATATACTAAGGCTCAATGAGGCTAGCTAAGTGTAAGCACAAGGGTAGATAAAAGAGGGTATAAAGAATGGCTATCAAAGAAATGCCTACATCATCTCCTAAACCTATGTTCTTTATTTCTCCTTGCACACACACCAGTAAAGTTTTAAGAATTAAAATACAATAAAGAACTCAACTACAACCTCACTCACACATGTCACATGCTCAAACCAAGTAGGATCATCGCAGATTCTAAACCAAGTTATAGAATGAATTCAAAATTAAGACGACATGGTACAAGTGCCATAAAAATGAGACAAGGAGTCTCAAAAGTAGTTATTTAAGACAATTAACATTTTTTACAATCAAAACAAACTTGTATCACGCAATCACATAACAACTACCAAAAACATCTCATTTATTCCTAACACAAAATTTTTAAAATTTATTCCTAAAATAGGAAAAGGGATACTAGGTTCAAAGGGAACTCCATGCAGAAGAACAACCAAGGGGTGGGTGAAGTGTTCCCGAACTAGGCTGATACTACAAGGACTAAAAAAACAGAAAATCTTTTTATAATAATTTTCTTTCAAATTCAAGCAAAAACTAAAAAAATAATTAAGAATTAAAATCCTATAGCAACACTTTTCTCGAAACCACAGGAATTTTCCTTACCCACTCTTACAAACATACTCTGTCACTTAAGTATAATCAAAAGAAAGAATAGAAATAATCACTAAGGTCTTTATGCCTAGATTGTAGCATCTTTAAACATCATTGAGGTTGAGTGTACCACATACCCAGTATTTTCCGTGCTCCTTATCTCAAATTTTTGGTACTGAGACTTTTTATAAACTTCTGACTCAAAAAAATAAAAACTACGTGATATAAAACTAAATACAAAAATAAAATACCTACCTTAACTTGGTTTGCCTCCAAAGAAGAGCCTGATTTTCTATCATGGCACGACCTACATCACTACATCTCAACAATTTTTCTTCATTTTCCCCTCCTACTCAGAGTCCATCTTCTTAATCTTTTTATAGCTTTTAAGTGTGTACTCTCTAGGTAATCTTCCTTTTCAATATTTTCCTTCTCAGGCTCTTATTTCAACTTTACCACTTTGGGTATAATGCGTGTCTTTGGCAACGTTATGAGACTATTCGGAGAGGTAGTTGGTTGTTTGAACTCAAGGCCATACATATCCAGTTCCATAGCTGTTATGACACACATATATTAGTACGGAGAAGGTGGATTGATTGATTTATAAACTTTGAATACCACTTCTTCATCATCCAATTGCATCTTGAGAGTGTGCTCTCTCACATCAATTATTACTCCTTCCTTTTCCATGAATTGACTTTCTAATATGATTGTCGCCCTGTCATCTACATCATAGTCAACAACGATAAATTAAGAAGGGTTAATAAACTGACCAACCTTAATGAGCACGTCCTCATGATTCCTTTAGCCATTTGGAGCACTACCAAATATAGCATCAGCTTTCCCTACCCCAGAGTATTGAACACCAAAAGGGCCATTCAGTTAGTACTTTCCCCTAAAGCACTCAAGGAATGGACAATATCACTATTACCAGTTTTTATGGGGAGGGTAAAACTACATCGGTCCTTCAATTTCATAGGCATCTTCCTCATCACACTAAACTATACACCTCAATAAGTGCCATCATATCAATGTCCTAAAACTTTATTTTGTTAGTCACCAGATCCTTTAAGTAAGTAGCATACTTAGGCATACCCTGCAAAATATCTAACAATGAAAGATTAATGTGAAGTTCTTTAAATGTGTCAAAGAACTTAAATAAACACCCTCTTTGGCCTTTTAAGACTTTGTGGGAATGGTGTGGTGGTCTTTTCTGCATAAGCTCAGCTGCCTTGGTCTTTGGGTACTCACACTTGCTCAATTTTTTAGCATCTTCATTTTTCTTCTTCTCTACCTTTTGTGGCACTAACTCTACCTATACCTCCTTATTTTTCTAAGAAGGCCTGTCAATAAAATCTCTACCACTCCTCAAGGTGATTTCCATGAATTGTTTGGATCTTATACGTCAGTAGACAATCCATTTTGGGGTCCAATATTATGTTCCTGAGATAGTTTCCCCAACTGTTCCTCTAAGTTCTTTTGAGCAATCTATTGATTTTTAATTTCTGCAGCCATTTGCTCTTAGTTGGCCAGGATTTTTTTCAAAGTCTCCTTAATATAGCTGGCCTATATGTTCTACTACTGTTGAAACTATTGATTCTGATTATCACCCCATGAATAGTTAGGATAACTCTTCCAGTTACAATAATTTGTCTTCTCTTTATTGCCTACAAAGTTTGTACACTAAAGATTTGCTTCACATAAGTCAGCAGAGTGACCATTATTCTTTAAAATCTTAAATCACGATGGGGTTTATTGTATTACATTCTCCTAAGCCTGTGACTGATTCAAACCCAATTTGCTAACTGTTTCATCATCAAATTCTAAAGAGTAGACAATTGGGCGGCCAAGGCTAAATTATTCTCATAACGTTTTTCACTTCACCTTTGGAGATGTCACCATGCCAGTCAGGATTACCTTGTACATTTTGGTTCAACAAGGTATATAGTTCATCATATGTTTTCTCCAATGCTTGAACACTTGTAGCTAAATCTAGTAAAATCTTTGTATTGTGATAAAAAACTTCTACAAAGGCGCGATCAAATACCTCATTGGACTATTGATGATATGGACAGTCCCTGAAGAGATTAAAATTTCTCCCAAGAATGATATAGATTCTTATATGGCTTCTGCTTGAAGCTCAATATCTCATTGCATAAATTTTTAGCCTTGCCAAAAAAGAAGAAATGGATGAGGAACTTCTTTTCCAGATAATCACATATAGTGATGGAACTTGATTGATTTGCGTTCAACCAGTTCTTTGCTTCCCCCAAAAGTAAGATGGGGAATAAAGTGAGACTCACATAATCAGTAGAGACTACAGTGGGGATCAACATATCACTTATCTCTTAGAAAATCTACAAATAGACCCATGGATCCTCATGTGAAAATATCATAAATTGTCCACTACTGTGCAAAAGCTGCACCATCTCCTACTTTAACTCAAATCTACCTTCAGGAGACGATCTATGGATAGTAGAGGTAACATTAGTTGTGAGTAGGATTTTTACTTCACAAACTGTTCTATCGGATTGTGGATCTTTAGTCAATAGAGCAAGAATAGCCTCTTCTTGATAAATTTAAGGTCTTTGGGGAGAAGCACTTTTTCTCTCCTCTGCTGGTGTAAGTGTTACTTTGGTTTGGGATACAGATCAGCCAACTCCCCGTCCCTTGCCAACATAGTTATTTTACAAGCCTATGCCTGCAAATTTAGAAGCTAAGATCAAGAAGTTAGAACTTAAGAAACCCAAAAGCAAAACTAAAAATAAGACAGATGCCAATTTAGAAGTCCCCAACAATGGCACCAACAACTTTTTACGCTCAAGTGCAAACACAAGTGTATGTGGTCCACCAAGTAGTAAAATAGCCTTTAAAAGCCAGTTTTCAATCTCACAAGGATTTCTAGTAAACAACTATCCTATTTTAGCCTCAATATGAAGATTAAAGAAGATTATAAGTAGCGAAAAGTGTTTTAAAGATTAAACTAAAAACAAATATAAACAGTGCAGTAAACTAAAGGTTCTTTAACAATGATGGGGTTGAACTTAGGGTTAGGTTACTACAAATAATCCTAATTAGATATATAACTTCGTTGATTCAGTTAATTATCTTGGTTGTTGGTTCACGTAGTCTATAACATGATTATGTTCTTACGACCCTCTAATCAACTATCTAACTTAGCCTTACAACTACTGCATTGAGCGGGGATGAAAGAACTATGCTAAAACCTCTGTTTTTCTTTCCAAATGTAAACCTAACAAGAGAATTAGGTATATTCCTATCCTAAACTTAAATCATAACTTCGACACATTGAATGATTATGATTCCATCGCACATATCTCGCATTCAATTGTATAATTCCTCCTTTCAGTTTCATGATAGAATTATGCATTTATCCAAAGGGTAGTTAACTTGTGTAATTGTAAAAACAAGGATACACGAATATCCAATAGAGATAATAACATAAACCAACTCTATTAATAGCAAAAGTAATCATGTTCTTTGTCTTATCCCTAGATAAGGGTGTTTAGCCACTCATGGACATATAAAGAATCCTAATAATGAAATCCATGTAAAAATACAAAAGAAAACGAATAAAAACCCTAATTTGCACCTTCTAAAGTGTATTCCCTTACCCACAAGTCTTCCAAGATGTTTACAAAAGTGTTGGAGTGTTCTATTTATATTAGGAACAAGTTAGCTGATTTTTGCACACTAGCGTGCCACAATATGACATTGGAGCGATGAGGGTGTGGCAAACCTTAATCTCGGAGGCTCCCTAGAAACGACATTTTGGTTTGAAGATAAGGGTGTGGTATACCCTTAACGCGTTGGCTAAGGCAGCATGGCATACCCCTAAGCCCAAAATTTCTAGATTTTGTCATGCTTTGTTCCATTCGTTGGGCCTTTCATTTCATACTTTGTGGTAGATTTTACTTTTCAATTCCATCTTGTATATCAACCCAATATCATGTTAATCATCTCACCAAGGTTACCACAACAGTAAAAATGAGAAATTAGAATTCAAAATACGATAGAATTCATCGAGAAGATCTAGAACAACACATAGCTCAAGCTGAGTACACAAGTTTTCTCTTTTGAACTTTAAATGAATGTTTTACTTCCAAACTCTTCTGGAAAACACCTTACACTTTATGAGCACATCACTTAAAACTTAAATGCTTATCCATATAAAGATTTACTCATTATACACCCAAGAAGTTCTCAAAAGTAAGCTAATTAAGCATAGATAACAACAAGCAGGAGCATAAACACACCTAAGATCATCACCCCACACTTAAAGCTTTGTTCATCCTCAAACAAATATTTACCTTAAGAAACATCTAAGGAAGACTTCAAATTAATACTACAAGAAGAAAGACACTTAAGCTATAACTACAATGACTACACAAATTGCAAGTTTTACACTGAGCACGTATTATGCAATTGAAAGCTCATGAACAATACTTCATAACATCCCAACCTCTAGAATTGACTCAGCCAAGTTAGCAAACTCATGTATATTACTTAATTAAAGAGATCATATATGTTAACCGACTCTCATAAAACAAGTGACATTACCACAAGAGAGTTAACCATAATTACTCACATAGATGCAATTGATCATAAGAATGACTATAAGAATCAATGTACGCTCATTCTCACAAAGAATTCACCAGTCACACAAGATGAACCATAGGCTTGCCCGTTGTATAGTACTCTACTAATATCAGAATATCAAAGCTTAAGATCAAATATGGCTTAATGGGTTCTAATGTAGGCTAAGGGATAGGTATAGAGTATTTTGGACTATAATAGTAACAAACTTCCCTAACCAATTTAATACATCACAATACATATCTTTGAACGTTTCCCTAAATAACCGTACTCTCATCTCATCTACCTCTACATATCTCTTTTGTTCTGTCCTATCTTATTAAGCTAGTTTACATATATTTTGGAGGGAGTATTCTTAATAAACACAAGATTCATTCTTTAAAATTTCTTTTCATTACATTACTCTCACCCACAACATATAAACTTTTTCAACACCACTAGCTACTATTTTAGGGATGCACTTCCACCTTTTCCTTCTTAATTTTAAACTCATTAACCACATTAATTCTTTAACAAAATTTCTTTAGAGCTTGGGATAAAATTACAATCAATGAAGAAGTGGAGGAAAGTTACATATGTCGCTACAAAAGAAATAGGCTTAGGCTAAATGGGTATAGCTAAGATTAAGCACAAGAGTAGATAAAAGAGGGTATGAAATAAGGAGATCAAAGAAATGCTTACATCTTCTCCTAAACCCACATTTTTTATTTCTCTTTGCATATATACCAGGAAAGTTCTAAACATCAAAATACAATAAGGAAAACAACTGCAACCTCACTCACACAAGGAACATGCTCAAACCAGGTAAGATCATCGCAGACTCAAAACTAAGCTATATCATGATATCAACATTAAGCCAACATTGTAAAAGTGTCATAAGCATGAGCCTAGGAGTCTTAAAAGTATTATTTAATACAATCAACATACTTTACAATCAAAACAAACTTGCATCATGCAATAATACTTAAAACTTGCAAAAACATTTCACTTATTCCTAACACAAAAAAAATTAAAATTTACTCCTAAAATAGGAAAAAGGATACTAGTTCAAAGGGCACCCCCTTAGAAAAGAATAAAAAAAAACAACCCCGGGGTGGGTGAAGTGTGCACCTACTAGACTAATTCTACAAAGAGTAAAACAAAGAGAAAATCTTTTTATAATAATATTTTTCCAAATTTAAGGAAAACCTAAAAAAAACAATTAAGAATAAAAATCCTATAGCAACACTTCTCCTAAAAAAATGGGAATTTCCCCCACCCCCCACTTACAAACATACTTTATCGCTAATGTATAATCAAAAGAAAGGATATAAATACTCCGTAAGGCCTATATGCATAGATAGTAGCATCTTTAAACATCATTGAGGTCAAGTAGACTCCACACCCAATCTTTGCCATGCTTCTTAGCTTAGATTTTTGGTACTCATACTTTCCTTAAACCTGTAACTCGACAAAAACACTAAGCACGTGAAATAAAACTAAATACACAAATAAAATATCTACATTAATTTGGGTTGCCTCCCATGAAGCGCCTAATTTAGTGTTGTGGCACGACCCACACCACTGCATCTCGACCCACACCACTGCATCTCAATCATTTTTCTTTATATTACCTCCTACTAAGAGGCCGTCTTCTCAATCTTTTCTCACCTCTTTAGTGTGTACAGTCAAGGTAATTTACATTTTGAATATTTTCTTACTCAAGCACTTCTTTCAACTATACCCCTTCGACATAATTGGTGGCTTGGGCAATGCTATGAGATTATTTAGAGAGGTCCTTTGACCCGACCAGACTAGGGGCCTTGTCATAATGGGGTCCCAAGTTCAACCGGGATCGAAAACCACTGTCGTTACCCAACCCAGCCTCTAACCTCCTGTCCTGAGTTTCTTGAATTTCAAGCATATAAAAAGATTGTGTAACAACTTACGTGAACACTCTGGGATAGGATCACAACTATGACTGATCAAACCCAGTCAAACCATCCCATACAAACCATCCAACTATGCCAAACCAAACCAATAACGAAACAAGGTCCATAAACCAGGTCATAACCAAATAAGTTCCAAAACATAATTTGATTAATCCCAAAATAAAATATGATGGAATAGTGGGAAATTATGTCCAATTATGTCAGCCCCAATTCTAATGCAAATATTAAGTCTGACACCAATACCGATCCCCCCTATTCTAACCTATAGCAGTATCACATAGCCTCTAACCAAAAAAGTAAAAAAATCTGGTTGGGAAATGCCCTAACCATATCCAAAACCAACATCCATAAATTAATTAGAATGTCTAAAAATATCCATAACATGCAATAGAGCCTTCTAAAAAGATGAAAGCTCACCACTTTAATCCAATAGCTATCCCCGAGTTAATCACAATGTAGGAGGAGTAGAACGGCTAGTTCCAGCATAGCGTGGGCATACAACTACTCAAAGACCGTTTAGCAAATGATCGCTAGCAGGAACTTGGGATAAAGGTAAAATAATGCCATTTATAAAAAAGTAAAAATAACCATTTGCACACAACCATACGCACACACATATGTATAACCATGTCGGGAAAGGGAACTGGGTTTAGCATGCCATTAAAACCTTTACCTGGGCTGTGTAGCTTTGTTGTCCTAAATCACCCATGGACGATATGAGTTCAGATACCCCTGCTGAAAGGGCCCTAGTGCATGAAGTCGCACAACCAGGGAAGAAAATCTGGGATGACTAGTACATCCCTCGAAATACAGTGTGACATCATGCACATGGTCACCTGGACCAAATCACACATTGGCAAATATGAGTTTCCATTTTAGATCCCCCCGGGACTACAACCTTCCACGGCTTTGATACACCTCCTTCCTTTAAGACCAATTAAAAATATTTTCCATCCAAATCATTATTCCATTATTATTAACGCAGGATATTAGTAGTGTTATTGTCATACCAACAATAACTTGCAAGTATTATTCTTAGTAAAACCTTAGGGAATTCCATGTACCCTACATGATTTCCAATTAACCAAAACCATAGACACCAAGGCCTTTCAAATCCATTTAAAACAAATTAAACCATTCATACAATTTAGGGTTCCATTACTAAGTTCAAACCATGCATAAGTTCCATTGAAAAACCAATAATATAATGAAAACATTGTTAAGCCATTTTATCAAACACATTGAGGGCATAGTATTTCCAAAACCAAAGTTCATTACCAAAGAACCATTCCCTTGCAAATAACTATCCAAAGCCAGCATTAATAGATATAAAAGTATAATTAACACATGGGAAAACCATAACCAAGCATTTATAACAAAAACCCCAAAATCAAATTTGAAAACCCACAATTATACAACATTCAAATCATTAAAAATATTGTATTAAACTACGCCTTCAGTTGGAACTAACAATGAGGGAAGAGAACGTGCCTTAATTGAAAAAGTAGTTGGAGAGAAATCACCAACAAGATCCCCAAATTAGTCCTCTAGTTGAAACCCTAGCTTTCTTACCCAAAAGCTCTTAAGAGTTTTATAGAGTGTTTAGGAAATGTTTCTAAGGTTAATGAATAGAACTAGAGTAAATAACCTTCCAATGGAGATATAAGTCATGGGACTTTATTAGGATAAGTGGGGAAATATCCAAATTTCCCCCACTAAAGTTGCATAAAAATCACATCACAGGGATATGACTGACCCTTACGAGTCATATTCTCCCTATACGAGTGGTACTCACAATTTGTACCCTTGGCCTCCCCTTAGACACAACACTGTCCATGGTACAACTCATCTAACTTAAGTCGTATCCAAATATACGATCTATAACCTAAGCCTATATCCCTGGAAGAGTAAAATCCTAGGGGGATTAAACACTATCCAATATACGAGTCTTGGGTATGATTTGTATTATGTCTCACAGTCAGCCACATGTACTCAAATCAAACTTAGGTTACCAAGTTTAAGATTAAGTGAAGAAACCAAAAAATCCATATCTAACCATAGGACTCATACCATACAATTCCTACCTATTCCAGTGATAAAATCCATCCCATCAACCAATGCTGGTCTGCATACGAATGGACCAAACCATTTTTATCCTAATATACGGCTCATACCCATGAGTTATATTGGGTCTAGAGACCAAAATTCCAGGAAATTTTCCAAGGTCCAAAAACCAGGGTGTTTCAGTCTCCTCAACTAGGAACATTTATTCTTAAATGACGGATAAGGCAGGGGTAACCACACACATAATCATTGTATTATAAAATACATTTCTAATATATAACAAAGTTTGAAAACAAAGAGCAAAATATATTAATATTTTGTTTAACAACTCAGAAAGAAATATTTGTTGAAAATACATACCTTCTGCACGAATCCCAGGAGCAGAAAATAGATGCAGATACTTGGAATTTATGTCCTCTCCGCTTCCCATATAGCTTCTTCCACCTTATGGTTTGCCACCAAACCTTAAACGAAGCCACATCCTTGGTTCGAAATCGATGAACCTACCTATCTAAGATCTAAACCGGGACCTCTTCATGAGATAGAGAGTTCGAGATACCCAACCCCTCTAAAGAAACAATCGAAGAAAGATCACCAAGACACTTCCTCAATATGGAGACATAAAATACCGGATAAATGGAGTTCAAACTAGAAGGAAACTTTAATTCATAAGAAATGTTTCCAACCCCCCGCAAAAGTACAAAAGGACCAATATACCAGGGACAAAGATTCCATTTTACCCAAATCGTATTTCTCCCTTCATAGGAGATACCTTGAGAAATACCTTATCCTAACCTCAAACTCTAAGTCTCTATGCCTTACATATGTATAGGACTTTTGGAAAGTTTGGACAACCTTACACCTATCCTAAATCAACTTAACCTTTTCCATAGACTGATAGAAAAAATTCGGACCGAACTTATCCACCTTGCCAAGCTCAAACCAACCAATAAGAGATATACGCCTCCTACCATACAATGCCTCAAAAGGGGCCATGCCAATACTAGACTGATAGCTATTGTTGAAAGAAAACACCACCAAAGGTAGATGCTTAACCCAACGACCACTATAATTAACCACATATACCCAAATCATATTCTCTAATATCTAAATAGTTCTTTCCGTTTGCCTATCTATCTAGGATAAAAAGAAGTACTCAGACTTACCTTAGCACCTAATACCTTCTGAAGAGACCACCAAAAATGGTATAAGAACTTTGTACCACAAATAGATATAATAAAAATAGGTACTCCATGCAGCTTCACAATTTCCTAAAGATATAACTTCACATAATACTCTGCTGAGAGGATAGTCCTCACTGGTAAAAATTGAGTCGACTTTGTCATCCTATACACAATGACCTAAATAAAATCATATTGATTTCAAGATCGAGAAATACTGATATTAAAGTCCATATCGATTACCTCTCATTTCCATTTAGCCAAAACAATCTCTTAATATAACCTGCCAGGTGTAATGTGCTCAACTTTAACTTGTTTACACACTAAGCACTTTGCCACAAAATTAGCCATGTCCTTTTTCATACCATTCTACCAATACATCTCAGTAAGATCATAGTGCATCTTTGTCAAGCTGAGATGTACAACATAGCGCGATTCATGGCCTCAGACAAAATCCTTTATTGCAAATTGTCGACATTAGGAATGCACAACCTCTATTGGTATCGTAAAGTACCGTCACTACTAATCTCAAACACTATTACCTTCTGTATACCCATATTACTCTTGATTTTCATCAAGAAAGGATCTATCACTTGCTTCTCTTTGTTCTCTGCACCAAGAGACACTCAAAACACTTCCTGTAACATCACCCCACCATCATCGAAATCCAAAAGATGAACTCCATAATTTGACAAGAAGTGAATAACCTTCACCAATTCCCACTTTCCATCCTCTACATAAGCCAAACTTCAATGGATAACCTACTAAGAGCAAACAACCACGTTAGCCTTACCTGGGTGATAGTGAAGACTCACGTCATTATCTTTGAGAAGCTTCAACTATCTTCTTTTCCTGAGATTTAGCTCCTTTTGAGTGAACACATACTGTAAACTCTTATGATCAGAAAAATGCCTATGTGCACTCTATATAGATAATGCTGCAAGATTTTTAAGGAAAATCCCACCGCTAATAACTCTAAATCATGAGTATGATAATTTCGCGTATGTACCTTTAACTTCTTGAAAGCATAGGTAATTACCTTCCCATGCTGCATCAAAGCACAACAAAGTCCCACCAGTGATGCATCATAATAAATGACAAACCCTTACCTCCCTCAGGTAATGTCAAAACTATAGCCAAAGTTAGCTTATCTTTCAACTTTTCAAAACTCCCCTTAAAATCATCTGACCAAGAAAACTTCTCTTTTATCTGAGTCAACTTAGTCAAAAGAGTATCTATCATCTAAAAGCTCTCCATAAAGTGCCGATAATATCCAGCCAAACCCAAGAAGCTCCAAATTTTAATTGAAGTCATGGGTCTAGGCCACCCTTTAACCACAACCACCATTTGTGGATCTACCATGATCCTTTGCTAGAAATAATATGACCAAGAAAAGTTGTAGCGTTCAACCAAAACTCACACTTGGAGAACTTGACATACAACTTTTGTTACTTTAAGGTCTAGAATACCATACAGAGGCGATTAGTATGATCTACCTCACTTTTGGAATAAACCAGAATGTTATCAATGAACACAATTACAAAGAGATCCAAAAACTGCCTGAAAACCATGTTCATCAAATCCATAAATGCTGCCAAGGAATTAGCTAATCAAAATGACATCACCAATAATTCATACTGCCCATACCAAGTATGAAAAGCCATCAGGGATATCTTCCTCCCTAATCTTAAGCTGATGATACCTAAACAAAAGATCTATCTTAGAAAAGAACTTGGCACCTTGCAACTGATCAAACAAGTCATCCTTCCTTGGAAGAAGATACTTGTTCTTGATTGTTACCTTATTCAACTTTCGATAGTCAATTCACATTCGAAGTGAACCATACTTCTTGCAAACTAACAACACTCCTGCACCCCATGGAGATACTCTAAAATAAATAAACCCATTATCTAGAAGATCCTTAAGTTGCTTCTTGAGTTACCTCAACTAAGCCAGAGCCATTCTATATAGAGTAATAAAAATTTGATAAATGTCCAGAACTAAGTCAATACCAAACTATATACCTATCCAGAGGATCACCTGGAAGATCATTCAAAAATACCTCAGGAAACTCATTTACTACTGCAACCGAATGAAAACATGAACCCTCCGAGTTAGAATCCTTATCATGGACTAAGTGATAAAGACAACCTTAATATATTAACATCTAAGCTCTACAATAAGAACAGAAACCTCCCCTAGGAGCTAGAGAACCACCCTCACTCTATAATTGGTTCATAAAGGAACCTGAAGACAACCTTCTAGGTCTGACAATTGAAGGACGTGTAACATGAGTGTAACCAATCCATCCCCAAAATAACATCAAAATCCACCATATTAAGTTTAAGAAAATCCACCAAAGTCTGCCTACCACCATCATATACCATCCCCTATAGACTCTCTGAGTAGTAAGCGAGTTACCTACCAAGGTAGAAATAGAAAAAGGATCTGAAACAATCTCAAGATCAAAACCAATACATATAGCCACAAATGAGGTAACATAGGAAATAGTGGACCCCAAATCAAGAAGACAATATAGGACACCAAAAAAGAGTTGTAACATACCATTAACAACATCAAGTGATGCCGTAGATTCTTGTGGAGATATAAGAGTATACAACCTATTTCGGATAGTGCCAATACCATCAGCAGGAGGAGATGCCGCAACTATATCACTAGGTGCATGAGCAAAAGATGAAACACCCAGAGCTTTGAATTCTCTCAAAGATCTCTTACCAACTAGAAAATTCTCGAGCATATAGTATGGCCATCTACACTTAAAATATTTATACCTTCCTTCATCACAATAACCCCAATAAATATGATAACAAAACCAAAAAAGAGGGCATGAAAAAACTAATTGACCCCCACTCTCCTTAGATTAGGTATTCTATGCCCAGAAATTATCACCACCTTACTGAAGCCTATCACCTAATAGCCTTGAGTAAGGAGCTCTAATAGTAGAGAAGGAACCAAAACTCCCCCATTTCTCTTTGTGATATTTATCTCTATCCCGACAACCTTGCAACTAAGCATCTCCCTGATTAGAAAACCTTTTTTTTTGCCCTACCTATCTTGAAACTCCACCTGTTTACTCTTCTCATCTTCCAGCTACTAAATATGGACAACTAACCTAAAAATGCCCATATCCTTGATCAACAATGCATTCTTTATTTCAAAGACCAAATCCTGATTCAATCTAGAAGCAAACTTTCTCATCCTCGCTCTTATGCCATCCACCAAATCAGGAGCATACCTTGATAGCTAAGTAAACATCAAGGAATATTCCTTAATAGATATTCTATAATACCCCATACTATTCTTAGCTTTTTTCAACTTTTAGTTGTATGCATAAGGGGCTTAATGCCTAAAAATTTCACTAAGTGTTGGGGACTTAGTCATTTTTAAGACCACTAACTTTGAGGATTTCTATTTTGGTATTCCTGACCCCTATATGTTGGTTTTTGAGTTAATTAATGTTTAAGGATGTAAGGATCATGTCTTGGAGAAGTTTTAAATTTTTTGAATAGGGTTTGGGTTATGTTTTGATCACAAAATTAGTGGGTTACCGCGATAAGGCCGTGACAAAGAATTAGTCCCGATGGAATGTAGTCCACATCTTGGTGACGGAAATGCACTACCATGATAAGGCTACATTGTGCTAAGCTTATTACGTCTAGTTACGAATTTAAATGCAAGAGGGGCAATTAGGTCTTTTTATCCTCAATCCAATCATTCATAACACAACCTGCGCATCTATTAAGGTATAATTTTACCCTTCTTTTCCTATAAACTCCCAAGAAAACCTTTCTTTTTCCCTAAGAACACAAATTCAATTCCTTTATCCTCAAGAAATCAAGAATTCAAGTTCCCTGAGTTCAAGAACCTTTAAGAAAGCATCAAGAATAGAATTTATCCTTTCAAGTTAAAAGCTTAAGGTATGTGGGGTGTTCATTCATAGGTTCCTTTTACCCATGGAGCCTAAAACCTCTTTTTTCAATTAAAGAATAATTTTTTATTATTATGATATTTTATATTTGCTTAAGATGGGTTTAATTCTTATTTTATAGTGATTTTAATTCAATTCAGACCATATATGATTCCATGTAAGATTTTCAATTCCTCATGCTACGAATTTGAGTTTCCCATGCTTTATTCAAGTGAATTCCATGTTAAATCCATAACTTTATGATTTTAGTCTTGTATTTATGTTGTTTTCCCCTATTTAAAGCGTTATCACATTTAAATTCATGATCCCTATATGTTTGATGAAATGTCTATGGTTATGGGTTTTGAAAATGCTTTACTACAATTTTTAAGCTTGTTATTACATTTAGTTATCATTCGGTGCTGGTGGGTTATGAATACTCGATACCTAAGTGCTTTTACATGAATTTAGATTATTTCAATAATCATTTAGTTAAACCACAAATTCTATTATTTATTCAGTTGATATAATCATGATGAGCACTATCAGTTATGAAATCATGTTCAGTCAAGCTTAGTTTAGTTCATTTCCAGTATCAGTTCAGTTGGGAGTAGGATTTAGCACTGAGCGAACTCAGGGATGAGGGTTCACCTGATAGTAGATGGTGTGACCCTTAGTAACAATCCTTGAGTTATAGAACTACGTAGCCAGTGTAGGTTATAGATGTCTACCTTCAAATTGAAAGTTGACAAAGTGTTTACCTACTAGTTAAGGGTGATACATATCTCATTATAGCACCTGCCAGTTAAGGGTGACTCATTAGTCCTTCTGGACATTAGTTTTGTGGATCCACACAACCAGTGTTTGTACTAGTGGCCTGGTACTAACACCTTTCCAACTGGATTTATAGGTTGGATCCTAATTATCTAAGATTAGGGTATGCCATTTTGATGATACCTCCCACAATATTAATACAGTATTCAATGTATATTCAGTTCAGGTTTGCTTGACCAAAGTATACATATTTACTGTTATTCAGGTATACAGATTCCAGTCTTTTAGTTTACAGATTATTTTAAAAATATGCAAATGATTAGTCTTGCATTCTCAGATATTATAGTTTTTATGCATTCATGCTCAGTTATTTTGTGTTGCTCAGTTAGTCCTTATCTTATGCATACAATACCCCATGTAGTTTAGCCAAACCTCATCTCTTATACCAATATATTCAATGTACTAAGAGCATTCTCTTCTTTGTGATATAATTTCTTATATCATAGTTTTGGAGGCTCAATTTTCCAATCAAAGTTAGACAACCAACACTACTCAGCAACTGCAGTGGTAAGTCCTCATACATCGAGGACATATTATATCTCATTCAGTACTTTAATATTTTATTATGTTTAGTCAGTCAGAGTTATTTGGGGGCTTCTCCCATCAACTCCTCAGTCAGTTAGAGGCTTTTCAGATAATTAGACAGCTAGTTAGATAGCTATTCAATTACTAGTCCTTTCAGTATTATCATTTGTTTTAAATTGGCAAAATGGTTTGATGGACCCTTATACTATGTCTGTTTTGTAAGTTGGACCCTTTCTACTTACTTGTTTGTCATCTGGACCCTTGAAATCACTAAAAAGTAACATTTTAAACCCTTTTTGGTCTACTCAGTTGTACATGTTGCACAATCGTGGGAATGCTATTATATATTTTAAAAATAATTTCCACATATGAAATAACATGTCTAGAGTACAAATAGTAAAGTTGGACCAAAATTTTAGGTCATTTGACACCCTTCTTCTTTTCCCTTCGTCCTATCACCCCATATTCAAAATTACCCCATCTGACTTAATTTAGGCCAATTGTTCTTGATGGTTGTTGCAATCCGTGTAAGTATGTAATATTTTTGGGTAGTTGTAGTATTTGGTAGTATATTTTAAAGCTTCTTGTTGATTAAATGAGGTCCATTTTAGTGGTTTTAGGGTTTTCGCAATTATGAACTTTTTTCTTTCATTTTTTGGGTGGTTTTGCTCTGTTTCGTATGTAGTGTTGTTGTAGGTAGTATTTGTAGTGGTGATATACCTTCTATGGCATATATTGGGATTTTGAGTAGAATTTAAGATTTTTTTGTAAAATGATAATTGGGTCCAAAATTTTTTGGGGTTTTGGTTTATTTGTTGTCTAATGCTCGTATTATACATATATGTTGCATTTTATGGGTTCAATTGCATGTTTTGTTATTTTGATTACATTTTAAGATTTTTTTTTGGTAAATTTAGAATTAGGTTCGAAAATTTTAGGGCTTTTAATTTTTTTTGTTATTTAATGCTCCTATTAAACGTGTATATAGTAGTTTTGGGCCTTCAATTACATGTTTTGTTATTTCAATTACATTTTAGGGTTTTTTTTGGTAAAATTAGAATTGATTTTATATTCCTTTATTTTTTCTTTAAAAAGTAGGTCTTTGTGGATAATTGACTAATGTATATATTATCAAGACATTGTACAAGTTTTCTAAATAAATAGACATAATTGTAACACTTTAATTCACCTATGGGGGGCTCTTTTTGTTAGACCCTGATCTAAGGTAAGCAAATGGAGTTCGTATTCCTAATAAAATTAGAGTAGATATTAATGAGCTTCATGTTATGTTGTTTCGTAACTTAGCAGTAGATTTTGATGTGGAAAAAATTAGAACCTTTTGGTGTAAAGTAAATAAAAAGGGCTATTATTATAGGTTAGAAAATGATATTGATATTTTAAGACTTATCAGTAGTTTAAAACACGGAGATTTGGTTTATGTATATGTTATTCACCAAATTAGTGAACCTATAGTTGTTAATGATGATATGGCAGCCACTCCACCATTATTACTACTTAGTAATGGTGATGTGGCAGCCCTTTTTGAAACTGATAGGGCTGATGATTCTTCATATCATCCACTGGATATAAATAAAGATGAATATATAAATGAAAATTAGCCTCTTAGGAAAGACAAAGGAAAAGATAAGATTTCTTGTGAAGACTTAGGTTAAGGTCAAGTTAATAATTTCTCCACATACCATCTTAAACATCTGATTCTGAATTATATTTTGATATCACTGATTCTGATGGAGATTCACTTTATGATATTGATGAAAACATTGAAGAGTTGAGTGATTTTGATGTAGAGTTACTTTAATCTAGGATGTTTAACATTGAAAAACAAGCAAAAGCAAAGGTTGACAGGGTGAATCTAGATGAGATACCAGTTGGACTAGTAGGTATAGATACTGGTTTTGAGGATATTTATAAGAATAAGGGGGTTAGATATGAAGGTAAACTAGGTGGGGATGACCCTTATTTCGATTGTTCTGATCAGGGTAGTGACATTAGTGATGAAGAGGGATGAGATCCTATTGATAACGATAAAGTTGTGATCCACTACCTAGAACTTTATCTAGCAAGATCTACTTTGATAAAACTACAAAGAAGGTATGTTTTTAGATGTATATGTCTTTTTTGAATATTGTTGAGCTTAGAGAGGCACTGCAGAGTTACTCTATCAAAAAGGTGTGAACCTTAAGTTGAAAGCTAATAAGAATGAAAGGGTAAGGGCAAAGTGTAAGCATAAGGGTTGTCCTTGGGTTATTCTTTGAAGTGTTTATAACATAGGAAATTTAAGTGTGAAAACTTACTTTCCTGTACACAAGAGTTCTAAAAGGACAAAAAATAAGATGTGTAACCCTTTATATATTAGTAAGCATTACAAGGATAGGATTATGAGTGATCCATCAATAAAATTACATTAGATTCAAGCACTTTAAATAAAGGACTATGGGTTGTATATTAGTAAAACAACCTGTAGAAAGGCAAAAATTAGAATTATGAATGAACATTTTGGTGATTTTTTTGAAGAGTTTTCTAGGTTGTGTGACTATGTTGAATAGTTAAGGACCACCAATCCTGGCACCACTATATCTATTAGGATATCCAAGAATGCAATTCAAGGAAAAGAGGTATTTATAGGCATTTACATTTGTTTTGCAGCCTTAAAAAGTAGATAGGAAGAGAGTTGTAGAAGAATAGTTAGTTTAGATAGTGCCTTTCTCGAGGGTGTATGTAAAGGTATCTTGTTGTCTTGCATTTCCAAAGATGGAAATAATTAAGTGTACGCTGTAGCATGGGTTATGGTTGATAAATAAACCAATGACACATGGTATTGGTTTCTTAGGTACATCAACCATGATTTGGAACTTGAAGAAAATAGGGGTGAAGGCTTGACAGTAGTGTCTGATATGCAGAAGGTATGAAGTTTCATATTTTTCAGTTATTTATTTTTAGGTTTGCTGCAGTGATGTCATTAATGTTTAACTACTATTTTACATATTTTGATAGTGTCTTTATTAGGAACTTACTAATCTACTACCAAATGATAGGCATAGATGGTGTGCTAGATATATATGGGCGAACTGAAAGCAGGTTTAGGTTGGTAAGGAAAGCAGAAAAAATTCTGGCAGGTTATAAGGGCCCTAATTAAAGTGTATTTGTAGCTGAAACTTAATGAAATGAGTGAGTTGAGTGTTGGAATTGTGGAAGATTTTCTCAAGTACAACTAAAAGGCATGGTATAGGGCTTTTTCAAGGAACATAGCAGGTGTTATATGGTTGAGAACAACATGTGTGTGACTTTAAATAGTTCGATTTTAGCTGCTAGGTTCAAAACAATTATCATTATATTGGAGGAAATAAGATGCAAAGTCATAGAAACAATGAATCAAATAAGAGATTTTTCTAAAAAATGGATCAGTGATTTATCACCAATGGCTATGGAAGTTCTTCCAGAGAATGGTGTGAAGGCATATAATAAGTATATTCAACGAATGACAAATTTTAAGATGTGGCTAAGTAGCACAAGACCACCAATTGAGCCACTTGAGATTACTTTCATGCCAGGAAGGCCAGGTAAAAATAAAAAGAAAGCTAAGGATGAACCTGTTAAGAAGAAGTTTGTAAAGGCCACAAGAAAGGGAAGAAAAATTACATGTTCTGTGTGCAAGTCTATTGGATACAACAAGAAAGGATGTCCAACTTTGGTAAGCTAAATCTTTTATTATTGATGAATTTTACTCTTTTTGAATGTGTTTTTGACCTTTACATATTTTTTGTAGAAAAAAGATTTCAGTAGTAGCTGTGGCAGTCAACCAAGTGCGCAAGCTAGCACTAGTACTACACCTACTACTACTGCTGGTTAGAGAGATGCAAATGCTTCTACAGCTGAAGAGATGCTTGTAAATGCTAAATTAAGCAACAGAAGGCCTGTACAAAGGCCTACAAATGTTCACAGTGCACCAAAAGGTGCAGAAAGGCCTGCAAATGCTCACAATGCACCAAGAGCTGTAGGAAAACCTGTAATGTTTCATTAGTTGGTAGTGTGAGGCCTGCAAGTACCTCAACAACTAATATAAGGCCTACAGCTATAGTGATGCCCTCTACTACTTTAGCAATCGATGATAATGCTACACAATCTATAAATCAGCAATTATCTAGTAGTATTGGTGCCCAAAAGAGGAAGACTAGTATTGCTTTAAGAGATGGCAAAAATCTTGCATATACAAAACCAAGGCAAAAGAAGGCAAAAAAAGTTGGTTTTGGTGTGCTGTTTGGACCAAGTGGCTGTATGGTAGAAAAGGTAAGTTTTCTATAATGTAATTTATATTTAACTAGTATTAATTAGTGTGTCTGTAACTGATTTTTTTTAGTTTTACAGTCTGGAAATACTGATAGTGTTACAAAGTCCAACACTTATTCGTTCAGATCCAACCAATATTCACTTGAGTTTCAAACCAAATGGACTAAGGTGGAAAGGTGGAGTTGTAGTAACTCAAATACAGCTACAAGAATAGAGCTACAAATGATCAAATGAAAAATCATCTATAACCACTCAAGCAACATCAATCACTCAAGCCAGCAAGAATCAGTCTACAACAAACACTCAAGGAATACATTAATATAATTCTCTCTTTCTGTATTGATCCCAAGTATTGTTAAGACAATTTTTTAAGACTTCTGGTTCATTTCTTATTTAAGATGTTGTTAAGACAAGCATTTTGATGTCAACTTTGCTAAAACATTATATATTGCACATTTCTATGTTTGCAAAATAGTGTTTGTCATTAAGTTTAAATTCCATTTTCATTGCACATAGAAACTACATAGATCAAGCCTTCTTAAATAATACAATAGATAGAAACCAGATGACAACAATAATGATAACAATGATATCAATACCAATGCTCGATCTTTCATGTCTTCCGTGCCTTCCATATCTTCCCAGTACTTCTTGTCTTCATTACCTTTGATGTCTGCCTTTATATTGTTCATTTTCATCAGCCTATTGAAAGAACACATAACCATTACCAACTTGATATTTTCTACAGCCCCAAAACATTCTTCTGGAGTTGGCTGTGTTCTTTACATCTTAAGTTCAGCGTAAAGACTACAATAATAAATTTGAACTATTATGGTATTGCAAAAATTACATAAAAAATTAACTTTCTAATATTACAAACACAGCAAGAAAAAAAAATTAAAGAACAAGAACTTAGAGAGAGAAAAAATAGAGAAGAAGGGAGAAAAAAAAGCTCAAATTGCTCTAACAATGGTGTTGGAAGAAACTGAGGGAGAAGAAGCATTTATAAGGTCTTTTTTGAGCATTGGGGGCCCTTTTTTGATGGTTGACACACGCTAGGTGACTAAGAGACATGCTCATATATAGTTCCAGCCACATAGGATGCCACATCAGAAAATGTGTTTAAAATGTTGCTTTTTGGTGGGTTCAACGGTCAATGTGACAAATATCTAAGTAGAAGTGTCTAACTTACAAAGCCGACATAGTACAAGTGTGTATCAAACCATTTTTCCTTTTAAATTTGTCGTTAGATTTTAGTATGTCATCAGATGTTTCAAACTTGTACTTGAACCAAATTCTTAGTATTCAAATTTGCATTACTTTAGTAGTTTATCTTCCACACATTTATTATTATTATTTTATTCTGTGCTCAAAGTAGGTACCAGCTCATGGGTTAGCTTATGGCCACTTGTGACCAAAAGCACCATTATCATAGCAAAATGGTAGCCTCGGGTCATGACAAAACTTGGTATCAGAGCCTAAGGTTGTGAGGTATCCTAGGAAGTCTGAAAGCTGCATTACGTAGAGTCTTGCTTGTGGGTGTGAAGCGTGCCAAACTTATGGATTAGAGGCTACAAGACATTTTAGGAAAAAGTTTCCCTTCTTTCAATATTCATGTCATGCAAAAAAGCATGAGATCTATTTTAAATCTCTTTATAACTCTTACATCATTCCATTTATAGACTATTCCTCCAAGAAAAAATAATATAAGAAAGAATAGTGACCAGCCTATATATCCGCCTGTTTAGGAAGATCCCCTAAATGAACATGTTTCCCATGTCAAGTTTAGAGATGTTCTTACTACCTTAGCCCATTTAGTAGCTTCTCAAAACAATCATGAAGTCTTTTCTCCAACCAATCTAGTGAAAAATACAGTTGTACCTAGGATTTAAGATTTCACCCAAATGAATCCCCCTTTATTTTGAGGATCAAAGTCTTAAGAGTATCTGCATGAGTTTTTTGATATGGCTAAAAAGGTGACAACTATTATATGCATCATTTTGAGTGAGACTGGAGAGTTGGCTACATATCAGTTGCAGAATGTAGCTCACACATAGTTTAAGTAGTGGAAGAAGGCTCGTGGTGTTGATGCAGGGCCTATTGAGTGGGAGGAATTTTCCATGGCCTTCCTAGATAGGTACTTCCCATTAGAGTTAAGGGAGGCTAACATTCAGGAGTGCATTAATTTGAAGTAACGAAGCATGATTATGAAGGAGTACTTGCCTAAGTTTACTCAGTTAGGGAGGTATGCTCCTAATATGGTTGTAGACAATATGTCTAGAATGTGTAAGTTCACGTCTGGTGTAGCTGATAGTAGAGTTAAGGAGTGTAGGACTACCATGTTGATTAAGAAGATGGACTTATCTAGACTTATGGTTCATGCTCAACAAATTGAACAAAAGAAGCTTAAGGAGAAAGATTAAGAGAATAAGAGGGTCAAAACATATAGTTTTAACTTTTCTTAGCCAAGGTCTAAAGGTGGTAATCGTTCTTAGTTCCTAAAGAACTTTTCAGCCCTATCTCTATCTTTAGCTAGTATGTCAGTTCCTAAGTTCAGGTAAGATAGTCAGGATAGAGCACTAATCTCTAAGTCCTAGGGTAGTGTGAACAATGGTTGTACAAATCCACTATGCATGAAATGTGGTAAAAATCATCAGGGTGTGGGTAGATCTAGCAGTGATGTGTGTTTTAGATGTGACAAGACAGGCCACAGAGAGATTGCCCAAAGGTTGGTCAACAGGGTCATTCCAACTATCCTCTAGTTCCAGACGATCAATGAACTCAGTAGGGTGCCACTTCCAGCACAACTAGTGGGAAGCGTTAGAATAGGTTGTATGCCCTGCATACTCGACATGATCAGGAAAGTTCTCCTGATATAGTTACGGGTACAATGCAGGTATGTCATATCTATATTAATAATTTGTTAGACCCTATAGCTTCACTCTCTTTTGTAACCCCCTTATATAGCAGTCAATTTCAGTGTTAGTCCTGTATCTTTAGCTTAACCATTCTCAGTGCCTACCCAAGTGGGTAAATCTATTTTAGCCAGACATACATATAGCAATTGATCAGTTATAATATCTCAGAAAGTCACTTCAGTTGATCTAGTAGAGTTAAAGATGACTTATTTTAATGTCATTCTCAGCATGGATTGGATCTACTCATGGTATGCCTCAGTTGTCTATAGACATAGAGCAGTTCAATTTTAGTTTCCCAATGAACCAGTCATTGAATAGAGGGGTAGCACCTTTATGCTTAGGGGTCAGATTGTTTCTTATCTTAAGTCAAGAAAAAATATATTTAAAGGGTGTATTTACCATCTTTTCTAAGTTGAAGACTCTAGTTTGGAGACCCCAGTCTCGAGTTAGTTTTAGTAGAAAGGGAATTTTCAGATGTGTTCCCTAAAAAATTCCCTAGAGTTCATCCCAAAAGGAAAATTGACTTTGGAATAGATCTCCTTGTAAATACCCAGCCTATCTCTATTTTGCCCTACAAAATAACTCCCGCTAAGCTTAGAGAATTGAAAGATTAGTTGAAAAATCTCTTGGATAAGGTATTCATCAGGACCAGTGTTTCCATATGGGGCTCCAGTTCTTTTCATGCGTAAAAAAGATGATTCTCTTAGAATGTGCATTTATTATCGCCAGTTGAGAAAATATGAAATAAAGAATAAGTATGACTCCCCAGGATTGATGACTTATTGGACCAACTTTAGTGTACCAGTTATTTCCCTAAGATAGACCTCAGATCTAGCTATCTTCATCTTAGAGTTAGGGAATGTGATATTTTAGAGACAACTTTCAAAACTCAGTATGGTCATTTAGAATTCCTAGTTATGTCTTTTGGACTAATGAATGCCCCTGTAGCTTTCATAAACTTGATAAACAGAGTTTGCAAGCAGTACTTGGAAATGTTCATCATAGTCTTCATTGATGATATTCTTGTCTATTCCCATAGTAAGAATGATCATGCAGACCATCTGAGAATTATACTGCAAACCCTTAGAACTCATCAGTTTTTCACCAAGTTTAGTAAGTGCAAATTTTTGATAAGATTAGTAGCTTTTCTCGGCCATAATGTTTCTAGTGATGGAATTAGATTTGACCCTTAAAAGACCAAAGTAGTAAGAAATTGCCCTTGACCCATCTCTCCCTTATATATTAGGAATTTCTTAGTTTTAGTTGGCTAGTACAAATGGTTTGTTGAAGTTTTTTCTTCTATTAAATCGCCCATGTCTCGATTGACATAGAAGAAAGTCAAATTTTTGTGGTCAAATTCATGTGAGAAAAGATTTTAGGAGTTGAAGACTCGATCCACTTCAGATCTAGTTTTGACTTTTCTAGACGGTTTAGATAGGTTTGTAGTTTACTGTGATGCTCCTAGAGTTGGTGTTAGTTGTGTTTGGATAAAGATACATAAGGTCATACTCTATGTCTCTATACAACTTAAACCCTATAAGAAGAATTATCCTCTCCATGATCTTTAGTGGATAGCTGCTGTCTTTGCCTTGAAAATTTGGAGGCACTATATTTATTGGGTTTATGTTCGTGTGTTCACGGATCACAAAAGTTCTTAGTATGTGCTCTCGTAGAAAGATTTGAACCTTCTACAATAAAGGGGGCTAGAGTTGTTAAAAGATTATGATATGAGTATGTTGTATCATCTGAGTAAGGCCAATATACTGGCAGATGCCCTCTAAGGATAGTGTTGCTCAAGTTGAGGAGGATAAGGAGAATTTAGTTAGGGAGGTTCATCAGTTTACTAGATTGGGTGTCCGATTAGTTAATTCTACTGAAGGTAGTATATGGGTTCAAAATCGTTCGAAATTTTCTTTGGTTGCCAAAGTGAAGGAAAAGCAAGATAGGGATCCCATTATGGTTACATTAAAGGAATCAGTCAGAGATTAAAAAGTAGAGGTTTTCTCCCAAGGGGAAGATGGTGTGTTGTATTGTCAGGGTAGGTTATGTCTTCCATGTGTTGATGATTTGAGGCAGTGAAATTTGGAAGAAGCGCACGATGTCCAATATACCATTCATCTAGGAACCACCAATATGTACTGTAACTTACGAGAAATCTATTGGTGGAATGGTATGAAGAAGGATGTTGCATAGTTTATGGCTAAGAGTTCAAATTGTCAGTAGGTTAAAGTTGAGCACTAGAGGCCTAGTGGTACATTACAAGAGTTATGCATCCGTACTTGTTAGTGGGAGGTAGTGAACATGGATTTTGTGATGGGTTTTCCTCGTACTCATTGTCAGCATGATTCGATATGGGTAATTATAGATAGAATGACTAAATTAGCTCATTTCTTGAGAGTTCATACTTTATACCTAGCTGAGGATTATGCTAAGCTTTATATCAGAGAGTTGGTTAAGTTGCATGGAGTTCCATTGTCTATCATTTCAGATATAGGTACTTAGTTTACCTCTCATTTTTGGAAGGCTTTTCAGAAAGTTCTTGGTATCTAAGTTCATTCAGTATAACTTTTCATCCTCAGACAGATGGTTAGGTAGAGAGGACCATTCAGACCTTGGAAGACATGTTAGCATATGTTATTGATTTTAAAGGTAGATGGGATGACCACTTACCCTTGATATAGTTCACCTACAACAATAGTTATAACTCTAGTATTTAGATTGCTCCATTTGAGTCTCTATATTAGAGGAGATGTATTTCTCCTATTGGTTGGTTTGAAGCTGGTGAAGTTGCTTTGATAGGGCTAAATTCAGTGTTTTATGAGATAGAGAAAGTTCTGTTGATTCGAGAAAGGCTGAAGACAACCCAAAGCCATCATAAATCTTAAGCAGATATGAGGAGGAGAGACCTTTAGTTTGATGTTGGTGATTTAGCCTATTTAAAAATATCACCCATGAAGGTAGTGAAAAGATTTGGCAAGAATAGAAAACTCAATCCCTGATATGTGGGTCCTTATAGAATCTTGAACATTTTTGGAAAGGTTGCGTATGAGCTAGTGTCACCTGTAGATTTGGCATCACTGCATCTGGTATTTCATTATTTTTTGTTAAAGAAATGTATTGCCAATTCAACTGTTGTTATTTATTTAGAGACTAAAGGTGTTCAAGATATACTTTATTTTGAAGAAGTCCTAGTTGAGATCCTAGACCATCGGATTATATACTAAGGAACAAAGAAGTTTCCTTGGATAAAGTTCTTTGGTGGAATCAGTCTGTTGAGGCATCTACTTGGGAAGCAGATGCAGATATGTGTACCAAGTACCCTTATCTTTTTTCTGTAAACTCAGACTCAACTTGAGGTAACAGTTTTCTTTAGACTGACTCTTTCCTATTCTAAGTTCCATCTATATAATTAATCTCATGTCCTTGCATGCATCCACGAAATTAGTTCAATTTATATACCATGTTTCGGACTCAGTTATGTATTCATGAACCCAATCATGCATGTTATATATGCGATCGTAGTTGTCTTAGTATAGTACTCTTATTCTAACCAGTCTCATTCTAGGATGAATGTTCTAAAGGGGGAGATATTGTAATACCCCGTTCTATTCTTAGCTCTGTTCAGCTTTCAATTGCATGCATAAGTGGCTTAAGGCCAAAAAATTTCATTAATTGTTGGCGACTTAGTCATTTTTAATACCACTAACTTTGAGGATTTTTATTTTGGTCTTCCCAATCCCGAGATGTTGGTTTTGAGTTAATTCATATTTATGGAGGTCAAGAGCCTGTTTAGAAGATGTTTTGGATTTTTCGAATGGGATTTGGGTTATGTTAGGATCACAAAACTAGTGGGATACCAAGATAAGCCTGCAACGAGGCATTAGTCCTAATGGCATACAGACCATGTCGCATTGAGGGAAATGAACTACTACAATAAGACCGCATCGCGGTAAGCTTATTATTTCTAGTTACGAATTTAAATGTCATAGGGGAAATTAGGTATTTTTCCCCTCAACCCAATCATTCATAACACGACTTGCGCATCCATTAGGTCATAATTTTGCCCTTTTTCTCTAATTATCCTCCCATGAAAACTATTCTCTTTCCCCATGAACACAAATTCAATTCTTTTTTCTCTAAAAAATATAGAATTCAAGCTCCCCAAGTTCAAGAACCTTCAAGAAAGCATCAAGATTAGCATTTTTCCTTTCAAGTTAAAAGCTTAAGGTATGTGGGGTGTTCATTCATGGGTTTCTTTGACCCATGGATCCTAAAAATCCTCTTTCCAAATAAAGAATGAATTTTTCTATTATTATGGTATTTTATATTGCTTAATATTGGTTTAATTAATGTTTTCATGGTGATGTTAATTCAATTAAGTCCATGTATGATTCCATGCAAGATTTTAAATTCCTCGTACTATGAATTTGAGTTTCCTATATTTTATTCAAGTGAATTCCATATTAAATCCGCAACTTTATGATTTCAAGCATGTAATCATGTTGCTTTCCCCTATTTAAAGTATTCTCATGTTTAAATTCATGATCCACACATGTTTTTTGAAATGTCTATGCTTATGGGCTTTGAACCATGATCCTTTACTACAATTTTTAAGCTTATTATATTTAGTGATCATTCAATTCTTTTGGGTAATGAGTAACCAATACCTAAGTGCATTCACATAAATTTTGATCATTTCAGTAAAGATTCAGTTATATAATGAATTCTATTATTTATTTAGTTGATGTAATCATGATGAGCACTATAAGTTATAAAATCAAGTTCAGTCAAGCTTAGTTCAGTTCCAGTGTTAGTTCAGTTAGGAGTAGGATTTAGCACCGAGAGAACTCGGGGATGAGGGCTCACCTGATAGTAGATGGTGTGAACCTTAGTAATAATCCCTGTGTCATAGGACTATGTAGCCAGCGTAGGTTAGAGATGTCTACTTTCCAGTTCAGGGTTGACAAAGTGTTCACTTGCTAGTTAAGGGTAACACTTATCTCATTAGAGCATATGCCAGTTGTGGGTGACTTATTAGTTCTGTGGGACATCAATTTAACGGATCTACACAGCTAGTGTTAGTACCTATGGTATGGTACTGACACCTTTTAACTAGGGCTATAGGTTGAACCCCAATTAGCTCAGATTGGGGCAAGTTGGTTAGATTATACCTCCCATAGTCTCAGTACAATATTTATTGTATACTCAGTTCAGGTTTACTTTACCAAAGTTGAGAGATTTGAAGTTATTCAATTATACAGATTTTAATCTTTCAGTTTACAAATTATTTTAGAAATATGTATATGTTTGGCCTTGCATTCTCAGATATTACAGTTTTTATGCTTTCATTCTTAGTTATTTGATGCTATTCAATTAGTCCTTTTCTTATGTGTACAGTATCCGATGTATTTCAACTAGACCTCATCTAATATCCAAGTACATTCAAAGTACTGATCCCATACTTTTCGTTGTGCTATGATGTCTTATATCATAAGTTTGGAAGCTTAGTTTCTCGGCATCAGTTAAATTCCCAATGCTACTCAGCAGCTGTAGTGGTGAGTCCTCATGTATTAAGGACTTATTATCTCTCATTCAGTAATTTAATATTTCATTATGTTCTGTCAGTCAGAGTTAGTTGGGGGCATGACCCATCAACTCCTTAGTCAGTTAGTGGCTTTTTATACAATCAGAAATTTAGTTAGACATTTATTTAATTACTATTCCTTTCAGTATTATCAGTTGTTTTAAATTTACAGTTAGATTTTAGTATGTCATTAGATGTTTCAGACTCGTGGTTGATCCATACTTTTAGTATTCAGATTTGTATTACTTTGGTAGTTTATCTTCTGCACACATTTGTGACTATTATTTTATGTAGTGCTCACAGTAGTTACTAGCTCATGGGTTAGCTTGTGGTCACTTGTGACCGTAACCACCATTGTCACGACTAGGGGTAGCCTCGGGTTGTGACATATTTTCCCTTTTCTTAAGATTCACAAAATCCTCCATCTTTGCTTCCCTCAAATTTTGAGGAAAGAAATGATATAGAAAAGCTGCAAAAAAAGCATCCAATAAGGATGACTCCTGCATATCTCCACTCTCTGTTTCCCACTCTTCGTATCATTGGTATGAAACATCCTTGAGATTATAAGCAGAAAAGATTACACCGTCCATATTAGCGGCTTGCATCACCCTAAATATCTTCTCTATTTTATCCAAGAAACCTTGAGGATCCTCTTAGTAATACCCTATAATTTTGTTGGCTAGTTTAGCTTCTAGTTGCATATATAAGAGTCTTAAACTTAAAAATTTCACAAACTATTGGGACTTCATCTTATTTTTGTCCTCTTAACATTTAGAATTTTAAACTGGCCTTTCCAGCCCTGAGACATAATTTTTGGAGTTAATTCATGTTCAGGGGTGTAAAGAGCATATCTCAGGGAAGTTTTAGATTTTTTGGACGAGGATTGGGGTACGTTTGGATTTCCATTCCAAAACCTCATCGCGATAGTGTTATGTTGAAATGGGTATAATGGAGAGGCCTTCATCACATCGTTATGATGAGTCAATCACTATTCAATATATGAATTTAAATGTCTGAGGGGTAGTAGTATCTTTTCCCCTCTATCCAAGTCATCATAACCAAACTTATATCAATAATTTGGGCATTATTTGCCCATTATTCTGCATTTTTCTATCAAAGAAACCCTAACCCTGTCCCAGGAACACCAAATTCAACTACATTCTCTTCAGGATAAACCAAGAATTCAAGTCTCCCAATCCAAGAACTTCAAGAAAGCTTTCAAGATTGTGTTTCCTTTTCAAGCTTAAGGGTTCAAGGTATGTATGATGTTCATCCATGGTTTTTCTTTCACCATGAAGTCCAAGAATCCTTTTTTATGTTTAATTATGAGTTTTCCATGTTTTAAATGAATTATCTCCATCAATTACTTGTTATTTTGATTTCAAGTTAATATTACAATTATTTTCATGTGGAATGTTTTATAATGTGTTTTGGATGTTGAAGTTCCCATGTCGTGTTCATGCAATTCAGGATAAATCCTTAATTTATGGCTTTTTTCATGTGATCACGCTATCACATCATGTTTAAAAGAATCCCCATGTTAAAGTTTTAATCGTCATGTGTTTGATGAAATGCCAAAGAGAATGATTTTATAGAATGATTCCCCATTATTATTTTTTGAAGCTTTTACATGCCTTTATTATTATTTTCATTTTGTGCTTGAGGGTTATGAACACCCAATACTTAGCTGTTTACATAATTTCAGTACCTTCAAAATATTTTCTGATGAGCATTGTCATTCAGTCAGTTATTATGTTCAATTGATTGTTTAGTTAAGCTTAATTAAGTCTAGTAATCAGTGTCGGTTCAGTTGGGAGTAGGATTTAGCATTGAGCAAACCTAGGGATGGTGACTCACCTTTCAGTTAGGACTGGGTCCTTAGAAGTAGTCCCTAATTTCCAGAACTACGTAGCCAGCATAGGATTATGAGATGTCACCCACCACTTTAGGACTTATATTATTTGAGATGTCACCAGCCAGTTTAGGAGTGACAATTTCTTAGGGGTTACCCGCCAGTTTAGGACTGACTCCCTAGTACTTTAGGAAACCACTTAGGTGGATCTTAATAACCATGTGTTAGTACCAGTGTCATAGTATTTACAATCTACCAACTGTGGTTATAGGTTGGACCCCACTTAGCTCAGATTGGGGCATGTCGGTTAGATGATACCTCCTACAGTCTTAGTTCAGTATTCAGTAGAGAATTTATTTTAGATTTTCTTGACCATAGCTTACATTTTATCGGTTTTTTAGTTACCAAATTTCAGTGTATCAGTTTACAGGCTATTTAAGTATCATGTTATATGCTAAGTCATGCATTCTCAGATTTTACAGCTTTTACATATTCATGCATCAATTATCTCATGTTATTCAGCTAGTCAGTATTTCATGCACAGTTAACCCAAGTATTACAACCTAACCTCACTTCATATACTAGTATATTCAAAGTACTAACTGTATACTTTCTTCATTTATATTAATGTTCAGATGCTCAGTTTCCTAACTGTTCTTAGATAGTTTAGCTTATCAGCAGCAATAATTGTGGTGAGTCCTCATATATCGAGGACCTATTATGTTATTTTAGTTCAGTTAGTTTAGTTTGGAGTTAGTTACGGCCTATCCTATCAACTTTCAGTCAGTTTAGTGACTTTCAGATGTTTTTCAGATATTCATACAGTTAATTAGTTTATCAGTTATTTTATCAGTCTTTTTAGTATTTCTTCAAACGTTAAGACTTACGATTTACATTGTATTTTTAGTATTTAAACCTTATGGCATTACCAATTTACTTTCGTGCATGTGTATTTTTCTGCATTATTCAGTGCTCATAGTAGGCACTAGCTCATGGGTTAGCTTGTGGTCACTTGTGACCATAAGAATCATTTTAGCGACTATGGGGTATCCTCGGGATGTGACAAAACATTGTATCAAAGCCTAAGGTTTTATAATGTCCTAGGGTGTCTGAAAGCCGCATTGAGTAGATTCTTGTGCAAGGGTGTGAAAGGCGCCACACTTATAGATAGGAGTCAACAAGATGTTTTAGGAAAAGTTTCCTTTCGTTTAGTATTCATGTTGTGCGTGTGAGCATAAGCTCTATTTAAACTCTCTTTTTGACTCATTCTTCCTTTAATATATTGATAATTCCTCATAAAAAAAAACATCGAAAGAAGAAACAAAAATCAGCCCGCACCTCTGCCTGTTTTGGAGGATCCCCTAAATGAGTATGTCTCTCATGCTGAATTTAGAGCTTCATTCATTACCTTAACTCACTTATTAGGATCTAAGAATGATCAGCAGATGCTACCCCATCTAATCCAATTGCTAACACAATTGAGGCTAGGATTCAAGACTTTACCCAAATAACTTTACTTTATTTTCTAGATCTAAGTCCGAGGAGGATCTGCAGTAATTTCTTAATATGGTTCAAAAAGGTACAAATATCATGGATGTCACCTCAAGTAAGTATGCATATTTGGATACTTATCATTTGTAGGATGTAGCCCATACATGATATAAGTAGTGGAAGGGGGATAGGGGTGCCAAGGCAGGGCCTATAGTGTGGGAGGAGTTTTCTACAACCTTTTTAGATAGGTTCTTTCCTATAAAGTTGATGGTATCTAAGGAACTAGTGTTTATTAATTTGAAGCAGGGTAATATGAGTGTTAAGGAATACTCGCTTAAGTTTACTCAGTTGGTGAGGTATGGTCCTTTGACGGTGGCTGATAATAGATCTAGAATAAGTAAGTTTGTTTCTGGAGTAGTTAATAGTGTGGTCAAGAAGTGTACAACTTATATGTTTATTAAGGAGATGAACATATCTAGACTTATGGTCCATGCCCAATAAATTGAGGAATAGAAGCTTAAGAAGAAAGAGAAAGAATAAGAGGTCTCAAATAGGTATCTTTAATTTGTCTCAGCCTAGGTCAGAGGGTGGTAATCATTATCAGTTCCATCAAAATTTTTTACCCCTAGCCCTATATTCTTCTATTACCCTAGTGCCACAGTTCAAGAATGATAATCAGGATAGGGCGCCAGGCTCTAAGCCCTAAAGTAGTGTGAACAATAGTCGTACTAATCCTCTTTTCTAAAAATATGGTAGGAATGATCAATGTGTGTACGAGTCTGGTAGTGATGTGTATTTTGGGAGTGGAAAGTCAGGCCACAGGGTTAGATGGTGTCCATTAGTCGCTCTGAGGGGAAAGGATTTATGCTAATAGGGTCAGTCCAATTTATCATCAGTTCTAGCCGATCACCCGACTCAGCATAGCGCTACTTCCAGTGCAACCAATAGACATTGCCAGAATATGTTGTATGCACTTCAGTCCCATCATTATCAGGAAAGATCTCCTGATGTGGTTACGGGTACGTTACATATCTTTTATCTACATATTTATGATTTGTTAGATCCCAGAGCTTCACTTTCTTTCGTAACCCCCTATATAGCTATTAATTTTTGTGTCATTCATGAATTTTTTGTAGACCCCTTCTCAATGTCTACTCCATTAGGCGTCTCTATCGTAGCCAAATAGGTATATAGGAGCTGTCTAGTCATAGTATCCCAGAATGTCACCTTAGTTGACCTTATGAAATTAGAGATGACAGATTTTGATGTCATTCTTGGTATGGATTGGCTTTACTCATGTTATGACTTAGTTGATTGTAGAAATATAGTTGTTTAGCTTCAGTTTCCCAATGAACTAGTTATTGAATGGAGGGGTAGTACTTCCGTGCTTAGGGGTCACATTATTTCATACCTTAAGGCGAGAAAAATAATATCTAAGGGGTGCATGTACCACATTTTTTGAGTCAATGACTCTATTTCTGAGACTCCAAGTCTTGAGTCAGTTTCAGTAGTAATGGAATTTCTTGATGTGTTCCCTGAAGATCTTCCCAGAGCTCCACCCGAAAAGAAAATTGCCTTTAGAATAGACCTCCTTACAAATACCCAGCCTATCTCTATCCCACCCTATAAAATTGCTCCAACTAAGTTTAAAGAGTTCAAAGAATAGTTGAAAGATCTCTTAGATAAGGGGTTTATCAGTCCTAGTGTATCCTTATCTAGCCTTTTTTGTGCATAAGAAAGATGATTCTCTCAAAATATGCATTGATTACAATCAGTTGAATAAGGTCACAATCAAGAATAAGTATTCACTCCCCAGGATTGATGACTTGTTCGACCAACTTAATGGTGCCAGTTATTTCTCTAAGATAGATCTCAAATTTAGCTATCATTAGCTTAGAGTCAGAGAATGTGACATTTCAAAAATAGCTTTTAGAACTTGGTATGGTCACTTTGAATTTCTAGTAATATTTGTTGGACTAACGAATGCCCCAACAGCCTTCATGTACTTGATGAATAGAGTATTCAAGAAATACTTGGACATGTTCATCATAGTCTTCATTGATGATATTCTTGTCTACTCTCGTGAAAATGATCATGCAGACCATCTCAGAATTATATTGCAGACTCTTACAGTCCATCAATTATTCTCCAAATTCTATAAGTCCATGTTTTGGCTAAGACCAATAGCTTTCCTTGGACATATTTCTTTCGATAATTGCATTAGAGTTGACCCTCAAAAGACCAAAATAGTAAGAAACTGGCCCAGACCTATCTCTCCATTAGATATCAAGAGTTTCTTGGGTCTAGCTGGTTGTTATAGGTAGTTTTTAGAAGAGTTTACATCTATTACATCCCCCATGTCTTTTTTTACTCAGAAGAATGTCAATTTTAAGTGGTCGAATTCTTGTAAAAAGAGTTTTTAGGAGTTGAAGGCTTGACCCACTTCAACCCCAGTTTTGACATTGCCATATAGTTTAGATTGATTTGTTGTTTACTATGATGCTTCTAGAGCTATTCTTTTTTATGTTGCTGCAGAGAGGTAAGGTCATAGCCTATGCCTCTAGACAGCTTAAACCCTATTAAAAAAATCACCCTACCTATGAGCTTGAGTTAGCAACTGTTGTTTTTGCCTTGAAAATTTGGAGGCAATATTTGTATGGGGTTTATGTTGATGTGTTCATGGATCACAAAAGATTGCAGTATGTGTATTTGTAGCGAGATTGAAATCTTCATTAGAGAAGGCGGTTAGAGTTGTTGAAAGATTATGATATAAGTGTGTTGTATCATCCGGGCAAGGCCAATGTAGTGGCAAATTCCCTTAATAAGATTATCTATGGGTAGTGTTACTCATGTTGAGAATGATAAGAAAAAGTTAGTTCAGGAGGTCTATCAGCTTACTAGATTAGGTGTTCAGTTGGTTGATGCAGCTGATGGTAGTGTATGGGTTTAGAATAGTTTAGAATCTACTTTTATTGTCGAAGTGAAGGATAAACAAGCTAGGGATCCTAGTTTAGTTAAGTTGAAGGAATTAATTAAAGATCAGAAGGTAGAGGTATTCTTCCACGGGAGAGATGGTGTGTTGCGATGTCAGGGTAGGCTTTGTATGTCGTATGTAGATGGTTTGAGATGATGAATCCTTATAGAAGTGCATGGTGCGCGTTATTCTATTCACTCAGGATCCATTAAGGTGTACCATGATTTTCCAAAAATCTATTGGTGGAGTGGTATGAAAAGGGATATTACAGTGTTTATAGCTAAGTGTTCTAATTGTCATTAGCTTAAAGTTAAGAACTAGAGGCCTAGTGGTATAATGCAGGAATTTAGAATTCCTACTTGGAAGTGGAAAGAGGTGAACATCGATTTTGTAATGGGTTTTCCCCATTTGCGTCGTCATTATGATTTGATATGGGTTATTGTAGATAGAATGACTAAATCAGCCTATTTCTTGCTAGTTTATACTTCTTATTCAGCTGAGAATTATGCAAGACTCTATATTAGAAAGTTGGTTAGGTTTCCATGGAGTCCCGTTGTCCGGTTCAGATATAGGTACTCAGTTTACCTCTCGCTTTTGGAAAGCTTTTTAGAAGGGTCTTGGTACCAAGGTATATCTCAGTACAACTTTTCATTCACAGATAGATAGTCAGGTAGAGAGGACCATTTAGACCTTAGAGGACATGTTGAGATCCTGTCTTATTGACGTTAAGGGAAGTTGGGATGATTACTTACCTTTGATCGAGTTTTCCTAAAATAACAGTTATCACTCCAGTATTCAGATGGCTCCATTTGAGTCTCTCTATAGGAGGAGATGTAGATATTGCCGTTGGTTTCAGGTTGGTGAGGTCACTTTGGTAGGGCCAAATTTAGTGTTTGATGCGATGGAGAAAGTTCAGTTTCTTAGTGAGAGGCTTTAAACAACCCAAAGTTAGTAGAAATCCTAAGAAAATGTGCATAGGAGAGATCTTGATTTTGCAGTTGGGGATTTTGTATATTTCAAAATCTCTCCCATGAAGGGAGTGAAGAGATTTGGCAAGAAGGGGAAACTCACTCCCCGATATGTTGGCCCTGATAGAATTATTCTTCATTTTGCGAAGATAGCTTATGAGCCTGAATTGCCTGCAGATTTCACATTAGTGCATCTAGTGTTTCATGTCTCTTTGTTAAAGAAATGTATCAGTGATCCAATTATTGTAGTCCTGTTAGAAAGCATATATGTTCAAGACAACCTTTCTTACGAAGAAATTCCAATTGAAATTCTTGATCTTCTGATTTGTATACTAAGGAACAAAGAAGTTCCCTTGGTCAAAGTTCTTTAGAGGAATTAGTCCGTTGAGAAAGCCACTTGGGAAGAATAAAAAAATATGCATACTAAGTACTGTGTAGTTTTTTTGAGTTGGGTTTACTGCCTTGCTGGATTAGTCGATGGGATGAAGGATATTTTTATTTCATTAGACTAGTACAACACCTAAGGCTACTCCACTTACATCACACATAATCTCAAATGGAAAGGACCAATCAAGGGACACGATGATAGGAGTTGTTATCAACTTCTTTTTTAGACATTACAATGCCTTCAAGCATGCTTCATAGAAATCAAACTTCACCTCTTTCTTAAGAAGCCTACATATAGGATTAGCTTTCTTCAAGAAATCCTTGATGAATAGACTGTAAAACTCGTATTTCCTAAAAACCTTCAAATACCCTTCATAAAAATTGTTGGAGTTAATTTCTCAATCACTTCAATATTAGCTCTATCGACATCTATACCCTTTTTTGAAATCTCGTACCCCTAGCATAATGCCTTCTTTGATCATAAAATAAGACTTTTCCCATTTAAGAACAAAGATGCATTCCTTACACCTATAAAGAGCATTTCCCAAGTCAATCAAACAGTTATCAAATGAATTACCAATGACTGAAAATTCAACCATGAATACTTTGATAGGGTTTTCTGCCATATCAGAGAAGATTGAAATCATATATATCTTAAATGTGGCAGAAGCATTACATAACCCAAATGGCATACACCTTAATGCAAAGATCCCATAAGGACAAGTGAAGGTCATCTTCTCTTGGTCCTCAGGCACAATAGTGATTTGGTTATAACCCAAATAATTGTCTAGGAAATAACACCACTCTTTGCCCGCAAGTCTGTCAAGCATCTAGTCCATAAAGGGCATGGGAAAGTGGTTCTTTTGGGTTGATGTATTCAGTTTCCTATAATTTATGCATGCTTTCCATCATGTGTTAGGCCTCATTGGCACTATCTAATTCTTCTCAACAGTTATACCTCCCTTATTTTGAATAAATTGTACTAGACTAACCCACTTGCTATTAGGAATGGGATACACTACACCAACATCTAGCCTTTTGAATATTTATTTATTCACCACCTCCTTTATAGGAGGGTTAAGTCAACGTTGATGTCTATACTTGGGACACAATCCAGTTTTAGTTGGATCTTATGAGTTCAAAGACCAAGCGGAATACCCACAATATTTGTAATGGGCAAACCAATAGCCCTCTTGAATCTCTATAGAACTGATAATAAAGCTTCCACTTCTATCTGTATCAAGCCAGCTGTAATGATTATTCGGAAAGTGTTGTCATCCCCCAAAAATTCATATCTCAAATAAGAAGGAACGGCTTTCAACTCTAAAACAGTTGGCTCCTCAATAGACAGGGAAGCAGGTGGAGTGGTTCTATTTATTAGACCTAGATCAAGTTTCTTTGGTGCAAAACTAAAAAAACCATTCCATAAAGTGCACATACCATCCCTGTCGAAGTTCATAATCACTGCAACTAAGGCTTCAACACGCAACCTTTTTTTAATAAGAACAACCAAATAAGTATCATTACAATTAGTCACTGCATCAATATCATAGAATTAATCCATCTCCTCATCAAACACATCAATCATAGATATTACCCTTAACTAATTCAGTTGTTGCATGGACTATCATACATTGAATATCACCTGCTCATTGTAAAGTATGAACATTAGATGTCCTAACTCCATATCAATCAAATTCCTTCTTGTCGCTAAGAATATTCTGCCTAAAATAATTGGAACTTGAAAGTCTACTTAACAATCTAGTATCACAAAATTAGTAGGAATGATTAATGAAGCCACCTTCACCAATACATCACATAGAATACTAACTGGCATTTTCACCATCCAATATGCCATCACTAGTCTCACGGTGTTTGGTTAGGGAGATCCCAACCCCAAATTCTTAAACACAACAAGTGACATGAGATTGATAGTGGCTCCTATATCATATAGTGCCTGAGTGAAGTTGATAGATCTAATGGTGCAAGGAATGGTGAAAGCACCAGTATCCTCCTTCTTCTCTACCAATGATCTAGCAATGATAGCACTGTAGTGGTGGATATTGTTAGCTGGCTCATAACCGACTGCCCTCTTCTTGGTGACTAAATCATTCATAAACTTTGCATATCAAAGCATTTTTTCTAATGCCTCTACAAGTGGAATATTGACAGATAGCTCATGGACTTACAAAGAATCATAGTTAATGAATTAATGTAAAAATCCAAAAACAAACTAGAAGGAATGAATAAAAACCAAAAGAGAAGCATCCTCATGCGTATTCTAATTCCTATAGGTCATCCAATATGTTTACAAAAGTAGTGGTGTTCTATTTATAGTATGCCACAATTGGCCGATTTTAACTTGCCACTGTGACACACCCCTATCACGGTCCCTACGTAGCGTGGCATGCCAAAAATGTGGAGGCTTACTGGAAATAACATTTTCATTTGACAATAAGGTCGTGGAACTCCCTTATAGTGGTGGGTAAGAAGAATGGCATTCCCTAAGCATAAAAAGTCTAGCTTTGGTCATAACTTTCTTTACGCGTTTGGCCATTTAGTCCTTGATTTGTGGTAGATTTTCCTCTTCAATTCCAGCTTTTATATTATTAATTTTTCATCTCACCAAGCTTCCTATAATATATAATTCCACGAATTAGAGCTCACAATGCAATAGAATTTACCGAGAAGAACTAGAACAACACATCTCAAGATAAGTATACTAGTTTTCTCTTTTGAATCCTAAATGAATGTTTTACTTCCAAACACACCTTAAACATTATCAACACATAAATTAAAACTTAGATTCTCATTTATATAATGATTAACTCATTATGCACACAAGAAGTCCTTAAAACTAGGCTAATTAAGGCTAGATGACAAAACTTAGGTGCATAAATCCACCTAAGATCAACACGTGGGGCTACAGTTATCACTCTTATAATTCTAATGCTATAACAAGATCCATATTAGTCAAAGTTCATGATAATCTCACATCATAACAAAACATCATAAAAATTATATAGGGGAGTTTTATATAAATACAACAATTATTTCAAACATTAGTTGAATGATCTTATTAATTCAGACAAAACTAAGTTCTCCTATTTCTCTCTCCATTACACAAAGAACACAAAAGAACAAAATTAAAATCCTATGGTTGCCAATTCTAATTAGATACCACATCCAAGGGAAATGAAATGCGATAACAAAAACCCTCAAATGTTATACACCTTAACCACCAACATAAAAATCATGTGACGCCCCCATTACATAATAATATGAGAATAATATAAGCCAAGGGTAGAAAACATACAAATATTTCACAAAATGCCTATCATCGACTGATCTATTAGCATCATAGATACAATTTAATCCTGCTCTCTAACTCTAGTAGCCTCAAGTTTTGCTATGGCACTATCTGTAAACTAGGCACTGAAAGCGGTCGGTGCAGTCAAAGATATCATCATAGGGGCAATATTTTACACCTATAACTATCAATCACATCAATATCTACATTGTGATACTAGTATGTGGAACCTCAATCCTCTATGAAACATATATATCGAAGGTCCTCTCAATCTCAAGAGTTATGGCCATCGTGATAACCTTATCTTTCCTCTATCTTATTTTTATTTTCACTCTTATCTATCTTTTTCCTATTCTTAAAGGGCTACAAATCATCTTACAAGGCTGCAAATCATCCCTCATATCACCTACCACCTCATACATATCCTTTAAACGTCATCAGCTACAAGGTCCTGGGTATAAAAGTCTATCACATGTTAATCCACATATATGAAAAACCCACAAAAGATAGAATTAGTATAGGTAGAGGTGGCACAACTTGAAATGGTTTATCGGTGAGATCCTTAACAAAAATTTTCAACTCGGTCTATTTTTAGTGCTTGTTCTTAAATTAAATGCCTAAATATTCTCTAACTTAACCATCATTTGGATCTCAAATCTATCAAATTAGGTATGCATGTCCTAAATTTCCACCTCAATATCATCCTCAATATTGGCTTTATCTCTATATCTAACTTATTAATCCTTACCATAAAGGGCCTAATTACTTATTATTTTCTCTAAAAAAGCTATAGATATCAGTATATAGATGGTAGGGGTTGACGGAAATATATTGGAATGGGCTAAAAGGAGTTGAGTAGAAGAAGATAAATAACTATCTTTAGAAGTGTATTTGAGTAGTAGGAGCAACCCTCTCTGTATCCTATAAAGGTAAGTATGGAAAAGGAACCTATTAAGGGCCTGTTGGGTTTCTCAAGTCCTTAATAAGTCCAATATCTGCATTCTTACTTGGATGGGCTAACTTGTCAACTACAAGAGTGAAAAACACCAATGAACTCTACAACAATTGAGTAACCAAGCAAGGGAATGGTAAAGTATTGCTAAACAACAGTATTCTTTCACAAATCTTACCCATAATAATATGCAGAATATTCAGCTCTAAATCTACCATAAGGGGTGTTATTATCCCTACTTTATTAGATCTATGTGTGTTTTCATTTGTGGTTGGTGAAATATGGTGCTTGACAATTAACCACCTAGCATTGGCGATGAAATTGAGTGTATTCTTATAAATAGTGGAACCCTTCATCCAATTAACTCTCTTCTTAGCTTCTATAATAAAGTCTGTCATCCACTTGTAATTTATTAACTTATTATCTATTCCTAACTTCTTGACCTTTTTCAGTCCCATCAGTCGATAATCATATTTCAGTGTTGCCAGTGTCATCAAAAAGTCAGGACCATAGGTTGTAGCAATAGCCTTCACCAAAATATTAATCTCCTTACCCCTTACTACCACTATATTGAGTCGGGGTTGATTTATCATCTCCTTTTCCTTTCTTAAAGGAGTCATATTCTTGATTATTACAACATAATTTTTATAAATCAACCTTATTATCTCAAGGCTATAGTTGCAAAGTGGTCTAGTCATCTACCCCAGATGATACTTCTTTAATTGCCATAATAATTTAGGAACTATTTGTAGTAACTTGGGTAGGATATGGAATTTTTCCTAGATACTCTACTTTTGGTTCCCTTTATTTTTAGGGAAACCCTATCAATGTATTAGTCACAGGTGTTTGGTAGACTATATCACTTTGGGTTTATACCCCTTGGAGGCTTATTTTACAGAAGCAAAACTATTGGATGATTCTGGATTAACAATTTTGGAATCATCAAAGGACTCTTTCTTCTTAGAGGAACTCTCATCCTCAGTAGCTATATTCTTACCCCTATTAGTATTTGATCTTTGTCCTTTCTTCTCATACTAGAGAATTACAAAAGTAGTGGCCACGAGCACAAATAGAGTGGAGAGTGTGGCCTTGGCCTTGGCTTACGATCTAGTGGTCTGAGGTAACAAGCTACAGACTCAACCTCAGATCCACTAGATTCTTTTGCTTCACTTTTCGAGGCTGAAGGCACATGTTTAAGTGCCCACCCCTTAGCTATTCTCTTATAAAATGCATCCTCAAGCATATACTTAAGAGATTTAGGTCTAATAATACCTTTATGTACAAGTTTTATGCCCCAAAAAATAAAAAATAGGTACTCAATAATTTAATCAAATAATCAATGGTATGATTATGTTAAGGTATCGTGATCATAGAAAGTATTGACCAAAATGTACTAAGGTATTATCACATAAGCCAATTATATATGATTATCATACAAAGATACTATGATTGTTGAATGTGATTACCAGATGAACTCTTAAGATCTCATAACCTGACACCTCATACCGATCCATCCCACGATTAAAATTTCATACCAATATTGTAGGTTGTGTTGTGGAATGTGCACTAAAAATTAAACAATTTTAAAAAAACACATTTGACCCTAATTAACGCTATTCAAAGAAGTATGGGTACTCAAACTTATCCCATTCTATACCCATTCATAAGAACAACCCCACAGACTGTATTATTCAATTTTGAATAATCATTTTGGTGCCACAACTCTCGTAGAACTCAGAATATCAACACTTGGTACGTTTAAAGATAATACAAACTTTCATCATTCTCATGTCTTAAGCATTATAGTAAATATTAACTATAAGTGGGCCAATTATTTATTTTTTAAGAAAATAAAAGTTCTTTGAAATTAAAGAAATATAGAGTTAAAATAACACCAATCCTAGGTAGAAATAGGTAATTTTACTTTTATGATCGTGCACTATGTTGCGGATTTGTGTTTGAGTGATCAATTTAGGGTATTTGATCGAAAGTATATGGATGGTGGGATTTAAAATTGAGTTGGGATGGGTAGGATTGTGCTATTGTAAATTATAGGACCAAACAAAATATTACATACCATGATCATAGATTATTACCACAATCATGCTCTGTCTTTATTCCAAATAGTTTAGCAAAACTTACCTGGGAACATACGAAGCTTAAGGATGATAGTGCTATCTAGCTATGATCGTTCCTTCAAATTTTAGGTTCACATGCTTTAATGTTGGTTTTTAGGAGTTAGATCATATGATTAGTACTATGATTGTGCTTTATTTGTATGATCATTGTGACCAGTCAAGAAACAAGCTCTTGAAACAAATATTCTAGACTTTATGCAGAAGACTAAACCCATGATTGTAAGACTTTCCTAAAATATCATCTCAAGCTATTCATTAAAGGTTGATATCTCTAACGATCTATTTTTTATATTCTTTTCCCATATGTTACCACTAATTTCATCGCGAGTAATGATTAGGTGAGTTCTAGCATCTTCTGCTAACTAACAAAATAATCAAACCAAAGAGAACAAATAATACATACCCAATCACCCTTTGAGAATCACTTTGTACTATGAACACTACTTTGTTAATCTTCCATGGCTCCGACATCTCGAGTTTTGGTATTTATCTACCCATAATTGCAAAAATACAAGAATAATTCATGAAAGAAAGCATAATTATGAACTTATAAAAATAAAATAAAAACACCAAAATATCACTTTAAATTAAACCCTAAAAATCAATATTTTCATGTTCAATAACATCATATTCCTTGAAGTAGTAATTATATGTAAAAGAACATAAATTAGAAAAAAACGCCTAATAGGAATATTTATAGATAAAATGAAAACCAATCCTAAATGCATAATAATTTATTAAATCAACACATTAGATGAATAAAGGTACGATCGTGGTTAGATACCATGATCATCCTTTGTGCTTATCGATTATCTCTTGACTTTGTCTTCTTGCAAATCGTGACTGGAATGATGCTCAGTATGATCTCATGGCTGTTTGGTATAATTTTGATTCATTTTAGTAAAATCTTCCTCTGATTTTTTACCTTGCAGAACATCTTTTCCATGATCTTTAATATGACCAATGGTACTATCCCAGGATTATGGAACCCTTTTTTATGATCATTTCACGCTTAACATCCGCAAGCCTCAATGTTTGAATCTTTCCAAACAATCAATTATACGGTCATGACATCTTTCTATAACTGTTGGAAGCTTTTATCTACAAAACGCCTAGTTTTCAATGCTCAGTTTCCACCCACGACATCCTTGGTAAGACCGTAGTTAGATCCCACAGTTATGGATAGTCTTCGTCTGATGCTTGTAAGTTCAAAAATCTGCACTTTCCTTCTCTGAACCTGTTTGACCTATAAATACCACCAACATATCCATATAAAAATACCTTTGTTATTGCAAATATCCACAATTTTAAGTGTTAAAATTGTCATAAGTCTTCGCATATCATGATTTAGTGGTCATTAATCAACAACTTTCTATCCTTAGTATCAATATGACACTTAGTAAAATAATTCAGGCTTCATTATGACTTGGGGAGGAGAAAACATATGAGAATTATTCTACTTAGGGTTTTTATTCCTTTCTTATTTACTCTTTAATTTTTTCACGAACCACATTGAATTTGTAAGTTTGTTTTTAAATATGAGTAGATCAAAACCCTTGTGCTTAGGTTGTGACTACAAACATGATTGGATAGTATATTATTGATTTGATTAAATATTTTTTATCACATTAATTGTTCCTGTAATATTGTTCTTACTATTTTGATGATTGACCATTATGAAGATACATCTTTAATCTTGTTGTGAACCCCAAGAGGAGAATCAATAAAATAAACCAAAGATTATAGGAACTAGGATCTTTCTTTGGTAAACTAAAAATAGATTTGTAGGAGAGAAATATACCTAGAGCGCCTTTACTCAGTTAAAAGCAAGAAGATAACTTATTTCATCTGAATTAAATTATCGCACTCCCTCTCAATAATGTAGTTTGACGTTAATTTTGATTGATGATTAGAGGGCCGAGAGAGTATAATCTTTCTTTTAACCTTGAAATCAGCAACTAGGTAAACAAACAAGACAACAAAATTAGATACAATGTATGATTGTGTTTAAATGTCTTAGCTTTTAAATTTCTCTTTGATAGTGATCACAATATTAAATTACGTTGTTTCTTTAATATTAGTTGTTTTGGAATTATAAAATCAAAGAACTTATTTGGTTACTTTCTCACTTACTTAATATTATAGTATTGATTGAATTATATATGTTGCTAGATCACAAGTCCATATACGTTTGGTATTCGGCTTATAATAGCTACTTTATTATTTTTACAACCACATACAAAAATCATTCAAAATTCCATAACTAATCGAAAACTTGATGAAGGTTAAATAGCTAAAGTGAGCATAAAAAATGTTTTATGTGTATATATATGATAATATAATAAGGTTTACACAAGTTGTAAGTTCCTTATAACCAACAAAAACCATGTGAGCTCATCATGTACAACATATTGCCCACATTGGAAGAGCTGCCCCATCTGCCAAAGTGATGGACCATAAGTATGCAAATCTAAAACTAAGCCTCTTTGGCTAAAAACCTATGGTGGAAATGTTGATATGGTGCATAAGTTTTCTGAATTTACACCTTCTTAATACTAAATAATTCTTCCAAAATATACTAGGCTCGTACATGTCATGTATCATAGTTAAATCATAATTTGGGTTTGTTCTAAGCGTGTCTGTAAAAATATACTCCTGTGAAAATAAAATCAATTTCCTTTCATAAATCATATGTTGAAATATTTTATCTAACTATGTATCTTCTCAACATAAGGTGCATAGTTTAAAAAATAACCTTAAAGCTATCGATTTCAAACATAAATTAGGAATCTATATACAATTCATAATATCATAGAAATCCTTTTATAAAAATAGATTAATCATATAAAGAAATCAACTTTAATGATTTGTCCTTAGAAACCTTATATTTTAACATAATTCAATATAACTTCAAAATAATTGCACATTGGGAAAAAAGGAATCAATTCTTACATATCTAAGAAGAATAAGAACTTTGAAGAACTTGATGGAGAATCAAAAAGAGATTACTTGAAACCCTAAGCGTAGAACATTATATAAGACCCTTTTATTCTCATGAATTTTTAGAGGGAAAGAATGAAAAGAGCAGTGACATTTCTAAGTTCTTAGTGTTAAAAATAACAACATGTCTTACGGGTTATATAAGGGTAAATACAATAACCCATCCTATTGGTATAGCATTAGTTAAGGTGTAAGTGCCAAAGCAAAGTTTTTTCTTTAGAAAGAATTCCTAAAATCTCAGGCTCAGGTGGTGTTTATAAAAATTGAGTTTTGTATGATTTAGAGTTCATTGGTTTCTTATGGTAAAATGTTTTATTGTTGTAAGGTTATAGCATGATAGATAAGGGATATAGTGGTCCACAGAGCTTTTAAAACGGGGAACGAGTTTGTAAAACTCCAATTATGACATTCTCCATATTAAAAAAATTGTTGTTATATTTCTTGGTGGGTGTAGTGAAATAAGGGAACATTGAGAGTTCCCTAACTATCTACCAACTATAACTATAGTTAGTCCCTCACTACTGTTGTAGTAAGACTACTGTAGCGGTCTATAAGGGTTTTTGTCAGGATCATCATAGTGGATAGCTGTTCAGCATAGTAGGCTATTGTAATAGGCAAGTGTCTGTTGCAGTGGTAATCGATAGACTAAATGCCTTATTCTTTAAGTTTTGATGTTATTTCTCCCAAAACTTCCAAATTTTTGAACAAGGGCTTGGTTGAGGCAATTTCCTTCTAGATTTGGTGATTTCTACTAGTGAGGTAATGTTGTTATAAAAGTAAATCATAGATTAATCCAATTAATCTTTAGAATCACTAGAACTAAGGATATAGTAAAATTCTTGGCTTTAAGCCCTAATTTGATAAACTAGTGGGAAAACCTTATAGGTAATCCTAATTCCACCTAGTAATGGTTATGTCATGTCAGATTACACATTTTATTATAGAATTACTTCTCTTTGCCATAGATTATCGGAATTTGGGGTGCATTAATGGGTGAAAAACCTTTATACTTTAGTTTAAGCAAAAAAAAGAGGTGAAATTGGTACGGTTAAACACTAAGGATAAGACGGAAGAATAATTGGTTAATAGCTTTTATTTGTGTGTTTTTACACTTGGATCATTTTGAGGTGTTAACGAAATGTAAGGCTCATACAAACTAGATTTCTGTTTGGTTTGTCAGATTGAGGTAGCTTATAGTTTAATTTAAGTTTAGACTTAATTTGATTGAAGTATTCTCCTAAATTGAATTCTTGTTTTTTGGTCTTCTTACATGCTTTTATTTGGTGATAGTTGAGTTCTTGATAGTTAAATAACTTGAATTACGTTTGTAATGTGCACTATAAATGAAGTGCACTATAACGAACCTTGACAGATTGTATATTTCATAAAAATCATATAATTTAATTATGGAGGATTCAATTCCATGTTAGCGTGCATTAGGTTATTGATTTTATTGATTTCGATGAATTAAAAACCTCAAGTCAATATGGTACATAGATTAAAAGTGTCCCCCGTGGGTTCTGACTAGCAGAAAGAAAGAAGTCCATAGCATGTGTATACAAATTATTGGATTAGAGATAGGTTATATGATTAATAATTAATAATTAACTAAGGATGTCCTAATTATGAATGATGAGAAGGATAAAGTTCCTACTTATACTATGATTGTTGATTTTATTGTTAATTGTGATGTAATTGATACTCTCTTTGCTTAAATGATTTGCTTATGGTATTGTTGGTAATTGTTAATGTACGTGCTATTTAATAGAATTATTCTCTCTGTTGAACCTTTTTTAGTTGTATTAATTTATGTTGTACACATATTGTTAAGTGTACTTGGTCTATGATACCTACCAACAAATTATGACTTGTACTGATATTATCATGTACTCTTCTTTTGTTAAGTGCAGAAAGTGTAGAATAGGCTAAGACAAAATCTTTCATCCAAAAATTGATGTTTGATACTAATATAAGGGTGAGCCTACTTATTCAGGATGTCGTAAATCTTCATGATTTATTTTTCCCTTTTTTTGGGAAATTAGATGGTTTCGTATTTTATTAGTTTGATATTTATTAGACATGTTTTGTCTTAGAGTTCTTGTATGATGGCTTTTAGATCTTGAGGATTATAATAGGTAGTTTAATTATTTTTCATTCTTTTATTATTTATATTTTAGATATATTAATTTAGTAATTTGAATTTTGCTATTATCTTGTTTTAAAAATGGCTAAGTGTTGGAAAATGCTTCGGATTAGATAGCTATCCCATTGGAGGGTTAGCGCGGGTGTCACAACCTTTTAAGTCATGACAAAGTTAGTATCAGAGCCATAGGGTTCATCGATCTCATCTTTAAATTATGTGTCTAGTAAAGTCTTTAGAAATAGATTGGTGATGTTTGTACTTTTATTTGAGAAATATTGGACTTTAGTAGAGTTCAACTTCTTCTTTGTTTCATGCTACTACTTGATTTCATTTGATATTTGGTGATCCAAATTGGTATCTAACTCCTTACTCTTTTCTCATAGATAGTGAGAACATTCATGAAAAATCTAGTGCAACAACAGTACCTAAGAGTCTATTAGGGCCACGATTTGAGGCAATGACGGAGTTAGAAAAGAAAAAGAAAAAAAGGCCAAAGGGAAGTACCCACTAGGGATGCAAATTGGGTTATTGGTGAGCAGGCAAAATAGAGATCAAATTCTCCTTCCTCACTTGAGGATATTTTAAAATAGTTGAGATTTAAAAGGTTTTAATTTTGGATGACACAATAATAGGTCATGGAGGTAATTCTCCTATTCAGTTTTCTTCCGAGTTGATCCAATAGGTATTGGTTTCTTAAGAAGTTTGGTTGGCACAGAGAATCCACCTGCAGTGCCTACCAGTCTATAACCAAGGGTGCTAGATGCTACTAACCTGGCTCCCAGAATAAATGAGGCATTAGAGATTAATATTTTCCCTTGTTAAGTAATAGGTCTAATGACGACTAAAGGTGAGCATTATTTGTTTTTCAAGCTCGTTAAGATGATGCCTTTTTTTTTTATGGCACCGGGTAAAGGATGCCTATGAGTTCATTATCAATTACCATGAGAGATTTTATAAATTAGGAGTGGTTGAGAGTTATGGTGTGTAGTTTTTCATATTTCGGTTGTAGGGAGACACCAAAATATGACGGAGAGTATTTCAAATATAGAATTACAGGTTTTCCTCCATTTACTTGGACTATGTTTCATTATATGTTTTTTGAGAAAGTGTTCCTTGTACTATGATAGTTAGGAAAAAGTATGAGTTAACTAATCTTAACATGGGGATTATGTTAGTAGCGGCCTATGAGACTAAGTTCTATGGTTTGTCTAGGATGGTAGAAGAGAAGGACCATAGAGTGGGAAACTTTAGTGGTTTTTATGCTAGGGGTCAGAGTTTATAAAAATACCCTATCTGTCCTATTCATTTAGCTATTAATGTGGATACTTGGGGTATGTTAAGGCACAACCATCGATTTTCAATCTTTGGTAGTTATGTAACTTTGTCTTCGGTAACACCCCGAAACCTGGTCATAAGACCTCACACGGTGCTTGAGACTACGAGTAGTCTCAAGCTAACCCTATAAGCCTACTGCTAAGTCTGTAACACATATTAAAGTAATTTAATCAGATGGAAATGCTAAAAGACTGAATATTATCAAAATTGTCTGAGATAAACTAAATATACTTTCTGTATAACTAAAACTAAAAGTTTGACTATAATAACTAGTAGTTCGAAAAGCCTCTATTACTAAGAAACTTGAGAGACATTGAGACAAACCCCCAACTAACTCAGACTAAACTGAAAGCAACTACTCAAATACTATGAAAGCTGGAAGTCGAGATAAATAGAGCCTCTAACCATGAGGACTCAGCAACTATCGGGATGTAGATAGAGATACCCAAGATCACTCACTTGCTGAGACTAAGCACCTGAACCTACATTATGAGACAATGTAGCACATAGACGTATATGTGGATCATTACATTCAGGATGTATTAAGTACATGGGGGTGAATGCATAAGTAAAAGTAATGTCTCAATGTTATTAAAATTCATAGAATTTGCATGTTGTATGTAATGACTCATATGGATGGAATAATTGAAATCTGAAAATCATAAATCATGAATAATAAAACATACTGTGTAAATCTATTGAGCCATCACATCTAAAGTCTAAAAACTAAACTATTATCTGTCATTTTTTCTGTTAAACTGTATGGAAAATACTTTTGAAAATATTTCTAAAGATCTTTACTATTAGGGAGGTTCTCTTAATTGACATAAACCATGTGAGCTATCATGGAGTCCAACGTGTCACTTCCCTAAGAGGAAACCCTCACCTTGGGGAGAGGTGTCACACTCTTGTTAGGAAGTATAACTTGAGATAAGTGATCACATCTGTAACCGTCATCCATATAAAAATGGGAATTCTTAATTTGTACCTATATTGGCTCGTAGTTCAAAAAAAGAAGGATGTGCTAAATCCACACATTCTGCTCGGTGCTAAATGCTACTCCCTTTAATCTGTATGTTCATTCTGTAGGAAAATTAACTTTTTCAAAGTTATAATTTTTCATACTGAAAACTAACTATGTATCTGTTCATTCAAAACTTAATGTTAGCTGTAAAGTGGATTTTATATCTTAGCTAAAGCTAAAAAGATCAAATCTTTGTTCAAAACTGTCTATAAGCATATCATAAGATGCGTAAAGCAAAATCATTCTTAAAATAGCATCATTTAGCTAGGGCTTGATAACCCATACATCAAATTCATTTTAGTTCATCATAAAGTTCATGCTTGATAATGAAAATATTCAATATTCAACTAAAAATATGGAAAATATGGTCACATGCATAAATTTACGAAAGTAGATATGTAATTCATCATCCAAATCACTTGAAATATCAAAATCTTCAATTAAAAATAAATGGGTATGAACCCTAACTTGAAATTCATGTAAAATCAAGTGAATTTATAATGAAAACTAATATTGGGCACAAGGATGAAAGATTTATCCTTGTTTAAAACCTTACATACCTTAATTGATGAGATTGAATAAAAAGATTAATCTTGAATTCCTAATTGTGCTTTTGAAATTGACCTCTTGAAGTTCTTGGATTGGAAAGCTTTAGTTTTGAGCCATCTTGGATAAACTCTGGAGGAAATTTGATTTCTTGGAGGTTAAGTTTTGAGGTTCTAGGGTTTTCTTGAGAGAGAATTAATGAAAAGTGAGCATAGAATTCTTAGAATAGGTTTCATTCTGGGTTATTTACGACTTGGAGCTTGGGAATTGACTAAATTGCCACTTTAAAATTTAACTCAAGAACTGGAAAAATCCCAACTTGGTCACCCATCGTGACGTGCCACTATCGTGGTGGTTCACTAGAAAAGAGACCATTGGGATCTACATCTCCTCCCATAAAGAGCCTTAAATGGGGCCATCCGAATGCTAGCATAGTAACTATTATTATAGGCAAACTCAATCAATGACAAATGTTCATCCCAACTACCTTTGAAATCAAGAACATAAGACCTTAACATATCCTCTAAGGACATAAGGGTCCTTTCCGCCTGACCATATGTCTACAAATTAAAGGCTGAAGTGAGATGAACTTGGGTACCAAGACCCTTCTGAATGGCTCTCCTAAACTGAGAGGTAAATTAAGTACCCCTATCTAAGATGATGGACAAAGGAACTCCATACGATATAACTAACTCTCTGATATACAACTTAGAATAATCTTCAATTGTGTTGGACATGTGAAATAGTAAGAAATGAGCTGATAAAGTCAATATTTCTACTATAACCTAAATCGAATTATGCTGATGGGGCAAATGGGATAATCAGATCACAAAATCCATAATCACCTCTTCCCACTTCTAAGTGAGAATACCAAACTCCTGTAATGCGCTACCAGATCTTTAGAGATCTACTTTAACCTGTTGACAACCAGAACACTTAGCTACAAACTCTACAATATCCTTTTTCATACAACTTCACCAATAAACTTCTCGCAAATCACAATACATCTTATTTGCTCCTGGATGGATGGAATAATGTGAACCATGCGCTTCTACCCTAATCCACCGCCTCAATTCATCAAAATATTGCACACACAATCTACTCTGGTATCACAGCACACTATCCCCCATTGGGAGAAAACCTCCACCTTTTGGTCATTAACTGAACCCTTTAGTTTGACCAAAGTAGGATCCCTCTCCTGTTTCTCCTTCACTTTAGAATCTAGAGAAGATTCTGAACTACTCTGAACCAAAATATTCCCTTCAACTGAGTTAACCAACCTTATACCCAATCTAGCTAACTAGTGAACTTCCCAAACTAGATCTTTCTTATCATTTTTCACGTGAGAAACACTATCCATAGACAATCTACTAAGAACTTCTGTCACTATATTGTCCTTGCCTGGATGATACACCACACTCATATCATAATCGTTCAACAATTCTAACCATATTATCTGACAAAAATTTAACTCCCTCTGAGTGAACATATATTGAAAACTTGTATGATTCGTAAACACATCAACATGTACCCCATAAAGATAGTGCCTCTAGATTTTCAGTGCAAACACAACAGTAGATAACTCAAGATCATGGGTAGGGTAATTATTTCTATGAGGCTTAAGTTGTCTAGAGGCATAGGCTATGACTTTACCATTTTGCATTAACAAACAATAAAGACCAACTCTAGAGGTATAACAGTATACAACGAATCCATCTATACCATCAGGTAGTGCTAAAACTGGGGCTAAAGTTAGTCGAGTCATCAACTCCTAAAAAATCTTCTCACAGGAATCTGTCCATTGAAACTTAACTTTCTTTTAAGTCAATTTTGTCATAGGAGATACAATGGACAAAAACCCCTCAACAAACAATCTTTAATAAGCAGCTAAAACCAAGAAACTTCTAATGTCCGACGAAGATATAGGTCTAGGCAAGTTTCTTACCACTTCGGTCTTTTGGGGATCAACTCCAACGCCCTCACTGGAAACAATATGGCCAAACAAAGCTACCGACCTTATCCAATATTCACATTTGTTGAATTTGGCAAATAATTGGTAATCTCTAAGAGTTTGCAACACAATTGTAAGATGGTTTACATGATCATCTTCACTATAGGAATAGACAAGGATATCATCGATGAACACTATGACAAACATGTCTAGGTACTATTTTAACACATGGTTCATTAAGTCCATGAAGGCCATTGGGCCATTTTTTAGATTTAAGGACATAACTAGAAACTCAAAATAACCATAACGGGTTTTGAAAGTTGTCTTTGGAATATCACATTTACTCCAAGATGATGATAGCCGGATCGAAGGTCTATCTTTGAGAAGTAACTTGCAACTTGGAGTTGATCAAACAAATAATTGATTCTAGGAAGAGGATATTTGTTTTTAACTGTGAATTTATTCAGCTGATGATAGTTAATGTGCATTAGCAAAGAACCATCTTTCTTTCACATAAATAGGATGGAAGCGCCCTATAGAGAAATACTTAGCCTTATGAAACCTTTGTCTAAGATATCTTTGAGTTGCTACTTCAAATCTTTAAGCTCGGAAGGAGCCATACAATATGGGGAATATAGATAGGCTGAGTTTCTAGGAGAAGGTCAATACCGAATTCTATTTTACCATCGGGAGGTACCCCTGGAAAATATTTGGGAAAGACATCAGGAAACTCATTGACTACACTAACTAAACTATTAGATTCTTATACTTAGTGTCTTTGACTCGAACTAAATGATAGATACACTCTTTTGAGATCAACGTCCTCACTTTATGGTAAGATATGAAATGACTCTTGGGAGATACTAAATTACTGTCCCGCTCAGAGACTGGATCATCTAGAAACTTAAACTTCACCACTCAAGTGCGACAATCTATGCATGCATAACAATAATCGAGCCAATCCATACCAAGAATAAGGTCAAAGTCAACCATAGCTAAATCTATTAAATTGGCTAACATTATTTTATGAAGGACGGTAATAGTACACTCTTAATAGATCAGTATGGCAATGACTGACTCACCTACTGGGGTAGAAACCAATAAGGGCTCAGGGACATTTTTAGGACCTATTTCAAAATTTACTACAATTACTGGGGTCACATAAAAGAAACTCAACCCAGGGTCCAACAACATATAAACATCAAAATGAAAGATACAAAGCATACCATTAACAACATCTCGGGAGCTCTCCAGCTCCTGATGGGATGGTAAACATAGAATCAATTTTGGCACTGACCACCACTGGTATTGAATGACGTGCCTTAAGGATGGATTGGGAGAGATATGGGAGATGGTGCACTAGTAGCCTGAGTCTAGGGATGAACATCCTGCTTCCTTGCTTAGCATATGGGCACTCCTTGATACCATGGCCTAACTAAAAACATCCAAAGCAACATTTCTAACCCAACAAGCACTCCCTAGGATGTTTTTTAGCACATCTAGCACAAGAAGGATTACTAGGCCTTCCATTCACATTATTTTGAAATCTGGACATAAAAGTCTTACCCCACTGTTCCTTCTTAGTTTTAGGTGCACGAGCACTGGCTGAAGATGGTGTTGTCAAAGACAGATGACTCTAAAATTGTAAATGATTTCTACCTGCACACCTTGTCTGACCATACTCAAACCACCTAGGTCTAGCCTTTTTATTACTTCTATCTTTTTCCTTCAACTTTTATACGTCAATCTATTTAGAGTGAGTCATCAATCTAGAAAGATCCATGTCTCCAATAATCATGGAAGTCCTACACTCCTTGACTGCCAATCTAGACACTCTAGTAACAAACTTTGTCATACTAGATCTAATGTCAGCTATCAACTCAGGAGCATACTTATATAACTAATTAAACTTAAGGTAGTGCTCCTTTACTCTCATTGAGCCCTGCCTTAGTTTCATGAACTCCTTAACCTTGGATTCCCACAACTCATGAGGAAAGAACATGTCTGTAAAAGTATTCTGAAATACCTGCCGACTCATAGGAGGTGCATTCTCATCCCTACCTTTCTTCCACATAACAACCCAATCATAAGAAATATCTTTCAGCCTATAAGAAGCCAATTCAACACTCTCCTCTTTATTAACATGCATAACTTGGGTGATCTTTTTCACCTCATCAAGATAAAACTATGGGTCCTCACCTACCTTTGGCCTATAGAATTCAGACGGATTTATTCTCATAGAGTCATGAAGTATCGCTGTAGATAAATCACCTACTTAGTGATACAAAACTACAACCTGATTATTAGCCTAAACATTAGCCACAGCTTGAGCTAACACCTGAAAGACATCTCTAAATTTGGTATGAGACACATTCTTATTCAGAGGATCAACAAGCTGGGGTGGCTGGTTATTATTCCTATGGGCATTAGATCTGTGAGAAGGCATATTCTGTTATGATAGAACATCAGTCAATAGAAGACAGAGATATTTGTAAGCATGATAGATTATGAAAGAAAGAGATGATTTCCTATAATATCCTGTAGCCTCTTGCTCATAAATATGGCATGCTTCATACCCATGATCAAGACTATACATAATTCAACTTTTTTGAATCCCTAGGACTCTCTAAACCTTAGGCTCTAATACCAAGTTTGTAATGTCCTGAAACCTAGCCCGAGACATCACACGGTGCTCGATACTATGAGTAGTCTCAAACTAACCCTCTAAGCCTGCTAATAATCTTGTAACTCATATTAAAGTAATCTAATTAGATAGAAATTCTAAAATACTGAATATTATCAAAACTATCTGAGACCAATTAAATATACTATCTAGATAACTAAGATCGAAAGTCTAAATATAATAGCTAGTAGTCTAACAAGCCTCTACTAATAAGAAACTGCAAAGCCATTGAGACAAACCCCCAGTTGACTCGGACTAAACGGAAAGCAACTACTCAAATACTATGAAAGCTGGAAGTCTGGATAAATGGGCCCTCAAACTATGAGGACTCACCAACTATCGGGATATTGATAGAGAAGCCCGAGATTACTCTTGTGCTAAGACCGAGTACTTGAACCTACATTATAAGACAATTTACCACATGGACGTATATGTGGATCAGTAATTTGAGAATGTACAGAGTACATGGGGATGAATGCATAAGTAAAAGTAATATCTCAATGTTATTAAAATTCATAGAATATACATGCTGTATGTAATGTCTCACATGGCAGGAAAAATTGAAAGATGAAAATCATAAATCATGAATAATAAAACATACTACGTAAATCTAGTGAGCCATCACATCAAAAGTCTAAAAGCTGTTCTATTATTTGTCATTCTTTTCTATTAAACTATAGGGAAAATACATTTAAAAATATTTCTGAAGATCTTTACAGGTTCTCTTAACCGACATAAACTATGTGAGCTATCATGGAGTACAACGTCTTATTCCCCTAAGGGCCAAACTTCATATTGGGGAGAGGTTTCATACTCATACCAGGGAGTATAACTTGACCTAAGTGATTACATCTGTAACTGCTATCCATATAGAAATGAGAATACTAAATTTGTACCTATGTTGGACCATAGTTCTAGGAAAGTAAGATGCTCTAAACCCCATTTTTTGCTCGGTACTAAATACTACTCCCTTTAATCTGTATGCTATTCTATAGGGAAATCTACTTTTTAAAAGTTATAATATTCATACTGAAAGCTAACTGTGTATCTGTTCATTGAAAACTTAATGTAAGTCATAAAGTGGATTTCATATCTTAGTTAAAGCTCAAAAGATCTGATCTTTGTTCAAAAATTTCTATAAACATATCATAAGATGTGTGAAGCAAAATCATTCTTGAAATAGCATCATTCAACCAGATCTTGATAACCCATGTATCAATTTCATGTTAGATCATCATAAATTTCATGATTGGTAATGAAAATATTTATAATTCAACTCACAATCTGAAATGATAGTCTCATGCATAAATTTATAAAAGTGGACATATAATTCATCATCCAAGTCATTTGAAATGTCAAAATCTTCAATTAACAGTAAATGGGTATGAACCCTAACATGAAATTCATGTAAAATCACGTTAATTTATTATTAAAACTAATTTTGTGAACAAGGATGAAAGATTTATCCTTATTCAAAAACTGACATACCTTAATTGATGAAATTAAATAAAAACCTTGATCTTGAATTCCTAATTGTGCTTTTGAAAATGTCCTCTTAAAGTTCTTAGATTGGGAATCTTTCATTTATAGCCATTTTGGAAAAATAATGGAGGAAATTTGATTTCTTGGAAGTTAAGTTTTAAGGTTCTAGAATTTTCTTGACAAAGACTTGATGAAAAGTGAGCATAGAATCCTTAGAATAGGTTTAATTCTGTGTTATTCTTGACTTGAGGCTTGGGAATTGACTAAATTACCTTCTTAAAACTTAACTCAGAACTGGAGAAATCCTGATTTGGAAACCCACCGCGACGCACCACTAACACAGTCGTTCACTGGAAAAGGGACCATTGGAGACCGAAAAGTCAACATAATGCAGAGCTATCATGGTAAGCCACTGAAATGCCATTTATTCCATCATTGTGTGTGATAAAATTGCATTGCCTCACTAGATTTTGACAATTGAGAAGTCGTCCTTCACCGCGATGTGTTACCTGTCAAAATGCCATACTATTTCACTAAAAATGCCATAACTTCTCAACCGAGTATCGGATTAAGGTGAAATTGGTATCATTGGAAAGCTGAGTCAATTATCTACACATTCGCGGGGGGTTTAGATCTTGAAAATTCTACATGCATTAAGAGTTATTCATTTTTAAAGATAATCCTTGACATTCTAGGAGCTAAATTTAGCTAAAAAAGTACAGGGTGGTACATTTTTTTCTCAGCAACCCATTCTAGATCGTAGATTCTGTGCATACGATTGGTGTAGGCCCTATTCAAAAAAATTTCCTTTATTATAGATACTCTTGCCAGTAGTAAGCTTCCCAAGTTTAGATTCCAGTAGGTAGGGCAAAAATATTAATAATAGAGGTCATCCATATAGTGGGCATGCTAGCTCTTAGGATGTTAAAGGTAGCACATGGATAGGAGATAGGCCCAATACTATGATTTTTTAAGTAGGCCCAAGCTGGTGTTATTTAATGTTTTTATAAATAGGACCATTCTTGTCATTGAATAGATGACCACTATTTTTTTATGTTAGTTCTACATTTTTTGTGTCTGCTATATTTACTGTGATATTGGATATGTTCTGTAAAATAGTCTATACTCATGTGCATCTGTCTACCCCTCTTAAGGATTTTGACATAGTTGATAAGGTTTATTATTCTTGTCTTGTTTTATTCATAGGATATCACACTTAGGATAATTTGGTAATATTAGACATGGTGGATTTTAACATAATCTTAGAGACTTATCTTGGTAGATTGGAGTTGGGGAGTAATTATAATACTGCTTCTTTGAGACTTATCTATTTTATTTATGCAATGATGTTGGCTGGGAAGGGTGTTGGGAATTCCTAGATCATCTTTTGTATACTTATGCTAGGTCCCTTATATTGAGTCAGTTTCTGTGGTATGGAATTCTTAGAGATATTTTTCATTGATTTTCCTAGTATGCCACTATATTGTGACATAGACTTCTATATAGATCTAGAGCCAAACATTTGTCCCATCTCTATCCCCTCTTATAGGATCGCACCAGTTAAGCTAAGAGAGATAAATGATCAATTACAGGAATCTCTAGCCAAGGGATTCATATATCCCAGTACTTCTCTGTAGGATGCTCATGTTGATCATTAAGAAAAAAGATGTTAGTCTATGTATGTGATAAACTACAAATAATTCAATAATTTTACGATTCATAATAAGTACTCTTTTCTCGGGATGAATGACTTAATTGATTAGTTATACGGTGCTTTGATATTTACTAAGATCATCAAGGTATAGTTATCACCATCTAAAGATTTGAGTTTAAGACATTTTTAAGACTACATTTTGAACCCATATGGGTACTATAAGTTCTTGGTGATTTCTTTTAGTTTGATTAAAGCTTCGACTACTTTCATAGGCTGTTGAAAGATATATTTAAGATTATTTGGATTCTTTTGTTATTATCTTCATTGATGATATTCTTTTATACTCTAAGAGTAAAGAGGGGTTCCTTAAAAAGAAGCAATTAGATGATATATATTCTAAATGTGAGTTCTATTTGTCTTTAATGTCCTTTATGGGACTTGTGATTTTGAAAGAAGGGGTTATTATTATCCAAAAAAAGATTGAGGTAGTTAAAAATTGGACTAGGTCTACCTCAATGACCATGGTTCAGCGCTTTATGGGGTTGACTAGTTACTACCATAAGTTTGTAAAGGGGTTTGCCGTAATGGCATCACATCTGACCCTTCTAACTAAAAAAATGTTTCTTTTATTTGATTTAATGATTGTGAGGAGATCTTCTAAATAATTCAAATGTCTTTAACTATTGTTCCTACTCTTTCCTTGTAAGAGGAGGGTAAGGACTTTATTGGGCTTTGTGATTCCTCATATTTTATATTAGGTGTTGTTTTGATGTAGGAATATAATGTGATTGCCTATGCTTTTAGATATTTGAATGTTCACAAGAAGAACTATCCTGCCCATGAATTACAGTTGTTAGTTGGTATATTTGAACTTAATATATGCAGAAAGTACATGTATGGGGTGTGATGTGAAGTTTTCATTGATTACCATAGTGTAAAACATATCTTTATGCAATGGGACCTAATCTTCAGACAACATAGGAATTTGGAGATTGTAATACCCTGCAAAGTCCTCTTCTAATCTGAGCTTTAAAGCATATTCAGTAAAGAGGAAATCCGAGTCCAAAAGTTTTAGAAATATCTTCCCATGTATGAAATACTTTGAATCGTGTGGACTTTCCCTATTTTCTACTTTTTGTCATGTAGAGTACTAAACAAGCTTTCCATCATACCAAATTCGCCCAAATCGGACACTCGGGTGAAGAGTTAGAGCCATTTTAGTGAGACAGTATGCCACCTAGAACCTTAGAGCGTCGCGGAGCCAGCCAAAATGGCAAGCGTTGAAATCCAGTGAGCCTCCGTGATTCCACTGTGTCACAGTATAGTTCCATTTCCCAACCAAGATGGCAATGCAATTTTCACCGCATCGCGCCGTTGTGCAGTTTCCTAATTGTCCATTTCCCAGTGACTGGTGCGATTATGACGCGTCGTGCCAGCATGAAAAATCAGGATTTTCAATTTAATTCCAAGGATGAAAAGCGGTTTTTCCCAACCCCTATATATACCCCCTTTACATGAGAATTGGCCTCATTTTCTCTCTTTCCACTCCAAAAATTAGGGTTTCCAAAAAATTATAATCTCCTCTCTTCTTTAAGCAAAAATCAAGAAAGATCTACAGAAATCAAGAATCTCTCCAAAGGCCTTCAAGAAAAGAGTTTCCCCAAGGTGTGTAGATGTTGATTCTTGGATCCCTTTCCTCCAAGAAGATAAGAACCCTTTTTAAAACTTCAACATTTTTATGTTTACGATATTCCATGATTTGTATGAGTTGAAATTGATGTTCCTTGTGATGTTGAGTTTTGACTCATGTTTGTGTACAAGATTTATGAGCTTTGACCATAGTATGTTGAATTTATGTGATGTTTTCATGGTATTCTGTTGTAAAAATGGTTGAATAAGCGAAGCATGTCTCCCATAGGTTTGATAAAGAGCTTAGGTGAAGCGTAAGGGCCATTGTAGTATGTTGAAAATGAAACCCCAAATTGTGATAAAATGCACAAGTGGAAGAATTATACCATAATGCTAGGAAATCCCCAAATAAGTGTGAACCCGTGCATGTCTAGTGTTTGTTGAAGGACTTTAGTGAAAAAGTGGAGATGTGATAGTAGTAAACTCTCCAATTATGCGCTCTTTGATATATGCTAAGCTTTTAATACATGCCAAGTGGTTAGCAAGTAAGTTGAGACATGACAGTATGAAGTTTTCTCCAAATCATGTGATGTCCAAATACATGTCAAGACTAGTTTAGGTGTGAAGTACTTGAGGTAATACCTTGTTGAAGGAAGCACAATCTAGTAGCATGTTTCCCAACGTTATTATATGTTGATGTTTCCAAAATTCTTGATGCGATACCTTAATGATTGTAAAGGTGAAGGTATGTTATGTTTCCTAAATACTTGAAGATATACTTCAATGATAATGATGATGAATGAATGACTGTGATGATGAATGAATGATTGTGATGATGATGAATGAATGGTTGTGATGACGGAGGAATGGTTAAGCTTTATTTTAGGTTATCAAGTCCTGAGGGTATTTATACTTGACAATTTATCTGCTGTATAGAGCCCGTGTTAGTTTCACGATAATTCTAGTTAAGCCATGATTCTCAGAAATCAGTGAACCATAGAACTCTGTATCCTCAGACAATTGCAAAACTTAAGAATATCAGTAATCTCAATTATCTTTGTAATCTCCATATCGCTAGTGATCTAGCCTCAGTCCTGTAATCAGCTCAGATCCAATAGTATGCAAGTGTTAAATTCTAATCTCAAAAATGATCGAATAATCTATTCAAGCTCTGTATCATCAGTTAGATACCGTGATTCAATACCATTTTGCATCAGATACGAAACTAAGTGATCTCAGCGTAGCTCAGTCATATCTTTTGATAAACATGATCAGTATCAGACTCAGTTCAATTGGGTTCAGTTAAGAAACTGAGGAGATACACAAGGAACCTAGTATCTGAATCATGATCGATTATCTGAGATTTGAAACTTGCGGCCTGATACATCATCTAAGATAAAGCAACTAAGCTTCATGTACTGGAACTGAGACTACTGAAAGATTTATGAGGTGCTGAGCACGAATGCATAAACATACTGACTTATTTGATTAACTGGATAACTGATAACTAAATACTTAGTATGTGAGACTGGTCTATACTTAGTTTGAATAATAGGAAAAAAGCTGTAAAACATTATGCATATGAGATAATGATTGACTGGATAATGTGAGGTAACTGAGAATGAATGAACAAAACTGCATCACCTTAAGAATGCAAGGAGAGACGTATATCATGGTTTGGAAATATTCTTTAGTCTGAGGTACTAAAACACTGCTAACTAGGTGACTGATAGCTGTAGCATTGGTCAAGCAAGTCTGGAACTAAACTGAGTTTCTAATCTGATTACTGAACTGAAGTTGGTATAATAACTAAAACTGTAACTGAGATTCTAACTGGAACTGAATGATGGGTTCTGATAATAGAGGTTTAGACTGATATTAAAGTACTGAGACTGGATACTCATAACTACTTGGGGAAAGATTGGCATAGGCAAGGATCCGATGCTCAAATAAATACTATATCAACCTGAAAATTAACTAAGGCCTGAGGAACAGAGTGCCAACATTATGTATTTATCAAGAGATTTAAACTGGAGGTATGCACAATGTAATCTGAGCTTGATTGATCACTAAGAGTAGAGTATGAGTAATATGGAATGAACATATGGTAAAACAAGACATGAGTGCCCAAGTCATGAGCTGCATGACTTAAGTCTAAAATTTCTATTTTCATGGAACATGGCTCGTACTACCGAGGGTGTTGGAAATCGTCTTGCTAGGAATTCGACACGCACACGATCCTATGGGAAGTGTGTGAAACATGTGTTGAGAAGGTGATGACTGTGGTATAAAACAATTGCACTGAGATAGAATTAGGTCCGGAATCATTTTCCCTTAGCGATTACCTACACATACTAATACTATAACTAGAATCTGAAGGCTTGAAAATTATGAAGAAGCATTTTTAGTAACATTTTTCAAACAAACAAAAAAAAATCACAAGGGACATCTAAGAACTCGTTTCTCTTCTTATCTAAGTCAATTTACATGAACCTAACTAGTTTATTCACACCTATTACCTCACATCAATACAAATACTGGTCATCCTAACCTCCAAGGCTTAAATAGATTAAATATCACCTAACAACATCTTCTTATTTCTGCTAACATTACCTTGCATAGACGGTCTTTTCTTTGAAAACTTAATAATATCCATGTCCTCTTAGAACCTATTTTAAGGTTCACATAGTTTCGAACTCTCTTTTTCTAACTACTTTTGAGCAGATTAACAACTAGCACCAGTAGGCACCTCTTAGCTAGCATTTGACCATAGATTTCCAAATATTTTTGAAATATTTTTGACAAGTCATTTTTGGGTGAGACATAAATGAAGTCTCACCATATGATTGGTCATAATATTTGAGAAATATATTTCACTTTTAAAAGTTTACAAAGATAAAATTTGACCCAAATACTAGTAGTTTCTAGTATATGAAGATATGAATAATTTGTGAAATAATGACAAATTGTATGGCCAAAACTATTTGTCAAATTTTCCCCAAAACCTACTCAGGGAAATCTATGGACAAATGGGTTCTTAATTTTGTTACCAATAGGGGTAATTGGAAGATAACAGGTCAAATCTCTGAAAAGCACTTGAATACAGTTCACTGTAGTGGCGGAGCTACCTTCGGTGAGTGGTTCATCCGCACCCCCATGGTTTAACAATTATGCAAGGTTTCAGAAGAAAAAGGAACTCATGAATATGAAGAAGCATGAGCATGTAAATGAGACATCTATAACATACCCATGATTGCATCAGGACGATTTTCCTGATTCTGCCAGGACCGAAGTAAATAGAGTCTCCTTGGGCTTTGCCCACTGATAGCGCTTGAATTGGCACCCTGTTAATTCGGGCGACCAGATTGAAATAATGAGTGGAGATGACTCCTATAACCTAACTGAGGGTAGTCTCTGACCTTGTGACCTAACTTACCATATCTGAAACACATGCCACTGATGGCTCTACACATACTATTATGATACTTACCACACACTGCACAAAACGGATGAGTAAGAATCCTGCTCTTACTATTCTGAGCAGTTTGATGCCCTATTTTTATGGTCATTTATGAACTTTGGTACTGAAGTACTAGATGAATAGTGAACTGGGGCTGCGCATTTCTGACATAACTGAGAACGGTGACCACTTTGTGACCCATACTGTGCAATGCTATAAATACCTATTCTGGCTCTCTTATTTTCACTCTTCTTCTTCTTAACCTTCTGTTTCTCTATCTGTTGGGCATATATCATAAGCCTAGATATGTACATGTCACTAATCAACATTGCAGTCCTACACTCCTTAACCACTCTACCTGATACCCTGACATAAACTTACTCATTCTGGATTCGCAATCTGCTACTACATGGGGAGCGTACCTGGCTAATTGAATAAACATGATAGAGTATTCTTTTACGCTCATTCTACCTTGTATAAGATTGATGAACTTTAACACTTTATCCTCCTTCTGCACTATGAGAAAGAACCTATCTAAGAAAGATATAGTGAACTCTTCCCACTCTATGGGCTCTGTATCTATACCCCTTTCTACCTTTCACAGTTTATACCATGTATGGGCTGCATCTTGTAGCTCGTAGGTGGCTAACTCTATGCTCTCATTTGAAGTCACTCCCATGATGTCTGTGACTTTCTAAACTTGATCGAGGAACTTCTGTAGATCTTTTTTAGACTTGGAATTAGTGAATAGAAGAGGATTCATTCAGTTGAAGTCCCAAATCCTGATTGCAATAGAATTTACCACTAGGTTGGCTGGAAAAGTAGCTGGCCGTTCATTCCGGGCTGTGACTGAACTGGCTAGACTAGTTAATGTAGTCCTGAATTTTGCATGAGAGATGCTCATCCAGAGGTTGAACTGGCTGAGGTGCTGACTGATTTCCATTTTCCCCTTCGCTAGCCTTTTTGGGAGGCATGATCTATAAATGAAGGGAAGAAGCGGGTTATACTAAGAGTTTAACTTTGATCCTATGCTTACTGGCTTGACTTGAATACTGAAAAAAGGGAGACTATTCCTAAAACATTGCATAGCCTACTTCACATAAGTGTAGTGCATGGTACACGCATATATAAGACTCTACTAGATGCAGCTTTTTAGACTTCCTAGGACACTATTGAAACTTAGGCTCTTATATCAAGTTTGTAATGCCCCGAATCGGGTACCCAGAATGCTACACAGTGCCTATGACCCCAAAGGAACACAAGCTAACCCATGACTGATATCTTTAACTAAGCACTAAATAATATACTAAAATTATACAGAATACATAAAAGTTGTAAGGAAATAAGGTTCAAAACTAAATAAGCATCTAATAAAACAATGTCTGAAAATGGTACAACAAATACCAAAACAAATCTGAAGTAACTGCCTTGCACGCTATAGTGTACAATCCCTTAAACTGTCTGAATAAGGATTTGATGGGACAAGTCCCCAACATACTCCGAAAACTAAATTGAACTGAAACATGAAATAGTAATGTAATTGTCATGTCCTCAAAGAATGAGGACTCACACCTGACTCTGACTGTTGAACTAGGATGCTACTGATGCTTTGGAGCTCATACTTCTAAACCTATAATATTAGACACCATAGTGCAAATGCATCAGTACTTTGAATATACTGATATGCAAGTGAGGTAGGCTGAATGCAAATGGTTCATATGGATTTATCAAGAGATTTAAACGGGAGGTATACATGACATAATTTGAGCTTGACTGATCACTAAGAGTAGAGCATGATTCATGTGGACTGAACATATGGTAAAACATGACATGAGTGACTTAGTCATGAGCTGCATGACTTAAGTCTAAAATTTTTGTGTTCATGGAACATGGCTCATTCTACTGAGGGTGTTGGAACCCGTCCTGCTAGGAATTCGACACGCACACGATCCTATAGAAAGTATGTGAAACATACGTAGGTAAGGTGATGACTGTGGTAAAAAACAATTAGTCTGAGATAACAGCAAGTCGAGAATCATCTTTCCTTAGTGATTACCTACACATACTGAAACAATAACTAGAATCTGATGGCTTGACTTTCTGACCCCATGGTTTAAGTACTATGCAAAGTTTCAAAATAAAAAAGAAGTCATGAATATAAAGAAGCGTGAACATGCAAATGAGAGATCTATAACATACCCATGACTGCATGAGGAGGATTTTCCTTATTCTGCTGGGACCAAAGTGCATAGAGTCTGGTTAGGCGTTGCCCACTCACAGCGCTGGAATTGGCACCCTGCTGATTTTGGTGATCGAACTAAAATAATGAGTGAAGATGAATCTAATAACCTGAATGAAGGCAGTCTTTGACCTTGTGACCTAACTCACCACATCCAAAAGACACACCACTACCAACTCTACCCACACCCTCGTGATGCTTACCACACACGACACAAAATAGATTTGTAAGAATCTTGCTTTCACTATTTTGAGCCTTGGAGCCTTATGTCCTATTTCTACGATCATTTATTAACTGTGGTACTGAGGCACTAGCTGATGAGAGAACTGGGGTTGAACATTTCTAACATAACTGAGAATGGTTGCTACCTTATGACTCATGCTGTTCAAAACTATAACTACCCGTTCTGGCTCTCTTATTTTCTCTCTCCTTCTTCTGAAGATTCCACTCTTCCATCTATTGAGAATCTATCATAAGCCTAGATATGTCCATGTCACTAATCAACATCACAGTCTTGCAATTCTTAACCACTCTACCTGATACCCGTGACATAAATTTACTCATTCTAGATTTGTTATCTGCTACTATATGGGGAGCGTACCCAGCTAACTGAATAAACATGACGGAGTATTTTTTTACTCTCATTTTACCTTATTTGAGTTTTATGAACTCTAATACTTTAGCCTCCTTCTGCTCTATTGGAAAGAACCTATCTAAGAATGATGTAGTGAACTCTTCCCACTCAATGGGCTCTGTATCTGTACCCCTATCTACCTTCCACAGTTTATACCACGTATGGGCTATATATTGTAGCTGATAGGTGGCTAACTATATGCTCTCACTAGAAGTCACTCCCATGATGTCTGTGACTTTTTAAATCTGATCGACGAACTTTTATGGATCCTCTTCAGACTTGGAACTAGTGAATAGAGGAGGATTTATACAGGTGAAGTCCCAAATCCTGACTGCAATAGAATTTGCCACTGGGTTGGATGGAACAGCAGCTGGCCATTCATTCTGGGCTGTGACTGAATTATTTAGGGTAGTGAATGTAGTCCTAAATTTTACATGAGAGACATGCTCACCCAGAGGATCTAGCGGGATGGGATAAGGTGCTGATTGATTTCTATTTCTCCATTCATTAGCCCTTTTGGGAGGCATGATCTGTAAATGAAGAGAAGATGCAGATTAGACTTAGAGTTTAACTTTGAGCTTATGCTCACTGGCATGACAAGAATACTGAAAGAAGGGAAACTATTCCTAAAATATCACATAGCCACCTGTACCTAAGTGTTATGCATGACACCATAGCACAAATGCATCTGTACTTTGATTGTTCTAGTAAGCATGTGAGGTAGGTTGAATGTAAATGGTTCTTATGCATGAATAATACTAACTGACTGACTAACATGAATGTGAGAATACATGCATAACTACGTAACTATAAATGAGATCGTGATAGGACAGAATACTGAGTCTACTGATATTTACCCTTGACTCATTGATAAGTGAGAAAGAATGATTCTGTATTACTGAATACTGAAGGACTGATACAATGTTACTGATACATGAATAACCATTTTTGATAGTTCTGATTATGAAAAACTGGTTTGGTTGACTGTATCTGACAGTCCTAAAGCTGAATACTAATAAGTTCTGAGAACTGATATAACTGATAACATGATTGACTGTATCTGACAGTCCTGAATCTAATGGAACTATCTGAGTTCTTTTACTGATACTAAGACTAAGACAGAGACTGAGAATACGACAGAGACTGTGGGAGGTAATCATCTAAACGACATGCCCCAAACTGAACAGGTGGGGTCCAACCTATAAACCTAGCTGGAATGGTGTCAATACTGTGCCACAGGTAAAGACCGACTGTGAGTATACCCTCGCTGACAGGGAGCTCTTCCGTCAACCCCTCCTAGTAGGTAACCCAAATGAGATGTATATATTTATCCCTATATGCCTATGGTGAATCTCTACCTACGCTAGCTATGTAGTTCTGGAACATAAAGATTTCTTTTAAGGATCACACCCTCCACTGAATAACAGGTGAGTCCCCATACTTGGGTTCACTCGGTGTTGAATCCTATTCCTAACTGAATAGACACTGAATTGATTAACTAAACTGAACTAATTTAACTAAACGGAACTGATTAAATGATGGTATTGTTTGGTGGAACTAACACTGAATTTACTGATTTTTATTAACCGATGGAATGCTACTGAAATTTGAGGACTGACTGAGAGTACTAAAGTAACTAAGACTTACTGGGAATTCTAAGATCACAGAGGTTACTGAACTACTGAGATTTCTAAGATTTCCTGAGTCATATGACTGATTGAGTTCTATGGATCGTGACTTGTCTGAGAGTATTATGAAAACATGACATGGCTCTAGTCACACAGCTAAGTTACCAGGTACAAGTACACCCAGGAATCATTACGAAGAAACTGACATAACTTGACTTACTCTCAAACACATGACCAACAACAGAATTCATAATTCATATATTGAAGCACTTCATCAAACATGTGATATGCAGAAACTTGTATGTAAATGGGTATTTCATAATATCATTCTAGTTGGGATCGTTACCTTCATAGAGGCATTCAATCAAACACATGGTAGGCATAGTATATGTAAACAACATTGTACAAGAATTAGACATCATGGTTCAATTCTAATTTCATCATTATACGGTTTAATCATAAGTTCACATGAATATACATCTATACTAATCAATTTCACATAAAATTGATCACACAACATGGATTAGAATTCAATTAGTTATTTTCAACAATAACAAAACAAACCCAATATGAAACTCATAAAGAAATCCATAAACTTGAAGTTGGAAAAGATATTCTTGGGCTTCATGGATGAAAAGAGTCCATGAATTAACACTATACATTTCTTGGTTCATAAATACACGAAGATTGATGGAGGAAATTCTTAAACTTGTATTTCTATGAAAAACCCTAATGTGTTCTTAAGAGGATTTTGAGAGAATAGAGTATATTTTGGTGTAATGGAGGCTCAAATCCGTGTTTTTGAGCTTATATAGGGTAGGAAAATTAACACTTTTAACCCTAGGATTCGTATTTTAATTCTTGTGAAAATATCCCAATTTTCATCCTTGGCGCGACGTGCCACTATCGCGCCAAGTCACTGGAACTGGACAATTGGGAATTTGCATGGTGGCGCAATGTAGAGCTATGGCAATGCTACCTTGTTTGAGACCTGGAAGTTTGGACCAATGTTCCACTATCACGGAGCTATATTGGAAATTGACAATTTCTATTTAAGCTAGCTATGCGATGCGCTGATGGCTCAGGTGATACACTGTCTCACTAAAAATGCTGTAACTCTTCGCCCAAGTATCAGATTTTGGAAAATTTGGTACCGATGGAAATCTTATTGAATCCCCCACATGACAAAAAGTGAAAATGTTGAAAGTACCACATCTATAAAAGTGGATTCATCTTTCAAAGAAAGCTTCTAACATTCTTGAGGAAAATTTTCAAGCTAGGAAAAGTACGGGTATTACAATATCTCCCCTTGAGAACATTCATCCTCGAATAAGACTGAGTGAGAGGGAAGAAGAGGAACTGATGTACATACTGAACATGAATAACAGAAACATAATCTCATGACTGACATGACTGAAGAGCTGAATATAACATATTGAACATGCATTTTTGATACATAACTGATAAGCTGAATTCATGCATATCTGATGCATGGATAATTTACTTATAAATACATGGCTGAATGTTCTGATGAACTAAATTACTCGTAGTGAGAAGGCATGCCTGATGCATGACTACCTAGCTGAACTGATATATGAATGCATAACTGAATATGCAAGAGTACTTAGTACCAAGTTTGTAATGGTGATCTGAGCATGAATTGAATACTAAGTTTGTAATGGTAATTTAAAAATGGAACTGAGTAAGTTTAAGAAAACTATTATGTGATTGAAAGGCACTGATAACCCCATGTTTATGATAGAAGTATGCATGAATGGGGACCTGAGAAGATGACTTAGTCTAAAACATAGCATATAAATTAAATTTTATGAACTGATCTGATCCTTTAAATACATGTCTCACGACTGATATTCGAGCTTGAGGGTTAACTTATGAGTATACCCTACTTCAAAATGGATTCATTTCATGAGAAGAGAATTGGACGCTGATGTTATAAAGGTTTGGGGGATCATAGCATATCTCCCCCTTGGGACACTTCATCCCTCTAGGAATACTGCCTTGGTTGAGCTACTGAGGGGAAACTGAGGCGATGTGCAAGGCACCAAGTATCTGAAACGTGATTGCTTATCTAAGATCTAAAACTTGCGACCTGATACATCATCTAAGATAAAGCAACTAAGCTTTATGCAGTGTAACTGAGACTACTGAAAGATTTATGAGGTGCTCAGCACGAATGCGTAAACATACTAACTTATTTGATTAACTGGATAACTGATAGCTGAATACTACGTAAGAGAGATCGGTCTACACTTAGTCTGAATAACAGGACAAAGGCTGTAAAACATTATGCATAGTAGATAATGATTGACTGGATAACGTGAGGTAACTGAGAATAAATGAGCAAAACTGAATCACCTCAAGAATGCAAGGCTAGATGTATATCATGGTTTGGAAACATTATTTATTCTGAGGTACTAAAACACTACTAACTGTTTTACTGATAGCTATAGGATTGGTCAAGCAAGTCTGGAAATAAACTTATTTTCTGATCTAATTACAGAACTGAAGTTTGTAGTATAACTAAAACTGTAACTGAGATTCTAACTGGAACTAAATGGTGGGTTCTGATAATTGAGGTTTAGACTGATATTGAAGTGCTGAGACTAAATACTAATAACTACTTCGGTAAAGATTTGCATAGGCAAGGATCCAATGCTCAAATAAATACTATATCAACCTAAACAATCGACTAAGGACGGAGGAATAGAGTATCAACATTATAGCATTATCAAGAGATTTAAACTGGAGGTACACATGACATAATCTAAGCTTGACTAATCACTATGAGTAGATCATGAGTCATGTGGACTGAACATATGGTAAAACATGACATGATTGCCTGAGTCATGAGCTGCATGACTTAAGTCTAAAATTTCTGTGTACATGAAACATGGATCATACTACTGAGGGTGTTGGAACCCATCCTACCAGGAATTGACACACACACAATCCTATGGGAAGTGTGTAAAACTTGCGTTGCTAAGGTAATGACTGTGGTACAAAACAATTGCACTGAACTAAGAATAGGTCGAGAAGTATCTTCCCTTAGTGATTACCTACACAAACTGGAACTAAAACTAGAATCTGAAGGCTTGACTTTCTGACCCCATTGTTTAACTGCTATGCAAGGTTTAAAAAAAAAGGAACTCATGAATATAAAGAAGAGTGAACATGAAAATAAAAGATCTATAACATACCCTTGACTGCATCAGGAGGATTTTCTAGATTTTGCCGGGACCAAAATGCATAGAGTCTGCTTGGGTGTTGCTCACTTATAGTGCTTGAATTGGCATCCAACTATTCGAGCGATTAGACTAAAATGATGAGCGAAGATTACTCTAATAACCTGACTGAGGGAAGTGTCTGACCTTGTGACCTAACTCACCACATTCGAAACACACACTACTACCGGGTCTACACACACCCTTTTAATGCTTACCACACACTGTGCAAAATGGATTAGTAAGAATCCTACTCTTACTATTCTAAGCCTTGGAGCCTGATGCCGTATTTCTATGGTCATTTTTGAACATTCGTACTGAGGCACTAGCTGAAGAGTGAATTGGAGCTGAATATTTCTGACACAACTGAGAACGGTTACCACCCTGTGACCCATGTTGTGCAAAACTATAAATTTTTTTCTGGCTCTCTTATTTCTCTCTCCTTATTCTTAGGCTTCTACTCCTCCATCTTCTGGGCATATATCATAAGCGTAGATATGTCCATGTCACTAATCAACATCGCAGTCCTACATTCCTTACCTACTCTTCCTGATACCCCTGACATAAACTTACTCATTCTAGATTTGCTATCTTCTACTACGTGGGCAGCGTACCTGGCTAAATGAATAAACATGAGGGGGCATTCTTGTATGCTTATTGTACCTTGTCTGAGATTGATGAACTCTAACACTTTAGCCTGCTTCTTCTTTATAGGAAAGAAACTATCTAAGAAAGATGTAGCGAACTTTTCCCACTCTATGTTCTCTGTATCTGTACCCCTATATACCTTCCATAGTTTATACGGGCTACATCTAGTAGCTGATAAGTGGGTAACTCTACGCTCTTACTGGAAGTTAGTCCCATGATGTCTATGACTTACTAAACCTGATTGAAGAACTCCTATGCATCCTATTTAGACTTGGAACCGGTGGATAAAGGTGGATTCATTCAGGTGAAATCCCGAATCCTGGCTGCAATAGAATTTGCCACTGGGGTGGCTGGAACAGTAGCTGGCCATTCATTCAGGAAACTATTGATCTAGTAGATGTGGCTTTTTAAACTTTCTAGGACACTATTAAACCTTAGGCTTTGATACCAAGTTTCTAACACCCCAAATTTGTTACTCAGAATGCTACACGCTGCCTATGACCCCAAATGAATACAAGCTATTCCATGACTAATATCTGTAACTAAGCACTGAATAATGTACTGAAATTATATGAAATACGTAAAAGTTGTAAGGCTATAAAGTTCAAAACTGAATAAACATCTGATAAAACAATGTCTAAAATGGTACAACAAATACCAAAACAAATATGAAGTAAGTGTTTGGCATGCTATAGTCTGAAAGCCTCTAAACTGTTTGAATAAGGAGTTGATGGGACAGGTCCCGAACTAACTCCGACAACTAAAATAAATTGAAAGATGAAATAGCAATGTAATCATCATGTCCTCAAAGGATGAGGACTCACAGCTGACTCTAACTGCTGAACTGGGATGCTACTAATGCTCTGGAGCTCGTACTTCTAAACCTATGGTATAAGACACCATAGCGAAAATGCATCAGTACTTTGAATACACAAGTATGCAAGTGAGGTAGGCTGAATACAAATGGTTCATATGGATGATAATACTAATTGATAGACTAACTTGAACGTGAGAATACATACATAAATACGTAATTGTAACTGAGATCGTGATAGGACTAAATACTTAGTCTACTGATATTGACACCTGAGTCACTGATAAGTGAGAACGATTGATACTATATTACTGAATGTTGGGGGACTGATACTATGTTACTGATACATAAATAACCATTTTTGATAGTTCTGATTATCAAAAACTATTTTGGTTGACTGTATCTGATAGTCCTAAAGTTGAATACTGATAACATGAGTTCTGAGAACTGATATAACTGATAACATGATTGACTCTATATGATAGTCCTGAATCTGATGGAACTATCTGAGTTCTTTTACTGTGATTGAGATTGAGACTGATACTGAGACTGTGACTGAGACTGTGGGATGTAATCATCTAAATGACATGCCCTAGAATTGAATAGGGGGGGCCCAACCTATAACCCCATATGGAAAGGTGTCAATATCGTGCCACGGGTAAAGACCTGCTATGAGTATACCCTCGCTGACAGGGAGCTCTTCCATCAACCCCTCCTAGTAGGTAATCCAAAAAAAATGTATATATATATATCCCTAAACACATACTGTGCATCTCAACCTACGTGGGCTACATAGTTGTGGAAAATAAGGATTTCTAGTAAGGATCACACCCTCCACTGAATAACAGCTGAGTCCCTATCATTGGGTTCACTCGGTGTTGAATCCTACTCCCAACTGAATATACACTAAACTGATTAACTAAACTGAACTAATTTAACTAAACTAAACTGATTAACTGATGGTATCATTTGGCAGAGCTAAAACTAAATTTACTGAGTTCCATTGACCGACGGAATACTATTGAGATCTGAGGACTAACTGAGAGTATTGAAGTTATTGAGACTTACTGGGAATACTGAGATCACAGAGGTTACTGAAGTACTAAGAGTATTGACATTTCTAAGATTTCTTGAGTCACATGACTGACTGATTTCTATGGATCGTGACTTGTCTGAGAGTATCGTGAAAACATGACATGGCTCTAGTAACACAGTTAAGTTGTCAGGTACAAGTACCCCTAGGACTTGATGGAAAGAAAATGACATAACATGACTTACTCGAAGACATGACCAACAACGCAATTCATAATTCATATATTGAAGCACTTCATCAAACATGTGATATGCATAAACTTGTACATAAATGGGGATTTTATAATATCATGCTAGTTGGGCACTTTTCCTTCATATAGGCATTCAATCAAATACATGGTAGGCATAGTATATGTAAACAACATTGTACAACAATTAGACCTCATGGTTCAATTCTAATTTCATCATTATAGGGTTTAATCGTAAGTTAACATGAATATACATCTATACTAATCAATTCCACATAAAAGTGATCACCCAACATGGATTAGAATTCAATTAATCATTTTCAACATGAACAAAAAAAACCCAACATTAAACTCATAAAGAAATCCATAAACTTGAAGTTTGACAAGAAATTCGTGGGCTTCATCAACGAAAAGAGTCCATGAATGAACACTACGCATACCTTGGTTCATAAATACGCAAAGATTGATGGAGGAAATTCTTGAACTTGAATTTCTATGTAAAATCCTAATGTGTTTTTGAGAGGATTTTGAAAGAATAGAGTATATTTTGGTGTAATGGAGGCTCAAATCCGTGTTTTTGAGCTTATATAGGGTAGGGAAATTGACAATTTTAACACTAGGACACGTATTTTAAATCTTATGAAAATTTTCCAATTTTCATCTATGGCGCAACGTGCCACTATCATGCCAAGTCACTGGAACTGAATAAATAGGAATCTGCATAGTGGTGCGATGCCGAGCTATCGTGTTGCCACCTTGTTTGAGACCTGGAAGTTTTTCGTGACATGCCACTATCACGGAGAAACAATAGAAATTGAGAATTGCCATTTAAGAGGGCTCCGCGATGTGCTGATGGGCTTACGTGATACACTCTCACTAAAAGGTTCTAACTCTTCGCCCAGATGTCGGATTTGGGAGAATTTAATATCGATAGAAAGCTTATGGAATATCACACATGACAAATAGTGAAAATGTTGAAAGTACCACATCTATTAAAGTGTATTCATATTTCAAATAAAGCTTCTAATATTCATGGGGGGAAATTTCATGCTAGGAAAAGTACGGGTATTACAATGATATAGTTAGATAGTTCTCCCACCAAGGATTTGTATGGGTATCATTCAAGACCTTTTATGTCATGACAATAAAATACCCAAACACTCTCATTAAAATGCAAGAAAAAGGAAATAATTTATGCCTTAGGGACAATTCATGGCATGGAGGACAGCACCCCGACCAACTCTTATGGCATGTTGCTGGGCATTCGCCTGCTCCCTTATGACTTACTTTCAACACGCTAGGCTATTGGAGTTACCCTATAGGGGTTCTTCTCAACAATGGGGCATGTCCTAATCCATTGTACCCTAATAGATAATGCCTGGGCAATATTTAATATTGTAAACTCCCACTGAAAAAATAGAACATTTCCCAAATGATTTCTAATCCTTTTAATGATCAAATAATATCAAAACTATGTTTGAAAGTGCTTGAAAACTACTAAATCATGATATAATTTTTAGAGGCATTATAATATTTCCCCCTTGGATCCATTATCCACAAATTAAGGTTAAGGATAGAAAGAACGTATGAATGTAATTAGATCAACATTTCTTTTAGCTATATATTAATACACATATTAGAATGAGCTGAAATATACCTACCCTAATAGTATAGAAATCCACACTTAGAAATGTTGAAGCACAAGCAATAAGTACAAGAAACTAACATAGTCATGAATAACTCGTTGAAGCATATGAATTTTGCCTCTATTGGCCTCTTTAAAACATAAAAAAGGAAACTTTCTCCTGAAACTTACCTTTTACTAGAATGATCAACCTAGATTCCATATTCATTGGAAATTTCATAACATTTTGAGGGAAATAATAAATGGAACGATTCATGTGAGACATCTAAATCTAAAATACTACCTTAACTTAAAATCTTGATCATTTTATACTGGTTTTTAAGATACTAATAAAATAAATTTGGAGATAAGTCACACTTGATCTGAATCTATATGACATTAAACATTAATACAATCAGCATGGAGAAAGAGTAGGACTACTCTTGATTTATGCACCATGATTGATAGCCTTTTGGCTTAGCAATATTCTCAACTATGCTCTTCTTCCTGAAGAATACACTTCAACAAGTCAAACTAACAATCCCCATGCAAATTTATAACTACTAGAGCCTAAGTATAGATGCAAGTTGTTTCCATGTTCAAGACTAACTCGAGGTACTAAGTTCTGCACAAAAGATGACTATTGTAGTCTAGAGTACGAGATTCAATGTTCTATATCTCCTTAGGGACTTTTCTCCCCAGAATAATACTTTTTCTTACCATCTCAATCAACTAACTTCGAGCTGTAATCAAGAAGCCACTAGTGCATAACATATATATCAATACAACATTATCGTCTATCATCATAGCCACTTCATGGACTTCTTGGTAACCAAACAATCAATGAATTTTCTGGTCTTCCCAAATACCTCCACTGTCTGCAATCTCATGAACCACTATCATTAGACTCCATAAGAATTCTCATCTAACTGTTACATATAACAAGTCCTTATATTGATCTTCCTCCACTTTCATTACATACTACAACCCTTTTAATAAAAGACATCTACCCCCACATCTAAACCATCACTCAGTTGCTATCAATATCACTAAAATAACATAAGGAGGGTTACTAAAGAATTAGAATATAAGGATCTCATATCAGAGGAGTATTTCTCAACCAAAATATTTACAAAACCTAGGCACTCAAATGCGATGTGAGGAGTAACGTATAATATGCACAATTGTTCTATTTATCAAGCATATGAAATATAAATAGAGCATATTTGTAGACATAGACATGTTGTATCCATCCATCAACATGATTGGTGGATGTATGAAGGTATTAGAGAAAAAATATTATAGAACAGACTTTTAAGAAATCTAATCTAAGAACACACATGACATAGCATGATTTCACTAGCCATTAAGGGCATATTATGAGTTCATAGGGCTGTGCATATTGTGCAACGTAAGGATATATATCATGATTTATGTAACATTAGGATAGAAGTCATAGACTCATAGAGTAAGATTGAGGTAATTATTTTGAATATACTGCTTTTTATTCTAGGAACTAAATAGGACATTAATTTATATAAAGTGTATGAGTATGGATATTGGGAAAGATGCTAATACAAAAGACATGAGTAGGAATTCGAAATGTCTGAGACCCCAAGAATAAACTAGAGTAAGAATGGATTTATATCTCATTATAAATCTTTATTCAAACACCTCACTATCTTATTTTAAAGACTTAACTTGACTAATCACACTATTATCTCCCTTTTAGATTAAAAGTCAACATTCTTAATGTGTGGACCTATTCTATTTTCTCTAACCTAAGCTATACTCACTTACTTTCCTGATCCATTTTCTATCAACTAAGATATATTTAATTTACTCTAATGGTTAGGGTATCACTATATATATAAGTTCTAAGCTCCCCTAAATAGACTATATCCGCAAATACAAAACCCTTACTAGAACATTCCTTGAGATACTTCTCTTAACTTTCTCTAGCTTCTACCATTACCATTCTATAACCTCTAATTTTATTTTATTACATAACCACTTCATCTAATCATTTAAAAATTGAACTCTCCTTAGTCTGCTAACATCACACCTCTAACTTCATATCTAACTAATTTGATCAAAACCAAAACTATTCTAAGGTAATCAACATCATCCATAAAAATTCTTAAGTTCTATAATTGTATGAGAGTTTTGAATTTTGTAACTGATTAAGTTCTATGATCATAGCACGACTGAGAATATCTTGAGATTGACTCGGCTCTAGGCACACAATTATGTTTTTTGGGTACAAGTACCCCCAGGGCTCGATGGAAAAAAACTGACGCACACCATACTTCTTTATCATAGGAATAACATCCATAATTCATAATACCATAAGTAAGGGATTTCATACTACACATGGTTCTCAACACCTTATAGATAAAAAGGAATGCATATAATAAGGGTATACATGCATACCCAAATATTATAGACTTTCCATATCACAACAACGACTCATAATAACAACACAGATCAATAACATGGAATTCATATGGAAACATAAGGAATAGAACATAGACTTGTCATTTAAGCACTATTAAGTCATAAAAACATGGATTCTATCATTCATGGCATTTTATCAAATACCTTACATGCATAACTTTGGGCATAGGTGTACTTATCAATTTGACATTCTTAAACCATCCATAATTCATGGGTTTCAACTAACCTACTCACATGCTTCATGAAATACACATCAAGATACAACCTTGAATCCAAACAATAATCACCAATATGAATATAGTCATAACACAACAAGAAAATCACAATTTATAATTTAAAACATAATTCTTGAGCTTCATGGATAAAAGGGATCCATGGATGAACACCATAGAAAGGAAATTTTGATGAGTTGCTGGAGAGTTCTTGGATTGGGAAACTTAATTCTTAATTATCTTGGAAAAAGGGCTTGAATCTTGCTTTTAGGATATGATTTTAATAAAAACCATAATCTTGTGGTTGTAAGTGTAAGAGAGGGTTATTGAGCTGTTTAACTAAAGAAAATTAGGAGAAAGTTATGTCCCTTAAGGGTTTTAAGTCATAGAAGGTGAAGGAAAAAGACCAAAATACCCTTACTAAGCCGATTCCCAGTTGCTAAAAATCTAAGGCTGACGATCGTCAGAGTTGTGATAAGTCATCACAAATGTCATCATTGGGGGGCTAGAATTAAAGTACTTCTACCTAAGGTTGACGACATTCGTGATAAGTCATCACACTTGTGATAACTTATCAGAAATATCATCACTGGGGGTTGGATTCTACCTAAGGCTGATGACGTTTGTGATAAGTCGTCACACTTGTGATAAGTTATCATGAATGTCGTCACTCAATTTTCCAGGCTGACATGCTAGAGTAAAATGGGTATAAAATTTTACTCCAATATCGGATTTGGGATAAATTGATATCATTGGAAAGATAATTCAAAGAGATTTCATTTGACATAAAGTAGGTCCTCTAATTCTATATATACAAGGAGTTATGGTCAATTGAAGTTAACCTAAGTTTTGACACTCACTAAAACTTGAACGATAGAAAAGATTTCAACTTGTCCTTGAGTTAGGGGACCTCTATAATCTAAATTCATGCTCAAATAGATTCCCACACTACATATTTGATTAAAACACTAAATTTAAATAGGATTCAAGGCTCTTGGAACATCTACGCATATGAATGATGGATTTTTCTTTGAGTCCAAAATGTGGGGTGTTACATTATCTCCCCTTGGAATCATTCGTCCTCAAATATTGACTGTTAAGTTACATATACTGATCAACTGAAATTATTTAAGAGATATGAATATCTAAAAGAAGACTATATGATGGAAATTACTAACACACTGAATTTTCCACTAGAGTATGCATGTATACCTAATGCATAGAATACCTAGATGAGACTATTGATAAGCTGAATCCTCGTAACAAATATGCATATCTGATGCATGGATACTTGACTGAGTTGTTCTCATGAACTTATGACTGAATACAATGATAAGCTTAACTTTCTCTGCTGAACATGCATATCTAATGCATGGAGGTCTGACTGAACTTACTCTTAAAAGCATGACTGACTGTGTAACGATAATTGATGCTAACTCGTAATAGGAATCTATGCATGAAACCTAATGGGTTTACGAAATTGATAACTTCAGGTAGTTATAGAGCATCTCCCCCTTGGGATGCTATGTCCCTCTAAAAAAACTTACATCACTAGATACAGATGTATGAGCCTATGCTAACACATTTAAAGCTTTTAACACTAAATAGTTGCAAAGTCTTGAGCAACATTAGTTATTTTTTATTAGTTTACTTTAATTTTGCAATATAAGTAGAGAAGAAGGGGAAACACAAATAAAGAAAGTAAAAATCATGAAATCGGAAGCAAATAAAGAACAAAGTGTAGCTGACGACACCCATGACACATCATCAGCCTGGTGATAGGCTATTAAGGATGCACTCAACCTTAGCCAAAGAATAATATTTGTTTTAATGTTATGACGGTATGTCATGATAAGGCATCAGAGTTGTGATAAGGTGTCAGGATCACCGTCAACCTTAGGCAAAAATTCTCAAAATGGAAGAGGAGCTGATGACATCCATGACACGCCATTAGAATCCTGATAGGACATCATTGTCGTCGTCCACCTTAATAGAAGATGTAAAGCTACATGAAGTTTTGTGACGGCAATCATGACACGTCGTCAAGATCCTAATAGGACATCAAAATTGCCATCAACCATAGACAATAAGAGTTGAAATTATAGACATGTTGGCAATGTCCGTAATAGGCTGTTAAGATCATGATAGGATGTCACGGGTGCCGTTACCTAATCCGAAGAAAATAAAATTTTTTAATATTATTACCTTATTTAGGATCGACTATTTAAAGACTTGTTTTAGGGTTTTTATAAGATATTCAATGAGGAATCCATCTTACAACATACGACTTTTCTCTCTGTCTATCTCAAGAACAATATTTTAGAGTATGGCCTTGTGATTAAAATACAAGTTCACTTTTGATTTCATTCAGCATTGGAAGTTAATCCTTTCAATTATGAATTCAACTTGTGTACTTATCTATTGCATCATGAGTGGCTAAACATCTTTAACCTGCATTGTGGGATCTACATTTAGGTCATGATAAGGTGTAATTAATTACTCAAGGTTTAATAGGTGTCAGGATTTCTTGGTAATTCTGATATTATAACTTATGTTTGATGGTTGCAAAATATAGATGTACCTACTTTGGTTTGTTTGAGAAAGAAATCATAAACAGTAGGAAGTGAATTATTGACAGGTACTCGAAAAGGCTTTGTTTAATAATCAGCGTTGTAACAAGGTTGATTATCCTGAGGTAAAATCTGGACAGTGAGTTATGATTCCCTAAGTTCGAGAGGATTAGGAAATTAGATGCTTGAATAGGTCAAGAGATATTTGAGCATACCATCAATAAAGATACCTTGTCATCTTAACCATCGTGAGAACCTTGAGTTATTTGTAGCATATGCCATGTACCGTAAACCCTAGTGAACATAATCTCGGTTATTTCATAAACTCTTGATTGACAAACACTAAAATTATAGTGACCAAAAATTATTTGCTAATCTCCAAAACCCCAATTTTATCTTTTTATATTGTTTATTTGAATTTAACTTGTAGCTTTAGTTTAAAACTAGTTTAATTGCCACTCACATTGTTCCGTATGGGATTCAACCCTAACCTAGTTGGGTTTTATATTGACAACGATCGCTTACACCCATTCCAGAGTGTAGTTTAAGCATTATCAAAAATGGTACCATTGTCGGGGAACAATTTGGCGTATTGAGTTGGTTTGGAATTTTAGCCTACTAGCTTGAATTCAAAGCTGTAAATATATTTTTTTAGTTTTCTTTTATTTCTTGTGTTATGTAGATTTTTATTTTAGTTTACTTATTACTATGGCATTGTGGAATGAACACGAGCTTGGTGGTTGGAAATCTTATCTTTATGATCCATGTCTATATCGTGATGGACCTCACTTTTCGCAAGACTGTAGATATGCTCTCTGGAGAGAGATGTGTGCACCATTTCCATCCTACCAGGAGTATGATTTTTCTTTATGTGGTGGTCGAAATGGACATTGGAGTGATTGCCCAAATTCCCTCTCCCCCTATTATGCTAACCCAAATTATAGTTCTTCTTATAAGTTTGATAGGTCTTATAGTCAAGAAAAAAAAGAACGAAGCACCGGTAAGAGTGGCATTGAAGCTATGTTTCAACGAATGTTGGATCTCTAGAAAGAAACATATGATATCGTATGTGATATGCATCAAGATATGAAGCCGATCATTCACGAGGAGATGGATATAGAGGTCAATTATTCAAAGCATTCTTCTATATTATGTTTAGATGATATCTTGTTCGTGGAATCATTTAACATAACAGAAGAGTATGAAGATAAGGAGTAAGAATCCTATATTGATGATGAGCTTGATGTTGATCTACTACTAGATATTTCCCAACCAACTGAACCATTCATGAACGAAGATGCCAAAGATGAGAAAATGGTACTAGAAATGAAAGAAGAAATCAAGAACAATCCTTGTGAAAACTCTAGTCCATTTTGGGGTAAAGATACTTGTAGAGATGCTACTCCAGAATTGAGAGTCAGTACACATTTGAACCACTTTTCAACATTATGCTTGGTGGATGTGAAGAATGTCAAACCACCCACGCAAATAATGAATTTTGAAAATAAGGAGAAAAATTCTTACATTTTGGAGTTTATCTTTCCCAAACGGTATACTACAACCCCATTCTTGAAGGCCAAGAAGCTTAAAGATCGATATCCATTTGGCTTTTTTAGATCCTCATCGTTGCCCAATAAGCCCACATAAAAGTTCAATGCAAAATTGGGCAAGCAGTTCAAGCCTTCAAAGTGGCATGATAGAACATTCCTTATCATGCTCTTATATTTTCCCACCAGACCTAAACGATGTATAGATCAAAATATAGGCTGATAATTTAAATCGTCAAAGTGGAACGATGACTGGATGTTGTCGTACCATAACACTAAATTAGGCACTTCTTGGGAGGCAACCCAAGGTATTTTGTTGTTTGTATTTGTATTATATGATTGAAGTCAGATCTTCACACCCATGGTACCACAGGTATGTCTCTAGCTCTCTTATTTTGGTTTGATGCATTGGGGACATTGCATGATTTTAAGTTGAGGGTATTGGGGATACTTGTAGGTGTTGATGTCCTCTTGGGATTTTTGTTGTTGTGCCTCTTTTCCCTGGAGTCTTGTAACTAGTAGAGCCAGCATGTTTAGTGTATTACACTTGTTTTGTGATGTGTTGTAGTTGACTCGGAGAAATACAAGTAACTAAGGCAGTTAACTTATTTTTGTGATTTTTGAGCACCTCACCATTGGTCTGATGTATTAATATGTGAATTGCATCCATTTGTGACCATGGTGTATCTTTTTGTGGCATTAGTCTAGCAACTGAATAACCTTTTTTAAATAAGTGCATGAACTAGATATGTAGTGATATGTGAGACACTTGTGTGTCTTGTGTGTGTAAGGTCTTACTCAATTCCCATTGTGTGTTGAACCTAGAACTTGCCCTGTTAGTCTTGCCATGGTCATAGGAATGGAGTTAGGAAAGGATCATAGGCCATTTTTTATCTTATCCTACTTTATCCAAAATGATCTTCCCTATGTGCATAATATCTCTTGATCCCTTTTTTAGCCTAATTACCCTATTTCTTTCTACGACACCTCTTACCTTCCCATTTACATTATAATGAACCTGTTTTGGCCTTGGTCCTCCTTGGACACTGTGCACCTTGACTTAGGCAAACAACCTAAGTTGAGGGTGGCTATCATAGGGGTGCGTGATACAAAATGAGTATGAAGAGTGGAAAAATAAAAGAAAAGAATAAAAAGTTGGGTGCGGTGAAAAAGGAATAAGAAATGAGAAAGTTGTGTAAAAGATGATAAAAAGATAATGTGATAATTGAAAAGAACGCATCCATCTTAAGCATATGTAATCGATAAAAGAGAGGAAGAACAAAAGGTTGGGAGTTAAAACTCCAAGAGTTTAGTGTAGTGTCAAGGACGTATAGTTACTTTGAAATATCTATCAATATCATACCAGCCCCTAGCCTACATTACAAGCTTAAGAAAAGCCCTATAGTGATCCTAACTAACATGTTTGATGACTTGGGTACTGAATATCAGGGAAAGCCTATGGTATTTGATACGCAATGTTGGAACTTCATTCTGAGAGTGAATTTTGTGTTTATCCCTGTGTTTATGTATTTAAATTCTGGCATGAGTGAAAAGGGGATTTCTTTTTTTATGAGGGCACACTAGGTATGTTGCTAATCACTGCCTTATTCAGATAGTGTGATTTGGGTATATGCTGGGTTGTTATTGCTAAAATTATTATGATATCTTGATCCTTGTAAGTTGCATGGGTGTTTTCAATAATAGACACAGTTACTCTTAATTTGACTGACCTTGGAGATAGTGCATGTATTCTTAACTGATATGAGTAGATAGCAGCCAACTTCTACTTTGTATACTCTTGGTTATATTCTGGTTGCTTGAGGACAAGCAATTATTTAATTTGAGGGTGTTGATGTATGAGCCTATGCTAAAATATTTAAAGCTTTTAACACTAAATAATTGCAAAGTCTTGAGCAACATTAGTTGTTTTTTATTAGTTTACTTTAATTTTACAGTATAAGTAGAGAAGAAGTGGAACCACAAATAAAGGAAGCAAAAAGCATGAAATTGAAAGCAAATAAAGAACATAGTATGGCTGACGACATCCATGACACATCGTAAGCCTGGTGATAGGCTGTCAAGGATGTCGTCAATCTTAACTAAAGAATGAAATTTGCTGTAACGTTGTGATATCATGTCGTGATAAGGCATCAGGATCACTATCAACCTTAGGCAGAAATTCTAAAAATAGAAGAGGAGTTGACGACATCCATGATGTGCCGTCAGACTCCTGATAGGATATCATTGTCCCCGTCAACCTTAACAGAAGATGTAAGGTTGTAGGAAGTTTTGTGATGGCAATCACGACATGCTGTCAAGATCTTGATAGGATATCAAAATTGCCATCAACCGTACGTAACAGGAGTTGAAATTATAGAGAAGTTGACGACGTCTGTGACAGGCCATCAAGATTGTGATAGGACATCACGGGCGCTATCACCTAATCCGAAGAATATCAAAAATTTTAATATTATTTCCTTTTTTTGGATCGACTATTTAAAGAATTATTTTAGGGTTTTTATAAGATATTCATTGAGGAATCGATCTTACGACATACAACTTTTTTCTCTGTCTATCTTAAGAACAATATTTTTGAGTATTGCCTTGTGATTCAAATACAAGTTCACTTTTGATTTCATTCATCGTTGTAAGTTAACCCTTTCAATTATTAATTCAACTTGTGTACTTATCTAATGAATCATGAGTGGCTAAACATATTTAACCTGGATTGTGGGATTTAGGGTTAGGTCATGATAAGGTGTTAATAACTTACTCAAGGTTTAATAGGTCTTAGGATTTCTTGGTAATTCTGATATTGTAAATTATGTCCGTTGGTTGCAAACAAAAGGCGTACCTACTTTAGTTTGCTTGAGAAAGAAATCATAAACAGTAGGAAGTGAATTATTGATAGGGACTTGGAAAGGCTTCGTTTAATATTCAGCATTGTAACAAGGCTGATTAACTTGAGGTAAAATTTGGACAGTGAGTTGTGATTCCCTGAGTCCGAGAGGATTAGGAAATTAGACGCTTGAATAGGTCGAGAGACATTTGAGAATACCATAAATTAATATAGCTTGTCATCCTAACCACCTTGAGAACCGTGAGTTATTTATAGCATCTGTCATGTACCGTAAACCCTAGAGAACATAATCCTGGTTATTTCATATACTCTTGATTGACAAACACTGAAATTAAGGTGACCAAAAATTATTTGCTAATCTTTCAAAACCCCCATTTTATCTTTTTATCTTGTTTGTTTGAATTTAACTTGTAGCTTTAGTTTTCAAACTTGTTTAATCGCCACTTACATTATTCCCTGTGGGATTCGGCCCTAACCTAGCTGGATTTTATATTGACAACGATCGCTTACACCCATTCCAGAGTGTAGTTTGAGTGTTATTAAATACTTGAGGACTACTGAGGCAGTACACAAGGCATCTATGAATTGGATCATATCTAAACATCTGAGAGCTGAAGATAATGCATGATGCATTAACTGAGTTATACTCGCAGCTACTAAGTTACTTTATCTTGGAATAGTTACCATACTCAGATTTTTGATAGTATGACTAGATGGAATGATGTGAAAAAAAAATACACGAATCTGATTGTCTGACTGCTAAACTGAACTGCTAGCTTTACTGACTAACTCATGCTAAAAAGTTAAGCTTAACTGAAGCACTTCTTTTGCATTCTTTCAACTAAACCTTCCACCTTAGCCTTAAATCATCATCATAACTCTGGGAACACTTCACTAAACTCTAAACTGAATTACAATTAATCTACTCTAGGTTCTGCGATACAATAATGTACCTAAATGATAACTCATCCTGCAAGACTGCACCTAAAAGTATAAAGATCACTTCTAATACTATCCCTTGGTGTACAACTCTTAACTTTCTTTAGTCTCCGCAATCATCAAACTTAAATTCTAGCTTGCACTGTTCAAGCTTACTGAAATCTCTAGAACATGTCTAGCCACTTATACATAAATATAACATTCGCTATTGTCATGGGATGCTAATATCACATATTTTAACTTACATCCACGCCTTCATACTTAGTCTAAAATCCACCAACCTAAATTCTTTAAAGATTAAAGCTTAGTCTCTAAAGCATACTGTGCATATCCATAATTCTTTAGTAAACATGCTACTCTCATCCTAGCCTTCAAATGTTACCTCTCTAAAACTTATATTTTCTCCATACTATGAGAATTACCACCATGCCTCTATCAAAAACACATATAACTCCGGATAACTAAACTTAAACTCTTGCATACATTGTTTCAAGCCTACTGATTCACCTTTTATACAACTAACCCCCATGAAACATACTCTGCCCAACTTTAGATAACACTATCCCAAACTATTTGTGGGGATGGTCCAAGAGAGATTTATCTGTAGGACTCTAGGCCTCACTACTTATGCTACCTTAAGAGTAAGGTAAAGCTGACATGAGTGGAACATGATAAGAATCCACATAAGTTTCTTATAGAACCTTTCTATAGCACGATCTAAGACATGAAAGAAGGGAAATTGTTGCTAAAACATCTTATAGCCTCCTGCATATAAATATAGTGCTCAATACACCCATGTACAAGACTCTACTAGATGTTTCTTTCAGACTTCCTAGGACATTATTGAACCTTAGGCTCTGATACTAAGTTTTGTAATGCCTCAATTTTCTAAACCAGAATAATACATGGTGCTCATGACCCTGAGGGACCATAAGCTAACACATGATTGATATTTGTACCTGTACACTACATAATATGTAAATATAAATGCGGAAACATAAATTAAAAGTCCACAAGGTTCAATACGGAACATAATCTGAGTAATAAAAATGTTTGAATAAAGAGGTATCACAATACAAAAATAGAACTTAAATATTGATTTCTGAATCTAGTACGTAATCTAGCCGGAAAGCCTCTAATTGTCTAAAGTAGGGAATGGAAGGAATATGTCTCCAAATAACTCCCGAGTACTGAAAGCCAAACTAAAATATTAAAGTAATAAAGTAGTAATCGTTTCCTCGGAGAATGAGGAATCGCTGCTAACTCTGACTGCTGAAATTTGTAATGCTACTGCTGCTTTAAAACTCACGCCTCCAAACCTATGGTGTAACATAAGAGAAAGCACCATAGCGTAAATGTGTTAGTACGTCTGAATATACTGAGTATACGAGTGAGGTAGGATAAATGAAAAGGGGTTTATATGCATGAACAATGAGGACTAATATAAATGTGAGAATACATACATGCGTACGTAACTAAAATTGAGCGACTGTATCTGACAGTCTAAATCTTCTAATAATGATTAAGAGTGACTAAGCTTGAGATCAGGCTTAACTAACGGGTGATCTTTGGAACTGATATTGAGAATACTCAACTGAATTTGAGACTGAGATCAAGCCTATCTGATGGGTGACCTCTGTAAGTACTGATACTAAATAACTTTATGTTAGACCAAGCCTATCTACTGAGTGTTCTATGAATCTGTGGAACTATCTGAGTTCCTTACTGAGATTGATGACTTTATTTGACAGCCCTGATTTTTGAGTTCTACTCAGAACACTGATACTGAAAATGTAACTGTAGGAGTGCTCACTTAACCGACATTCCTCGTATTTGAACTTGTGGGGTCCAACTTGTAACCCCAGTTGGAAGGGTGTCAATACTATGCCACGGGTAAATACCTCTCTTGTCAAGCCTATATGACGGGTGACCCTCGTAAGAAGTCAAGCCTGAGGCAGTATAATAGTCAAGCCTCTCTGACGGGTGATAAACCTTTTTCTGATGGGTGACTCCTGCATCCTGCACTGGCTATGCAGTTTTGGAGTTCACTGATTAATCCTAATGACTCTGCCTCTCTGACGGGGAGCCGACATCCCTGTACTCGCTTGGTGCTAGCTCCTACTCCCAACTGAAAGACTCTGAACTAATTCTTAGAACTTGTAATTTATTTTAACTAAAGTTGTTAGTGAGTTTCTTACTTGACTGAGCTGACTGAGTTCACTTGGTTCCATATTCTGATGGAATACTACCGAATCTATTATTTGACTGAACGATACTAAGTTCTGAATTAATTTATTTAATGCTACTATTATCTGAGCTGAGTACTGAACTGAAGCTGGAATGATAACGTTACTTAGATTACTGAGATTTCTTAAGCTATATAACTGTCTGAGAGTTCTAAATTTTGTAACTAACGGAGTTCTACTGATCATAGCACTATTGAGATTATCTTGAGACTAACTTGACTCTAGGCACATAGTTATATTTTTCGAGTACAAGTACCCCCAGGCCTCGATGGAAGGAAACTGACGCACATGATACTTCTTGATCATTGGAATAATATCCACAATTCATAATACCATAAGTACGGGATTTCATACTACACATGGGTCTCAACACCTTATACATGAAAGGGAATACATATAGCATGCATATACTTGCATACCTCAATATCATGGACAATTCATATCACAACAACAACTCATAACAACAACACATATCAATAACATAGAATTCATAACGTAACATAAGGAATAGAACATGGACTTATCATTTAACCACTATGAAGTCATAAAAACATAGATTCTATCATTCTTGGCATTTTATCAAACACCTTATATGTACAACTTTAGGCATAGGTATACTTATCAATTTGACAATCTTAATCCATGAAAAATTCATTGGTTTCAACTAACCTTCTCACATGCTTCTTGAAAAACACATCAAGAGACAACCTTGAATCTAAACAACAATCACCAACATAAATATAGTCATAACACAACAAGGAAATCATAATTTTTAATTTAAAACATGATTCTTGAGCTCCATGGATGAAAGGGATCCATGGATGAACACTACGCATACCTGAGAAAGAAAACTTTGATGAGTTGCTGGAGAGTTCTTAGATTGGGAAACTTAATTCTTGATTATCTTAGAAAAAGGGCTTGAATCTTGCTTTTGGGAGATGATTGTAATAAAAACCCTAATCTTGTGGTTGAAAGTGTAAGAGAGGGTTTTTGAGATGTTTAACAAAATAATAATAGGAGAAAGTTACGTCCCTTGAGGGTTTTATGTTGTGAGAGGTAAAGGAAAAAGACCAAAATACCCTTACTAAGCCACTTTTCGATGCTGAAAATCTAAGGCTGACTACATTTGTGATAGGCCGTCATAATTATGATAAGTCATCACAAATGTCATCACTGGGGGGTTAGAATTGATGCATTTTTGCCTAAGGATGACGACATTCTTGATAAATTGTCAAACTTGTGATAAGTTATCACAAATGTCGTCACTCTGTTTTCTAGGTTGAGATGCTGGAGTAAATGGGTATAATGTTTTTCTCCGATATTGGATTTTGGAAAAATTGGTGTCATTGGAAAGCTAATTAAAAAAACTTTAATTTGACATATAATAGTTCCTATAAATCTATATATTCAAGGATTTATGGTCGATTGAATTTGACCTAAGTTTTGACGCTCACTAAAACTTGAATGATGGGAAAACTTTCAACTTGTCCTTGAGTTAGGGGACGTCTATGATCTAAATTCATGCTAAAATAGATTTCCACACTACATAATTGATTAACACACTAAATTTACATAAGATTCGAGGCTCTTGGAATATCTACGCATATGAATAACGTATTTTCATTCTAGTTTGAAATGTGGGGTGTTACAGTTAGTTATGATTATCTTGCACTATTTCAACTTTATATCATTTTTAGCTCCTTCAACCAATGATGCTTATTGAGTACCTATTATTTTGGTACTCATACTACACTCTATACCTTTATGGTGCATATCCGAGTACTAGCTGTCATTGTTGATCATTATTTATATAGTGTTGATTTTTTAGAGATAGGGTGAGCTCTTGGAATTTTCAGTCATCCATTTCCTTCCATCTTACTGTTATACAGTCTTTTGTATCAAGATAGATGTCTTAACTAAATCCCAAGTCTTTTGGGTTATATTATTAACATTAAATGCTCTTGTACTCTCTCTACTAGGTCGTGGGATCAGTAATCTTGCTACGTCTATTTATCTATTTTTGAACACTGTGCTTATTTATAACTTATGTTCATTGAATTTGGCCTATGTTGGGAATTTCTTACCTAATTAACCCATTGCATTAGCTCTGAGTGATGGTTTGACTTACCTACTAGAGAGATTTGGTAGGTACCATCATGACTTATAAATAAGGTCATGGTAAATTGCGATGAGAGCTTAGGCTTCACTGGTATTGTTGGTACAAGAGCAAGTGTCTAGTAGAGTCCTGCAGATCAAATTAATGACATCTTTTTCCTATCTTTGGAAGGCTATGAGGCATTCTAAGGAGTTATTCACTTCTTTCACTCATATTGAGCTAAAAGTTTAAGTTGTTTTGTAGAAGAATTCCTTTGACTTTACTCTTTCCAAGATATCCAGGACACGTACTACCGCTACATGAGATGAGGGTCCTAATACTGAGCCTAGTAATCCTTCTCCTATACAAGGCTGACCTAGAAGTCATGGATATCCTCATCATTATTCATAGCTAGGGTCCAACATAGGCCTCCTTCCTCTGACCTATACTTCCAGCTCAGCCAGAGATTCTTCTACCATAGTCATTGGTAGAACTGGGACCAGCCTAGACTACACCTATTTTTATTCCTTCTTTATTGCTCAGAGATGCATTGATTCATATTTTGGGGATAGTTGGTGGTGTGTCATTTAAAGATGTACAGTCTACTGATTTGAGCAGGGCTACATAACTTAGTAAAGCATGAGGCTCATTTTCAAGTGTTGGCTAGGCATGCTACTTCTATTTTAAACACGGAGTATGATAGAGTTTTCTACTTTATTAGACGGTTGAAACTCCCTATTAATATGTCAACTCAGAGTTTAGTTATTGTGGATAGGTGCTATGTTGAGGTTTTAGATCATTCTAGGGTTATAGAGGAGATATACTATAAGGGTTGTGAGGGATGTGATAAGAGGAATAGGTTCTAGGGAAAATTCAGTGGGAGCCGTTGTAGTTCTCTACCCAGAGATAGCAGTTCCCATAATAGGTATCCTCCGTGTCTATCCTTTTAGCCTCAGAGTCTGCCTAGTCGACCTATTTAGGAAGCTCTTCAGATTACTGATAGAGATCCATCTATTTATAGAGACTGCCCAACTAAGGGCAGTAACTAGTCTTTGAGGGCTTTATTTTCTGGTTATTCTAGTCGCGATTGTCATTCTGCGTTAGCTGAATCTGTTGGTTCGAGTTCGACTCAAATTTCCTATTTTACTTATGGACTTCCTTATCACTATTTATGAGATTACCCTAGTCGTGGGGCGATTATTATTTCAACTTAGGGTGCTTTCCCTATTAGGGAAGTTTATCCCTCTCACCTTGAAGTGGTTCACATGGTCCAAGGGGTGGTTCTTAGGGTGCTTAAGAAGGTCCTCGGGTAGGTACGACAGGAGGTCAATCAAATGCCCAGTAACATGGCGGACATGGTCAGTTGGATGAAGTACCTACTAGACCAGAGGATGAGACTTCAAATGCTGTTGTTATAGGTATAATTTTTGTGAGCCGCCAGTCTGCCCTTGTTGTATTTGATTCAGAATCAACTTATTCTTATATTTTCTCTTATTATACAATGTGGTTGGAGTTGTCTTATGATTTATTATTTGTGCCTTTGTACATATTTACTCTTATGGGTGATTCCTTAGTAGTGGATTGAGATTACAAATCATGTGTTATGATAATTAGTGATATTGATAATTATGATAACCATATTATTCTGGATATGGTAAATTTTTATATGATTCTGGGAATGGACTAGTTATCCAACTATCATGCTATAATGGATTATATTTCTAAGACAGTTTCCTTAGCCATAAAGCTATAACCCTAATTATTTGGAAGGTAGTATTAGCCTCAAGCCTATAGGGATTATCTCTTATATGTGTACAAGTAGACTTATATCGAGGATTTAAGAGTCTTATCTCACTTATATTTGTGATAGTATTACGGAGAGTTCATCGCTTGACTCTATTCCTATTATTTGTGAGTTTCCTGATGTGTTCCTTTACTTATCTGCCTGGTTCCCCCCTTCTCCCCATCTGTGAGATTAATTTTTGTATTGTTCTCGAGCCTGGCACCTGACCTATTTATATGGTACCTTACCATATAGCTTCTACCGAACTTAAAGAGTTGAATTCTCATGTTTTTGATCATTTTGGTAAAGGTTTTATTATATCGAGTGTGTCCTAGTGGTGATCTCCTATATTGATTATGAAGAAGAAAGATGGGTCCACGTGCATGTCTATTGATTATAGGCATCTTAATAAGGTGATGGTGAAGAACCATTATTCTATTCTTTGTATTGATGACTTGTTCAACCAACTTTAGAGTGCAGGTGTATTTTCTAAGACTAATTTAAGGTCTGGTTACAATTAGTTAAGGATTTGGGCTGAGGATGTCCCGAAGATAGTTGTTAGGAAGTGTTATGGTCATTATAAGTTCTTAGGGATGTCTTTTGGATTGACTAATGCCCCAGCCGTATTTATGGATTTGATAAACCACGTATTCAGGCCTTATTTGGACTTCTTTGTGATTGTGTTCATTGATGTCATCCTTGTATATTCAAGAAGTTGTGAGGAGCATGCACAATATTTAAGGATTGTGTTCCAAACTTTAAAAGATCATGTGATTTTCTCTATGTTCTCCAAGTGTGAGTTTTGGCTTGAGTCGGTGACATTTCTTGGGAATGTTATATCTAAGGAAGGCATATGGTGGACCCAACAAACATTAAGGCGATTCGTGATTGAGCTAGACCTATATCTTTGATTGAGGTTGTTAGCATCATTAGTTTGGATGGTTATTATAGACGCTTCATCGTAGGTTTTCCTACTATTGCTGACCCTATGACCTAATTTGCTTAGAAGGAGGTTCCTTTTTGATTGTTCAAGGAGTGTGAGTCGAGCTTTGGAAAGCTCAAGGACTTTCTTACTTCAACTCCTGTGTTATCTCTTTCTATAAGGGGCGAGGGATTCACCATATTTTGTGATGTTTTAGTTTTGGTCTAGGTTTTGTTTTGATGTAATAGGGTTGTTTTATTACTTATGCTCCTACAAATATTAAAGTGTATGACCGCAACTACCCCACTCATTATTTAGAGTTAGCGGTGGTAGTTTTTGCACTTAAGATTTGGAGGCATTATTTGTATGGTGTACATTATGCAATTTTCATCGATTGTCACAGTCTTCAACATCTTATGACCTAGAAAGAGCTTAATGCTCGACATCGTAGATGGATGGAGTTTCTTAGGCCCTATGATATTTCTATCTGGTATCATCTGGGCAAGACCAATGTGGTTGCAGATGCCTTGAGTAGCAAGGCAATGACTGTGGATAGCTTGGCGTTATGCCATGAATATGGTACTCGGAACGCTACACGGTGCTCACAATCTTGAAGGACCACAAGCTAACCCATGACTTATATCTATATCAGTACACTGTATAACATACTAAATATAATGCGGAAATAGAGGTTGAAAGGCCAAAAGGTTCAAAACTACATGATTGATACAGTATAACATCTGAATGGGGTAATAGAATACCCAAAACTGAAAGACTATATGAACTTATTGTAGTCTGAAAAACCTCTAAAAAATAACTGTCTGGATAAGGAGTTAATGGGAAATGTCCCCAACTAACTCCAACTTATAAATTAATTAATGAGATAATAAATAAATGATCATGTCCTCAAAAGATGAGGACTCACTGCTAACTCTGACTGCTGAAATTGGAATGCTACTGATGCTCTAGAGCTCATGTTTTTGAACCTATGGTATAAGACACCATAGCACAAATGCGTTAGCACTTTGAATATACAGGTATACATGGAAGGTAAGCTGAATGCATGGGGTTCATAAGCATGAACAATACTGGCTAACTGACTAATATGGACGTGAGAATACACGCATGAATACGTCGTAACTATATCTGAGATCGTGATAACATAAATTTATTGATAACTAGCATAACTAGTAACTAATTCTGATGACTGATATAACTGATGACATGAGTGACTATATCTGACAGTCCTAAATCTGATGGAACTAGCTGAGTTTTGTACTGTTCTAAGTTGACTGTCGCTGATAGTCCTGAATTCTGTAGAACTATCTGAGTTCTATTACTAAGACTGAATGACTGTATCTGACTGTCCTGATTCTATAACTGAAACTATGGGAAGTAGTTATCAAACCGATATGCCCCTAATACGCTATTATGGCTAAGTTGGGGTCTAATTTGTAACCCCAATTGAAAGGGTGTCAATACCGCACCACTGGTAAGGACAAGCTATGGGTGACCCTCATCTGATAGTGTCCCTAAATGAGAATGATGGGGCCCTCATCTGAAAGTTTTTATCCACCTCATCAACCCTCATCTGACAGTGTTGGTATCTTAACCTATGATGGCTACATAGTTCTGGAATGAAAGGATGGCTTCTAAGAATCACACCCTCATCATACAGTGTGTGTTCCTATCCTTGGGTTCTCTCAGTGCTAATTCCTACTCCTATTTGAATAGATACTGATCATGGATTACTGAACTTAATTAGACTGAATTAACTGAGTTCCGTTGATTGATGGAATAGTACAGAGATTACTGTATTACTGAGCTTTTCTGAGTCACATGACTGACTGAGTTCTATGGATCATGGCTTAACTGAGGATATCGTGAAAACATGACACGGACTCTAGGCACATATCTATATTTTTTGGGTACAAGTACCCCCAGGACTCAATAGAAGAAAACTGACAAAGCATGACTTTCTTGAGTATAGGACCAATATCAACAATACATAATCCATTGGCTAAGACATTTCATCAAACACTTGACATACATAACTTGTACAAGAATGGAGATTTCATATTATCATACTAGTATGGCACTTTTCCTTCACATAGGCATTTAATCTAACATGGGGGGAGCATACTATGGTTATACAATCATCAACACATCTTAATAATCAAGGATACATCCATCAACTTGTAAATTGAAGGGTTCACATGAATACCGCGTAATTCCTCACATACTAAAATCAATTCTTGTAATTCATAGTCTATAACATGTAATGAAACAAAACAACAACATGAAGATCACTTTTTAATGGAATAAAATCATGAACATTCATAAATATACCAATCTTTGATTTTGAAAAGAGATTCTTGAGCTTCATGGGTGAAAGAGACCCAAGAATCAACACATGACATACCTTAGTTCTTTATTTAGCGAAGATTGATGGAGAGACTCTTGAAATTGAATCCCCAATTGAAACCCTAGCTTGTTCTTGAGAGAAAATTGAGAAAAACTAGTATATTTTGGGTTCCAAATAGCTGATTCTCATGTTAAATGGCTTAAATAGGTGTAGGAAATTGACCCTTTTAACCCTGGACCCATCTTTTAAATTGGTCAAAATTTCCCCACCAGGACACCTAGCGCGACGCAGCGCTATTGCGTCGTGTCAATGGAATTTGACAACAAGGAAATAGAAATGGCTCTATGCGGAGTCATTGCGTTGCAACTTTATTTGCGACCTGGAAGTTTGGTAAAATTTGGATAAATCACATTGGGATACTGGAAAAAGAAAAATTGTCATTTTATCTTGTGGCGCGGCGCGCCACTAACCAATATGGTGCTATTTTATGATGGGGACTTGAAATAGTCATAACTTCTTACCTGGTTATTGAATTTAGGCAAGTTTTATATCGATGGAAAGCTTATTGAATTTTGCACATGAAAAAAGTAAAAATCTTGAAAATTCCCCGTGGAATAAGCATCATTCAATTTAGAAGCTAATACTTAATGTTCTTTAGTTAAAATTAGTTACGAAACTTTTGGGTATTTCAATATCTTCCCCTTGGGAACATTCGTCCTCGAATGAGACTGATTGAGAGGGGGGAAATGATAAGCCAAAGTATATACTGAACATGAACACTAAAACATGACTGCATAACTAATATTTCGAAGATTCATAAAGAGCATGCATATCTGATGCATGATTTTATGATTGATTGATACAATAATGCATGACTGAGAGTACTGATAAGTTGATCACACATATTTGATGCGTGAATACATCACTAACTGATTACATGACTGAGATTTCTAATAAATGAGTCTTCTCACAAGGAGAATGCATGTTTGATGCATAAACACATGACTAATCTGATAAATGAACATATAATTAGATATGTAATGGTATGTAGTACTAAGTTTAAAAATGAAATCCTGAACATGCGGCTGATACAAAGTTGTAACTAAAATCTGGACATGAAAATTGAAAATCTTAAGGAAAACTATAACCTTGAGCTTGATCTGAGTCAGGGAGAAGAGGTGAGGGTACTTGGCATGCATGTCTGCTTCTGCTTCCCAAGTAACTCCCTCAATGGACTAATTCTACCAAAGAACTTTGACTAGAGGGACTTTTTTGTTCCTCAGTCTACAAGTTTGGTAGTCTAGAATTTTGACTGGAATCTCCTCATAAGAGAGACTTTTCTGAACATCTATGCTCTGAATAGGTAATACAACTGCTAGGTCACCTATACACTTATTAAGCAAAGAGATATGGAAGACTGGATGAACTGAGACTAAATATGAAGGCAATTCTAGCTCAGAATCTACATTGTCGAAAAGACTGAAAATTTTGAAAGGATCGAAATATCGGGTACTGAGCTTTCCCTTCTTGTCAAACCTCTTCACTCCCTTCACGGGAGAGATCTTTAGATAGACATAGTCATCAACCTCGTACTCAAGATCCTTTCTACACACATCTGCATAAGACTTCTGTCGGCTCTGAGATTCCCGAAATATTTCTCTGATCAATTGGACTTTCTCTAAGGCATCGAATACCAAGTCAGGTCCTATCACCGATTCATCACTAACTTCGACCCAACTGACTAGACATTTCCATCTCCTACTATAGAGAGGTTCGAATAGAGCCATCCAAATACTGGAATGATAGCTATTATTGTATGCAAACTCAATAAAAGGCAAGTGGCCATCCCAACTACCCGTGAAATCAATTATGTATACCCTTAGGATATCTTCTAGGGTATGAATGGTCCTTTCTGGTTAACCATATTTCTGAGGATAAAAGGCTGTACTAAGATGAACTTGGGTACCAAGACCATTTTAGAATGCTTTCCAGAAATGAGAGGTAAGCTGGGTACCTCTATCTTAAATAATGCATAATGGAATACCGTGTAATCTAACCAACTCTCTGATGTAGAGGTTGGCGTAATCCTCGGCTGAATAAGAGGTATGAACTGGAAGAAAATGGGCTGATTTGGTCATTCTATCTACAATGACCCAAACTGAATCATGCTGGAGACGAGTACGAGGCAAACCCATCTCAAAGTCCATGTTCACTTCTTCCCACATCCAAGTAGGAATATTGAACTCCTGCATGGACCTTCTAGGCTTTTAATTCTCTATTTTAACCTGCTGATATGTAGAGCAGTTATCCACAAACTCTGCAACATATATCTTCATCCTACTCCACCAATAGATCTCCCACAAGTCATGGTACATATTTGTGGCCCCTGTATGAATAAAGTAGCACGCACCATGCGCTTCAGAAAAAATTTGCTGCCTTAAGCCATCTACACCTGGTACATAAAGACGACCCTGACAATGTAATACACCATCTCCCTCTTAGGGGAAAACCTCTACTTTACGGTCCTTAACTGACTCTTTCAACTTGACTAAACTAAGGTCTCTATCTTGCTTTTCTTTTACCTCGGAAAATAGAGATGATCCTAAACTACTCGGAACCCATATGTCACCCCCTTCTAAATCTACTAAGAGAATGCCTAGTCTGGCAAGCTGATTGACTTCCTGAGCTAACTTCTTCTACTGTCCTCGCCATGAGTAACACGACCCATAGATAGTACACTGAGAGCATCGACCACGACATTGGCCTTGCCCGAATGATAAAGGACACTCATGTCATAATCTTTCAAGAGATCAAACTACTTTCTCTAACAAAGATTGAGATCTTTCTAAGAAAAGACATATTGAAGGCTTTTATGATTGGTGAACACATCTACATGTACTCCATACAAGTAATGCCTCCAAATCTTTAAGGAAAAAACCACGACTGCTAACTCAAGATCATGAGTAGGATAATTCTTCTCATGGGGTTTAAGTTGTCTGGAGGCGTAGGCTATGACCTTACCGTGCTGCATGAGGACACAACCCAAACCTACTCTGGATGCATCATAGTATGCTACAAACCCTTCTAGATTTGGAAGAGCTAAGACTGGGGCTGAGGTGAGTCGAGTATTCAACTCCTGAAAGCTCTTCTCACAATGATCTGACTACTGAAACTTGACTTTCTTCTGAGTCAATTTGGACATAAGGGATGCAATATACAAAAATCCTTTAACAAATTATCTGTAATAGATAGCCAAACCTAAGAAACTCCTGATGTCTGATGGAGAGACAGGTCTGGTCCAGTTTCTTACCACTTTGGTCTTTTAAGGATCTACTCTAATGCCATCACCAGAAACAATATGGCTAAGGAATGCTACTGAACTTAGCCAAAATTTGTACTTACTAAATTTGGCAAACAACTTATGATTAACGCGAGTCTAAAGTACTATTTTGAGATGGTCTGGATGATCACACTCACTGCGAGAATAGAACAAAATATCATCTATAAAGACTATGATGAACATGTCCAAGTACTTCTTGAACACATGGTTCATCAAGTTTATGAAAGTTGCTGGGGCATTGGTAAGACGAAAAGACATGACCAAGAATTTGAAGTTACCATACTGGGTACGGAAGGCTATTTTTGAAATGTCACATTCTCTGACTCTGAGGTCTATGTTAGGGAAATAACTGGAACCCTAAATTTGGTCAAACAAGTCATCGATTCGGGGAAGTGGATACTTGTTTTATACCATGAATTTATTGAGTTTATGGTAATCAATGCACATTCTGAAAGAACCATATTTCTTGTGTAGGAATAAGACTGGTCAACCCCACGGGGTCACATTGGGCCTGATGAATCACTCATCTAAGAGATCCTTCAACTTCTCTTTAAATTCTCTAAGTTCTAAATATGCCATTTTGTATGGCGTAATAAATATAGGCTGAGTATCTGAAAGAATGTCAATGCCAAAGTCTATTTCCTTTTTGGGAGAAATTCCTGGAAGATCTTTGGGAAAGATATATGAATATTTACTCAGTACTAGGAGTGATTCAAGACTGGAAGTTTTGGAACTAGTGTCCTTGAACAAGATGATAGACACATCCTTTAGATATCATTTTCTGTTCTCGAAGGTAGGAAATAAATTGACCTCTAAAGATGAAGTACTACCCCTCTACTCTAGGATAGGTTCATTCAAAAACTGAAATTGGACTATTCTATTTCTACAGTCGACTGTGGCATAGCCGTAATGAAGCCAATCCATACCAAGAATCATATCAAAATCAGTCATCTCTAATTTGACTAAATCTGCTGAAGTGATTTTTTGAAATATCATAACTGGGCAGATCCTATATACCCATTGGGCTATGATGGTTTTACCCACTGGGATAAAGAGTTAAAAGGGCTGTGCTAGAATTTTGGGACTGATTCCAAAATCAACTGCTATATAGGGAGTGACAAATGACAAGGAAGCTCCTGGATCTAGCAAAGCGTAAACAAGCACATGAAAGATCTGTAATGTACTAGTAACCACATCAGTAGAATTTTCTTGATCTTATCAGGACTGGAGAGCATAAAGTCTATTTGGGCGTTGCCCACTAGTAGCACAAGAAGTGGCACCCTGCCAATTTGGGAAACCGAACTAAGCTAATGAACGGTTCTGCAAACCCTAATAACCTGATTGAGGACAATCTCTGACTTTATGGCCTGGCTTGCCACATCTCAAATAGATATTGCTACCAGTTCTACCAGCACTCTTATGGTTCTAACCATAAGTCTGACAAAGGGGATTAGTTTGGACATTGCTGACACTACCCTGAGACTTAGAGCCTGGCTCCATATCTCTATTTCCATCCCTGAACTTAGGAGCTGGAGCACTGGCTGAGAAGGAGCTAAAACTGATGACTTAGGATGGAACTGAGAGCAGTTTGCTCCTTCTTATTTGGGCTGAGCAAAGGTAAAACTACTTGTATTTGCTTTCTTATTCTATTTCTCCCTCATCTTAACCTTTTGATTTTCTTTTTACAGAGCATGAGTCATAAGCCTGGCTAAAGTCCTGTCAATATTCAACATCACAAACCTACATATGTCGACCACACTATCGTTCTCCCCAAAAATAAACTTACTCATCTTGGCCTTGCTATTTGCAACCACATGAGGAGCATATCTAGATAATTGAGTAAACTTAAGAGAATAATCCTTCACCATCATGTTGCCCTACTCTAGGTTGATTAATTCTAACACCTTAGCCTCTCTCAGCTCTTGGGGAAAGAATCTATCTAAGAATGCAGTGACAAACTCCTCCCACTCAATAGGCCCTACATCATCTGGCCTTTCTAACTTCCACTATTTAAACTAAGTACGAGCAATATCTTGCAACTGGAATATTGCTAGCTCAGAACTCTCGACAGGAGTAACCCCCATGATGTCTGTAACCTTTGAACCAGATCGATGAATTCTTGAGGGTCCTTATGTAACTTAGACTTGAGAAAGAATGGATGATTCATTTGGGTAGAGTCCCAAATCAAGCATACAGCTGAATTGGCCACTGGGTTGCCTGAAATGATGGCTTATCATTCATTTTGAGCAGTAACTGACTGAGTAAAAGTAGTGAATATAGCTCTAAACTTTGCATGAGAAACATGTTCACCCAAAGGTTCTTCGAGCTAAGGGGTTGACTGATTTCCATTTCTTCTTTTAGGAGGCATGTTCTGTAGAAAAAAGGGTGTATCAGATTAGACTGAGAGATTGACTTGAGATTATGCTCATTGGCATGACATGAATGCTGAAAAAAGGGAAAATTGTTCCTAAAATATATTATAGCCTCCTGTACATAAATGTGGCGTGTAACACACCTATGTACAAGACTTTATTAGATGCGGATTTCAGACTTCCTAGGACACTATTGAATGTTAGGCTTTGATACTAAGTTTGTAACACCCTAAATCTCGTAGTAGGAATGCTACACGGTGCTCATGACCACAAAGTACAACAATCTAACCGATGAATGATATATATACCTGTACACTGTATAACATAGAAAATATAATGAGAAAATATCGATCGAAAGGCCATAAGATTCAAAAGTGCATGACTAATACAATATAACATCTAAATGGGGAAATAGAATACCCAAAACTAAAATACTTGCCGAACATACTATAGTTTGAAAAACCTCTAAAACACAACTGTCTGGATAAGGATTTAATGGGACATGTACCCAACTAACTCCAACTTATAAATTAATTAATGAGATAATAAATAAATGATTATATCCTCAAAAGATGAGGACTCACTACTAACTCTAACTGCTGAGACCGGAATACTACTGATGATTTGGAGCCTGTATTTCTTAACCTATGGTATAAGATACTATAGCTCATATGCATCAGTACTTTGAATATACTGGTATGCATGAAAGGTAGGCTGAATGCATGGGGTTCATATGCATGAACAATACTGGCTAACTGACTAATATGAACGTCAGAATACATGTAAGAATACATCATCACATTATCTAAAATCGTGATTACATGAATTTACTAATAATAGCATGAATGATAACTAAATTCTGATGACTGATATAACTGATGACATGAGTGATTGTATCTGACGGTCCTAAATCTGTTGAAACTAGCTTAGTTCAATACAATTTTGAGTTAACTATATCTGATAGTCCTGAATTCTATAGAAATATCTAAGTTCTATTACTGAGACTAAATGACCATATCTGACAGTCCTAATTCTTTAACTGAAACTGTAGGAAGTAGTTATCTAACCGACATGCTCCTAATATGCCATTATAGTTGAATTGGGGTCCAATCTGTAACCCCACTTAGAAGGGTGTCAATACCGTTCCACTTGTAAGAACAAGGTGTGAGTAACCTTCATATGACAGTGTCTCCAAAAGAGAATAGTGGAACCCTCATCTGATAGTACTTATCTATATCATCAACCCTCATCTGACAGTGTTAATGTCTCAACCTATGTTAGCTACATAGTTCTAGAATCCAAGGATGAATTCTAAGAATCACACCCTCACCAGAAAGTGTGTGTTCTATCCTTGGGTTCACTCGGTGCTAATTCATACTCCTATCTGAATAGACACTGATCATGAATTACTGAACTGAACTAGATTGAATTAACTGAGTTTTGTTGACTAAAGGAATAAAATTGAGATTATTGTATTGCTAAGGTTTCCTAAGTAACATGACTGACTGAGATCTATGGATCATGGCTTGACTGAGGATATCATGAAAATATGACACAGAATCTAGGCACACATCTATATTTTTCAGGTACAAGTACCCCATGACTCGATAGAAGAAAACTGGCAAAGCATCAATTTCTTGAGTACAGAACCAACATTAACAATACATAATCCATTAGCTAAGATATTTCATCGAATACTTGGCATACATAACTTGTACAGGAATGGAGGTTTCATATTATCATACTAGGATGGCACTTTTCCTTCAGATAGGCAATTAATCAAACATGGGGGGAGCATGCTATGGTTATACAATCATCAACATATCTAATAATCAAGGATACATCAATCAACTTGTGCATTGAAGGGTTTATCATGAATATTGCGTAATTCCTCACATACTAGAATAAATTCTTGTAATTAATAGTCTATAACATGGAATGAAATAAAAAAACAACATGAACATCACTTTTTAACTCAATCAAATCTTAAACATTCGTTAATATAAAAATCTTTGATTTTGAAAAGAGATTCTTGATCTCCATGGGTGAAAGAGACCCATGAATCAACACATGGCATTCCTTAGTTCTTGATTTAGCCAAGATTGACGGAGATCCTTTCTTGAAATTGATTCCCCAATTGAAAAACTAGCTTGTTCTTAAGTCAAAATTGAGAGAAACTAGTATATTTTGGGTTCCAAATAGCTAAATCTTGTGTTAAAGGGCTTAAATATGGGTAGAAAATTGACACTTTAAACCCTAGATACATATTTTAAATTGGTGAAAATTTCCCGGCCTGGATCTCTGGCACAACGCGGCGCTATCCGCTGTGTCACTGGAATTTGACAATTGGGAAATAGGGAAATGGCGGGATGTTGGAGCCATCATGTTGCCACTTTGTTTGTAACCTAGAAGTTTTGCATGACGTGGAGAAATCACATTGGGACACTTGAAAAAGGAAAATTACCATTTTATCTTGTGGTGCGGTGCGCCACTGACCAATATGGCGTTGTTTTACGATGAAGACTTGAAAGAGTCATAACTTCTTACCCAGTTATCGGATTTAGGCGAATTTTATATCGATGGAAAGCTTATTAAATTTTTCACTTGGAAAAAAGTGAAAATCTTGAAAATTCCCCATTTATTAAACATTATTAAATTTATAAGAAAATACATGACATTCTTGAGACAAAATTAGTTAGGAAACTTTGGGGTATTACACTTGGCTTGTATTTTATTTTTTCAGAGCCTGTTAGCACGGGACATTCAGCACTTAGATAACTTGATTGTTTGCCTTCAGATTTCAGAGCCTAAGAGGATTTTAGCTAGTGTTGACATGAGGTCCTCACTATTTGAGCAGATTTCGGATTGCCAATTTGAGGATAACAAACTTCCCTTCCTTTATTATCAGGTGTTGAGTGGTGAGTCTAAGAGGCACACCATTGATTCTGAGAGTATCTTGAGGTTTGAAGAATATATTTGTATTGCTTATATTGTTGACTTGATTTAATTGATTTTTCTTGAGTCTCACAACTTTAAATATTCTATTCACCTCAGGACAGCAAAGATGTAAAGAGATTTGAGACAAAACTATTGGGAGAGTATAGATATATGGTAGACATCATAGCTCGTTACCTTTATTATTAGTAGGAAAAGGTCGAGCATCAGCGAGTAGGTAGTTTGACTCAGAGGTTACCCCTTCCAGAGTGGAAATGGGAATGGATTACCATAGATTTGTTAGTGATTTGCCTCATTCTTCTTGAGTTCCAATATATATACTTCATTGTGGAAAGTTTGATCAAGTCATCACATTTCTTTCATTTTTGGATTATTGTTAGTGCTGAGATATTAACTGATATCTATGTTTGGGAGATAGTCTGTTTACATGGTATTTGCATTTTTATCATTTCAGACTATGGTTCTGTGTCCAATTTAAGTTTTTGGGGAGCATTTTAGGAGGAGGTTGGAACTTAGGTGGATTTGAGTATATCCTTTCATTTTCAGATTGATGTTCAGCCCGAGCAGACTATTTAGGTTCCAGAGGACATGCTTTGAGCTTGTTTTATGGATTTTGGAGGCTAGTAGGAGCAATAGTTATCCTTGGAAGAGGTTTGATAAAACAATAATTATCATTTGAGTATTAAGATGGTGATTTTTTAGGCTTTCTGGGGTAGGAGATATGGTTCTCCGATTGGATAATTTGATACTTTTATAGTTAGGTCCCCTAGTATAGATATGCTTTATGATTCGTTGGATAGAGTTAGGGTGATTCACGATAGGTTGAGAGTGACTCAGAGTAGGCAAAAGGATTATGCCGATCGTTGGCTTCATGCCTTAAGATTCAGAGTTGGTGATCGTGTATTCCACTGTATGTCACCGATGAAGGGTGTTATGTACTTTGTGAGGTAGCTTATGATTTAGACTTTTCTTTATATTTTGTTGTTGTTCATCTAGTTTTCCATGTCTCTATGTTGCGATGATACATTTAATCATTCTCATGTGCTTAGATGGGATTTAGTCCAGTTGGATTAGTGTTTAACCTTTGTTGAAGTGCATGTGCTTATTTTGGACAGTGATGTAATGTGGTTGCATACTAAGGAGAATTTTATAACTAAGATTTAGTGGAGTCACCACCCAGTAGAGGAGCCTACTTAGGTGACCGAGAGCGAGATGCAGGCTTAGTGTCCTTGTTCAAGATTTTAGGTATTTTTTAATCCTTAACTTTCGAGGATGAAAATTCCTTTAGTGGTAGATATTATAACGACCCTTTAGGTTATTTTCTACATTTTCTATTATTTTTGTCATTAGAGCTTTTCCATAGCTTCCCTAAGTCACTTATATCGTGTTGGAAGTGATAGTTTTATTCCCGTATAGTTCATTTTGTTTTTAGAGAAAATTTCCTATTTAGAAGTTTTCGTTGGTTCCAAATGGCCATCAGACAAACTCTTCAACAAAACAATCTTGAATGCAAATTTCAACTGTATCAACTAATCTAGAATATCAATTTTAGGCTAGGTAGACTCTTAGTTTAGAACTGGGTGCACCCAAGCATATTTGTACCTATTAGTCAAAAAGTTAAAAAATTGAAAATTTGGGAGTGGGACACATATTTGGTCGAAACAACCTCGGATAGAAAATTCAATTTTTCTATTCTGTTTGAAATTTTGAATTTAGTATGGTTACATAGTTCATTTGCGTATATCAGATTCCTAATGAATCTCAGAGCATTGGTGGAAACTTAAAAATTTTCCAAGTTTCAGCTGTCTTATGGTGTGCCTGTGATCAAACCTTATGTGTAGAGGGTAGTCCAATCATACTACTTCTTGTTGCGAACCCATAATCTAGTTTTAGCACAAGATAGTGTGATTTCAGCCTGCTTGCTGCAATTGCAATACTTGACAACCTGACATAGGTATAAATTGACCCCTTAGGCTGTAATTTTGGCCATTCACACTCATTCATGAGAGCAAAAAACCCTCAAATAGTGTGCTAACTTTAAATTGAGTCTTGGGGATGACTTAGGAGCTTTATTAAACATATATTTTCTTGAATATCTTCAAATTTATGGTATGAATCTGTTAAATTCATGCTTGAAATTTCTTAATTGTTTAACCAAAGCCCCAAAAACTTTAAGGTTTCATTTAGACCTAAACTTATCTTGGTTTTCATCCATTTTGAGGGTTTTGATTCAATGAGCTTGATATCATATTGGGTTGGTCTCAGAAATATGATTTTCAGTGAGTAAGACACATATGGGGTTTTGGCATGATTTTTTGATTCGAAGAACAATAGTGCAATATGTGTATCGATATTCTTGTATTAATGATTGAGTAGAATGTGTTTTTGAAAGCTTCTTGAAGAGGATTCTCAAAAGGGAAAAGCAAAGGTTTAGCGGATTGTTGCACTTTCTTTGACATCCAGGTAAGTTTGGTTTATCCCTTGTTAAATTGAGCTATCTAATAGTATAATTGTGATATCTTGCTAGATTTTTATGCGTTCTATTTGTTGGATTGATGATATGCAAGACTTGGGATTAGTTGAATCTTTTATGTTATTTGGATCGATAGAGTGAAATGCTTAGCTTGTTACCTTAAACCTTCATAGGTTAGACTTAATTTCTTATGTTTAGCATGAGGATGCTTTGAATTACTCTAGTTAGATGGGAGAGACCTTGTCACTTATGATTAGGGAAATATTGGCCTTAGTTATTTACTTTAATGAGGTTTCCTTTGTTTCAATGGACTTAGAGGTAGTATTTGAGTAAAGTCCCTACCGTGGATTTAATTGTGGCTTGCTATACATCTAAGAGTTGATTTAGATACCTTATCCTACTCTGGGTAGAAATGAACTTAGAATGAATTTTTTGGGATTTAGGAGTGGTCCCTTGACCCACCTAAAGTAGTGACTTGATATAGTTCCCTTGAAACTCTTATACGTTGCTAAATTCTTAAAGAATTCCCATTTTAGGAAATATTGAGAAATCCTAGGCATTTGTTGGTTATGATAAATGACGTTAGAAGTAATATCTTATCGATTATGGCATATATGTGAGTTATTGACTAAGCTAATGATGAGCTATTAATTATTCTATTATTTGACTATTGATTAGGCTTCCGAATATAATATTGAATGAGCCCATGATTTATAGCCTAATCCTTAAATTATGATATTGACTATGCTATGAGTAAGGTATGGATTATATCATGGATTATCTATTTCTCAAGTTATTGATAGATTATCTTTTGCTAATGATAGGTCATTGAGTATATTACTAATAGGTCATTACTCATAATATTGCTTATGATATTGATTATGCTACGAAAGAATGCTAGAAATCATAATTGAAAACATTATTTATGATAATTTTAGTGATGATGTCATGAATTATAATTAGAACTCATGCTTATAGATTTATGGGAAATTATGTTGCTAATTATTCTTGAAATCATGAAACTTCATTATATGATTGCTTATACTATGAATGTTCCCACCAATTATGATTATGAATATCTATTAATTTTCAGTAAAGCCAGAGGATATTATGATGATACCAAAAAGGACGGAGACTATTATGATGATGTAATGATACCCGAAAAGAGCAGTGAATATTATAATGATATGATGATATCCAAAAAAGTCGGAGGATATTGTGACAATATGATGATACCTGACAAGGACGGAGGTTATTAAGATAATATGATGATACCTAGCAAGCTGGAGGATATTATGATGATATGATGATACCCGACAAAGCCGGGGGATATTATGATTATATAATGATACACGGCAAGGCCAGTGGATATTATGATACTTGACTAGACCGAATGATATTGCGATGAGGTGAAGATATCTAACAAAGATGGATGATGATTGTATTGATGTACCTATGTGTGCATATATCGATTTGAGTCCGACTAGACCTATGTATGACAATCACATGCTTATTTATATATTTCTGAGTTATTTGGGTATATTATTGATAATAGGGGTGTTGATCATAGCGCATTAGTGATAAATGGATAAAATGGTATAGTTGATGATTGATGCTAAATGATGATTAGGGATGGATATTATTTGAATGGCTAGTAATGACTAATGGATAATCAAACACTAGCAAAAATGATGAATCATGGTATTACAGGAAAATGATAAGGATAGTTAATCTATAATGATGATTAGTGCTAACAATGTTAGTAATAATGATGATTGATTGATAATGATATTATGTCAATAATGATAATTAATTAATAAGTGATGCCCAGTTGCTAAATATTGGTTAGTTGATGAATAATGACTCGATGATAACTCATGAATAGTGACTATGCGGTGAATAGTTGTTAACTAACAACTAGAGGTCGTATGATGGCTAGCAAGTAAATGAATTAGTTAGTGAGAGATGGTTAGATAGTAGTGGTGATTAGTTTATATTGACGTTATATTGTTGAATGATGGTAAAAGTATGGATCGCGGGTACATGGTCGATGTTGGTAATTAATGAAAGTCTGGTAAAATGATCGATTGATGATATTTGTTGGAAAATGGTTGAATAATGATAAGGTTTTGATATATTGTTATTTAAATTTCTTTATGATTCTCTTGGGTGTACTCACCAGTAGTATGGGACGTTGTGATGAGTTCTTTACTTTATGCACTAGTTGCGTATTGGAGCCAACTTTGTATTTATGCGTGCTTGAGTTGATGTTTTATAATGTGTTTTGATTCTGAATTGTCTATTTCTTCTACACGGTGATATTGGCATGTGTTGATACCCAATTTTATATTCTTATTTTGTTTTAATTACTCATTGTATGTAGTGATGATGGAGATGATTCAGGTTTGTTTCTGTATGTTGACTTACTTATGATTATCTTGCATTATATCATATTTATATCATGATTTAGCTTAGTCAGTCGATGATGCCTACTTAATAACCATTTCTTGGTACTCATAAAACACTTCTATACCATTTTGGTGTAGATCCGAATACTAGCTATCATCATTGATCATTGTTTCTATGGAGTTGATACTTTGAAGATAGGGTCAGCTCTTTGAGTTTTTGGTCACCCATTTCATTTTATGTTATCATTATTTAGTCTTTTACCTAAAGCAATCTTGTCTGTTGCTTTTTTCTTCAACAGGAAGAATAATCTAGACAAGCACTTCTTTATCCATCGCTTTTTTGGATAAATTATTTTTGAATTGTTGAGAAAAAAGACAAATAGGGTCACATTTCTAAATAATATTTAAAAATTTCCAGAAAACTGAGGGATAAATGTGACCTTATTCGTCATTTTTTTTTGTATTTTTCTATTTATAGAAAGCTGCAATTTTTACATCTTACTTGTAAAATATAAACTCAATTCAATACATAACTTTTAAGCAGCATTAATTACTCCTAAAACAATCATAAAGAAACTACAACATCAATAAGACAGTAAATATCAACTAATAACACAATTAAACAAATACAAGGACCATAAAGTGTTTCAAAATATTTAAAAAATTTAAGAATATCAATGAAGTTTCCAAATGTTAAAACAAAGTCATTTCTATTGAGTACTCTCCACATACTTCATCCCATCACTACCCTCAATCATTTTTTCACTTAAGGATAAGGAGGAAGAAAAATGGGACACAATATATCGATGCTCAATCAAGCTATTCACTTGTTCTTGAGTGTATCCATGGTCTTATATATTTTTTGATCTTGAGCAACCCGTTATACCTCAAAATCTTCATAGTCACATATAAGTTATACAATATGATGTGATATATATGCAAGATGAACACCATCAAATCACCTTGGACTAGCATGACGATCCAATCCCTGCCAGTCCAAACAAGATGCACTGCAAATCATTACTAGAGACGCTCTCATAGATTCTCCCCTTATGTCTCCTCCCTAACTTGCTTTTGGTTTAAATTTGAGTGAATTCTTCTAGTGTAGGCTAGGTTGGTGTAACACCTCGTATTTTTTAGCTAGAATTCGAGCCATCGTTCCTACATGTGTAAACTTTAATCCTATAATTTATATTTGAATACACGTGTCATGATCTTTATCCTAGTATGTAAAGTTCTTATTAGATTAAAATGTTTATTGAAATCACTTAGAGAAAGGTTGAGCTAAGAGCCTTTGATTCGGAAAAATCTTGTATTCAATTCTAGAAGAATCAACTTTTAACATGTATAACTTTTTATATATGTGGAATTTTTCAGCTATGACCCACCAAATTTTATATAATTGATTTATCTTCCCAACGATGCAAATTTATCCTTAATTATATACTCGACTGAAAAGTTAGGACCATTTTTATGAGAAATAGTAAATCTCCACAATAAGCTAGAGGTGCATTGGTACCTCCCCCAGAATAAGGTGTGTGACCTATTAGTCTCTCCCTCAAAATAAGGGACAAGACATGGAGTCTATTCCCACACTGTTTCAGCTTCCTAAGGGGCAAGGGATAATTTGATCCTTTCCCCTCAATTCCAATTGTCCAAAACACGGTTTATAACATTCAAAGGGGCATTATTTGCCCATCTTCCTAAAAAACAACTCACTAAAACCCTTCTCTTTTCCCAAGAACAAATTTCAAGCTTTTCATCTCAAGAACACAAGTATTTATTTTCTGGTTTCAAGATTTTTTTAAGAATCAATCCAATAAAGGTATGTGGGGTATTCATCAATGGGTTCCTTTCACCCACTGAGCCCAAAAAGTTTCTCTTTGATTAAAGTATGAGTTTTTGTTCCATTGTGAAATTTTACATATTCAAGATGAATTCAATCCATGCTTTTCCTTAGTAAATTAAACTCAATCTCTGTCCTATTATAATTCAATGTAAATTAGGTCATGTAATGCTTTAAATTTTGAGTCCTTATGTATATTTTTATTGAATCAATGTATTTATAAATTTAAAACATGTAAACATTTCATTTTTCCATGATTTACACCTTCCCATGTTCAAATTCATGTACTTCAGTTGTTATTGAAATTTACTACCTTTGGGTCTCTGAATTATGATTTTCTATTATCTTTTAAATGTGATTTTCGTATTTTTATAATCATTTACTGTTGTTGGGTTATGAACACCTGGTATCTATATACCTTTACATGTTTTATGTTTTCAAGTAATGAGTCCCATTGTTTTAATATCATATTCAGAATGTCATGTTCATGCTGAGCACTTACAAGTACAGTACCATGTCATGTTTAATAACTAATAATACCAAAGTCTTTCAGTTGGGAGTAACAATTTGCACTGAGTGAACGTAAGGATGACGACTCCCCCTTTAATAGAAGCATGAGTCCTTAGTAGAAGTCCCTAAGTTCTAGACTTACATTGCCACCCTAGATTATGAAGGGTCCCCTGTTAGTAGAGGCATGACACCCTTGTCCTTTGGAACATCAGCCTTGTGAATCCACATCGTCATTTATGTGTTGGTACCCCTATCAAAGTACCAACACCCTTCCAAGTAGGGTTACAATTTTGACCCTGATAGCTCAGATTGGGGTATGTCAATTATAACTAGCTCCCACACTCTCAGTGTAGTCCTCAGAATAGATCAATGTAGGTTTGCATGACCAGGTATACTTATTTTAGAAGTTAAGTTGTACAAATTTTAGTTATTTAGATTTTAGATTATTTTACAACATTTTTATGCTTGGTCCTGCATTCTCAGTTTTACATGTTCATGCATCTATGTTCAGTAACTATATGTATTTTAGTTTATCCTTATCTAACATACTAGTACATTTAAAGTACTGACCACATATTTTTCTTTGCGCTATGTTGTGTTATAACATAGGTTTGGACGCTCAATTTCCCGATCGTTCTTAGACAACTTAGCGTTACTCAGCAGTAGTAGTGGTGAGTCCTCATCCGTCAAGGACATGTTATTTTTTTCAATATCTCAGTATTCCCTTATGTTCAGTCAATTAGAGTTAGTTGGGGGTTTGTCCCATAAACTCCTAATGATGTTTAGAGGCTTTCAGACAGTCAGTTAGTAAATAGTTGTTTAGTTTTCAAAATTATCGGTTGTTACAGACATATCAAACTTGTTATCTATATATATTCAGTATTCATATTTTTAGTATTTTATCACCTTATCTTCTGCATATGCTTTTATGTATCGTTTTATTTAGTGATCACAGCAAGTATCAGCTCATGAGTTAGCTTGTGGTTACTTTTGACCATAAACACCATTGTCATGACTAGGGGGTAGCGTCGGGCCTTGACAGTTGGTATTCCCTGGGATTACTGAATCAGGTTGTACATGAACAATTATTATTCATAATCACTCTACATATAAAAACACAAAAGTTAGCATATATTTACATAATAGAGATATGTTGGTAGCTTATATCTAAATTGCTTAAATTTATAGGTTTGTTCAACCCTTGTCTCAATCTATACATTAGGATCTAACTCAATTTTCTTTTTCTATATATGTGTTCTCTGAAAAAGCTCAGTCTGAGTCGAAGGGTGTCCTAAAGCTTTATCCTGCAAAAAAAATTATAATTTTACACAATGAAGTAGTATTGAACCAAGTTTATAAATACATATAATTAGAAGGTTAATATTATTACTTACTATTTCGCTAGCAATGATCCAAAATATTTTGTACTCTCGATGTGCAATGAGCCACCTTTGACACTGCTTCTAGTATACTTAGCCTGTTTTGATAATGCTTGAATGCTTCCTAATGCCAAAATTTAAAAATCTGTTCATATACTTCTGGTAGAAGAAATTATCCATACATTTTGTTATCTCAATCCTGTTTAAGTCGGCTGGATAGCCTGACACTAGCCTTCCTCTAAAAAATGGTAGAAATTATTCGATTGTGCTTTTTTTCTAAGTATATATTATCTGAAAATCAAGTGGCAAGCTTTAGATGATATAGATTATGAAAACTTAATACTAAGTGTTAATAATAATTAAATTGTATATACTTTAAAATCATCAAAAGTGGCCTGTCAAATTCCTTCTAGAACTCACGTAATAGACTCTTCTAGAGCACGTGCAATGTCTCTTGAGGGATACCAACTATAAAAAATTGTAATAAGTAACTCAAGTAATAAATAATTAATTATGATAAAAAATAAAAGAAACTTATCAATTTAGAAAAACAAACTTAAGATTATCCATCATTTTGAATCTTCACTCAACTAATCATGTCCTTATCACTAAGTGTTAGATTGATCATGGCTCCTCATTATCTAATGATGTTGAAGGTAAAGGTTTTACTGTCGGGAGTTCATAACACTAAGTTAGTTAAGGAGTATAAGTGTACGCAGAAGACTCAGATCTCGTATCTCTAAGTCAAAATCTGTATAGGTAGAGAGATAGAGTGATAGTTAATAATTTAGATGTCAATATACTCTGTGGAACAGGAATAATGGGTGTAGGCATGAAAGTATGAGAATTAATAAAGTGTTGAGGTAGTGAAATAGAATATTTCATTTGAAGAGATTTATAATAAGAATTTGTGATATGCCCAATGTCATAGGGGACATAAGACACTAGTTGAAAAGAGCCATTTCTGTGGCATAGATGAAACATGGGCTGGAACGTTATTAGGTTCTATAGGCTTCCTCATAGTATTCTTCATATTCTTACTATACTTGCAACTCTTAATTTTAAGACTTTGACTACCCTCATATGATGACATGTGCATATAAATTTACATTAAAACATATATAAAAATTTATAAGTATTAAAGGAAACCCTATTCATAAATATAAACAAATTTAGATGCTAATTTATATTCTCTCATTCTTTCTCCCTATTTGTTTCATTTTCATAATTTTCCCATTCTTCTTTCTCTATTATTAGTTTTTATAATCTTATTCATTCTCCCCAAATGACTCATTCTTGTTACCTATTTCTTTCTTGATAATTATGATGGTTGTTATCTCATCATCAAAAATTTCTTCTAATATGTGTTAAGAATGTTCTAGACTATTTTCCAACACTGCATCCATTGTTTGATCAACAATTGCAATATTATTGTGGTACACCATATCTAACGTATGATAAATCTCAATCCTACCCATAGGCTGTCTTCATAAGAACCTACTAATCAACTTATCTCTATGTAATGGATATAAAGTATAATACACCTGCTAGCATTTTGTGCAATTATAAAAGGATTACAGTAATCACATTATATCATGTGCTTGACTTCAATTATACTTTATTGTTGATTCACCTTGTTATCTCTATATTATGAATCAAAACACTTGCACAAATATAGTACTATCTATTATTGTGGCCAACCAGGATACCAAACTTTAATAATCTCTTATATGACACCATAATATTCTATAGTTTGGCCACTGCCACTAACATCACCTTGAATGCACACTTTGCTATATTTATTTTTTTTATACCTAGAAATTTCTCCAGTTTGAAACTTGAAAGCATTCACACAATACTTATTAATTGTCTGAATTTGAGTTTCAACCTTAATTGTAACATCTTCACCAATTACTTATGTTCAATAGTACTATATTTGTCATAAACCTAAATATTATTAATCGAGAATATAGAATCTTATTAAATGATTCTATCATACTTGTTGAATCAATATGAGCTTTTACACTTACATATTCTCTCAACCAATCAAAAAACCTCGTAGATATGGCCTCATTATGTGCTTACGTATAAACTATGAAGGGTACATTGAGACATTTTATTAATTTAACACTTATTATTTAAATTGGTCTAATTGGATAACATATTTCAATACTTAAGATACAGTTTGAATCTTGAGATAATTGAGCAAAGCATGTTTCATATCTAATTTCTTTTCCATGCTAGTGAAACCTCGTCCTTGATAGTTTTTACACCCATAACCAAGTGATTAAGAATTGAAATTGGTGGAAACAAAGGATCAACATTACCTTTATTATTTTGATTAGACCTATTTTTCTTACATCGTACTAATTCCCTTAAAGTTAAGACAAAAATAAGTAGTTTCTCTTGCCAGATAAACTTCACAAATTGATTCTTTGATCTTTACCTTTATTTGCAATTGCCAATTATTTTACATAATTGCATGTTAGGAAGTACTAACTTAGAAAAAGTGAAAAAATCAATAAAGGAACATTACCTGTCAAATGAATCCAATAACCTCCTTTGAGCTGGGCCACCAAGACATGCCACTTCTATAAGGTGGATTGATAAATTCTCTATCATAAAAAGAATACATATGGAAATATGTTCTCCAACTTTGTGGTGATGAAAAAAATATTCTACTCCATACTTGTCAAGATACTCTTCAAAAAAATTTCAAACATAAATATTTAAGGAATAGACTTATCTCTATGAATGATTTCCATATCCTATAAAGTAGGTTTCTAGGTGTGATAAGAATCAAGGTTTTCATCCAAATATGATAATCATGGTATTTCATTTTAATGACCCTTTAGGTAATTTTCTATATTTCCAATCACTTTTGCCATATATAGCATTACTATAAATTTCCCAAGTTATTTCTAATTTGCTGGAACTAACAGTTTGGTTATTGGGTAATTCGTTTAGTTTTTAGAGGCAATTCCCTATTTTAAAGCCTTCACTGCATCAAATTGGATACTTGGTGAAAAGTTTAGTCAAATTACCTCGTATAAAAATTCTGACTCTTTTAACAACTTTAAAATGTTGATTTTAGGTTGGATACCCTTGGTTTGGGTCCTGAGACACCCAAACTCATTTCAGGCTATTGGCGAAAGTTCAGGAAATGGTAAGCGGGTGTGGGACCCATTTTTAGTTGAAACAACCTTTGATGGAAATTTCTACCTCACTATTGACTCCGAAACATAAAATTTGATAGGGTTGTATAGTTTATCTGAATGCATGGGATTCTAAATAAATCAAGAGGGGTTAGAGGAAACCAATATTTAACTTGATATTTCAACTGGTACACTCAGTTGGAGCACCCACTTAAGCGGTCATTTGGGTTGCTTAAGCGGAGGTTTTCTAAAACACCCAACTGACCACTTAAAAGGTCAGGATAACCCAGTTGAATGCTGCTATAGCAGAATAACTACCACTTAACAGGTACATGCATAGTCTTCACAATGTCTCTAAAGACATACTTGGAAACTTAAGTGATAGATTCTTAAGTGGCCTAGTGTCCGCTTTAGTAACACCCCCGTGCCTGGGAAGGGTCTAACTACCCCATTTATCCCCTTTTTCGTCATTTCTCATTCATCCTTTAGAATCTTGCACCCTAAAAAGTGGGAAAGATTGAGGATATCATTTGTGGGTGTTTGGGGCTTGGATAAATATTATTTATATATTTCTCCTTCAAATTTGTGGTAATATTCCATTATTTTTATGGTTAATTTTCCATTCTTATCTAAAATATCTAAAAGCTTGGTAGCTTGATTTATGACCATTATATCTCAAAATTCACCCATTTTTACGGTAAATATTCCTTGAGTATAGACGAATGGTGAGTTTATTTCAAAAATATGATTTTTATGAATAGGCCCCATATGGGATTTTAGGTGAGTTGGACCTAAAGCACAATAGTGCATATGGGCATTAACATTCTTGTAGTGATGAGTATATTGTGATTTTTATAGTGTGGCACCTTGTGGAAGATTCTTAGAAAGGAAAATAAGTGGTTTAGCATATTCTTTGGGCTTTTCTTTAGCCTACCAATAGGTTAGGTTTAATCTTTATATAGATTTAGCTATTTCCTATTATGATTATGATGTTATACTAGATTCTGGATCTGATTTAGGTGGTGATTCTTTCATTGTAAGTATTTTGGTTTAGTTTTACTAATTAGGCTATCTTGGAACCATAATTTAGTTGGCATCGACTTAGTTGTTCATGTTATAAGTAGAGTTTCTATCTTAGGGTTAATTGAGGCATGTTTAACTTCTATAAGTACTATCATATTTATATCATGATTTCTCTCAGTCAGCCAATAATACCTACTGAGTACCTATGGTTTTGGATCTCATACTATACTTCTGTACCTATTTGGTGCAGATATGATTAGTAGTTGCCACCACTGAGTCAACACTTATGTTGTGATTGAATATTGAGGATTGGGTGAGATTTTTGAGTTGGAGATACCATTTTTCCTTCTCTTAATATATTTCTAGTCCATAGTTTCAGAGAAAAATTGCTATATGTAGTTTTGATGATGAGCAGCTAAACTACGAGGGACCAGGTCTCTGGATGTGCAAGGTACAGTACAGCTGGCATGCGCCTTCTGCATAGTTTTGACATCTAGTGTAATAAAATTGTAGGTGATGTTTTGTGATATTTTGTACTGACTTGGATATCTGGTCCAATTATCTTTGAAACCCTAATCATCACCCAAATATAAAATGAAAGAAACACCCCATCAAAAAGTCATTTGTGCACAAATGACAAAGAATGAAGAGAGGCAGCAAAACCCTATTTCAATACTCCTCAAGTTATTTGAATGACGTGTGCTTAAATTGAAATAGTTCTGGAATGAGTACTGATTTGCAACTTAACTACTCATCTTATAATAGTAGTACTTTATTTTGAGAGTGTTCCTTAGGTAGAGTTACCTAAGCTTGTAGCTAGTTAGAGTTAATTAGTTTTAACGGAAAATTTGGTAGAGGTCGCAAGGTATGCTTGCAATATAGGTATTGCAAGTATGAGGAACCTAGAGTTAGGTTCATAATCGACTCTGTAATCAAGAGGTTTGTTATAGTGGACTGTTTTGGTATTTGTGAGGACAAGTCGTGGTTTATCCCATGTTGTGTTTCCACGTAAAAATCTTGTGTTGTTTTTTCCTATATTGCCTTTGTTTTTCCTTCACCTCGTAATTTCTTTACTTTTCTAATGCTCGAGAATGACTTTGAGGGACCTGGTCCCTTACTATAATGCCCCGGAAAACAGGTCCCGGAGCATCACACGGTGCTTGAGGCAACAAGTAGCTCCAAGCTAACCCTTTGAGCCATTTTCATTTAGTTCAACACAAATCAATGGGGTTTCCATAAATAACCCACAAATATCAACAAAGTAATCATCATCTAAGAATAAAAGAATTTAAGAAAGATAACAAAATACGACTTATTAGTCAACTCCCAACATCTACACTAGTCTGACAAGCCTCTAAAAAAATTAATAAAACCAGTGAGCCATTGATACATGCCCCAACAGACTCATACTCAGTTATCAAATGTAAACAATTCCATGAAACCAACATCAGACATCACGTCCTCGTAACATAAGGAATAACCACAATAGAGGATGTAGAACAGCGTGCCCGAAGAATCACTGTCGAACCTTGAACTGAGCGCCTGAACCTACATTTCGAGAAAATGCAGTCCACATCCGAAGATGTAGGTCAGTACCATGGAAAGGAACCGATTATATGGGGGTGTATGCAGTTGAATAAACATCATCATCATAAATATTTATAAGAAATATGCAGGCTGTATGAAAGACTCACATAGCCCGAAGAAAATCATCATAATCATGAGAGGATGAAATAAGTGCAATAACACATGTGAGTCATCATATAATTTGTCAATAACTTTCAGTTCATCAAGAATATCAATTCTCATAATCTAAATATCATTTAAATCTTTCGAAAGAATAACTTCCACAATACCACTTTCAAATCACTTCACTATTCACCATAGACAGAAGGAAACACACACACTGGGAGATCCTATAACCGACATAAACCATGTGAGCTACATGGAGTCCAACGTACAACCCACGTTGGGAAGAGCCGTCCTATCCTTTCCATCGGAGTAGGACTATCGATATCAAATCCACACAGATCACTATTAAAATCAGTCTCAGGCTTACTCCCACGGGGGCACGTAGTTCTAGGGAAGTAAGGTCGCGTCATACCTCCCACTCGGTGCTAAATATTCTCCCGGACTTATCTCAGATCATTTCAAAGACAATCCACAACAAAACAATTCCAGTAATATATAAATATACATCGGGAGCCATTATGCTTCCCATCTATCAAAATCAACCACGTTGTGGATTTCTTTCACACTCGAGTTCAAAACAACTCCATTAAGACCTAAAGGTCAAAACATTCAAAATATCTCAAATATTCAACATCAACGTGCTTATTACACACACTTTCTCAAAATAACACAATTTCCAATGGGGATTCATGACCCAAATATCAAAATCATGATAAATATCGTTCAAGATTCATGTTTTATATCTCCACACATATAAATTCATCTTTCAAAATCATAAAAATCAAGATTTCATAATAATCATCATAAGATATGGGTTCATGCTTCAAATTCATAAAAAATCAAATAAAAATCATGCCTTTGTAAAGAAAATTACTTTTGGGCACAAGAACGAAAGAGAGTTCTTGTTCAAAAACCACACATACCTTGAATGATGAACTTTAGATCGATACTCGTTTTAAGATGTTAATCATGCCTTTGAATGATGATTCTTGGAGTTTTTGAACTAGGTACTTGGAATCTTGAATAAATTTGCAGAATTAATGGTGAACTTTGGAGGTTTTTGATGTTGGATGTAGGAGCTTAGGGTTTTCTTTTCAAGGGAATTTGATGAAATATAATATATAATGCTTCTAATAGGCTTTAATATAGGGTTTGGATGGATTTTTGGTGAGGGGGAATGACCAAAACGTCCCTAAAAAGTCAAATAATTTTTGAATCTGTCCTTTGGTGGACTGTTTTGATAGTTTGAAGTAGATCAACCATAACGTTTTACTCCGATATCCAAATTGGATGAAACCAATTCATTAGAAAGAGGACTCTCATATATTTCCATTGATATATAGTATCTCACCCAGATCATTGTGTACGAGGATTTATGATTGTTTGAAGTTGACCCAAAAATTCACTTTTGATAGGCTGAAGTAGATCGACCATAACTTTTTGCTTCGATAGACAAATTGGATGAAACCAATTTCATTGGAAAGAGGACTCCCAGAGATTTCCGTTGATATATATTAGATCACCTAGATCATTATGTACAAGGAGTTATGATCATTTAAAGTTGGAGAAAAAATACGCCAGGCCTCAGTACTTTTTCCTGCACATTTTACTGTTCACTATTATTCACAGTTCGATCGGAATGTTCATAACTCGTCGCTCGGGTGTCCGTTTTGGATGATCCACATGTTGTTGGAAAGATTATTCGATACTCTACGCAATGGTGGGTCATAATCTAAGACATTAATCATGGAAAATTTATAATTTACTCTAGAAGATAGAACCCAACATGTTTACGCACAAAATTTCAATGAAAAATTTCCCAGGGTATTATATCATTCTCCCCTTGGAAACATTCATCCTCGAATATTGCTAGACATGCCAAGATTAGCTAGGGAATAGAGAATACAGCTGAAAACATTTGTTAGACTCATCACCACATCATTTCTCACTCCGAATGCAACATAGAATGCGTAAATTCAAGAAACTACAGCTGAACACATAATAAATAACAGCTGAACTACTGCAACTTTTATTAAAAGTGCATGATTTAGGAAAGAACAGTACCTTCAGCTTGATCGGAGTTCGCGAAAAATAGGCATGGGTAATTGAATCGTATATCCGCCTCAGCTTCCCAAGTTGCACCCTCAACATATTGGTTTCGCCACAACACCTTGACCAAGGGAAATTCTTTGTTCCTTAGTCTTTGGACACTGAAATCAAGAATCTCAACAGGAATCTCATCAAAAGAAAGATTTTCTTGAAGGTCAGCACTCACAGAGGAACCCACTACCACAACATTGCTAATATGCCTTCTAAGCATGGAGACATGGAATATTGGATGAACAGATGACAACTAGGAAGGCAACTTGACCTCATAAGCTACCTTACCAACACGGCTAAGAATTTCGCAAGGACCAACATAACGGGGACTAAGCTTCCCCTTCTTTTTGAATCTCTTCACCCCCCTCATGGGTGAAGTTTTCAGATATACTAGGTCACCAACTTCAAACTCAAGGTCTCTCCTTCTAACATCCGCATATGACTTTTGACGACTCTGCGAAGTTTTCAACCTTTCCCTAATCAACTTAACTTTTTCCATAGCCTCAAATACCAAATTAGGACCACTCATAGCCGCTTCACCCACCTCGAACCAACCTATGGGTGATCTATACTTCCTCCCATATAAGCCTTCAAATGGAGCCATGCCAATACTAGAGTGGAAACTGTTATTGTAAGCAAACTCTATCAACGTTAAGTGATCATCCCAACTTCCCTTAAAGTCAAGTGCATAAGCTCTCGACATATACTCTAAGGTCTGGATCGTTCGCTTAGCCTGACCATCGGTCTGCGAATGAAAAGCAGAACTCAAAAGCACTTAGGTACCAAGACCCTTCTGAAAAGCTTTCCAAAATTGTGAAGTGAACTGAGTACCCCTATACGAAATGATAGACAAAGGAACTCCATGCAGTCTTACTAGCTCTCGGATATATAATCTAGCGTAATTCTCAGCAGTATATGAAGTATGAACAGGCAAGAAATAAGCAGACTTAGTCAACCTATCAACCACAACCCAAATGGAATCATGATGGCATCGGGAAGGAGGTAAACCAATCACGAAGTCCATATTTGTATCTTCGCACTTCCAGGTGGGAATACTAAATTCTTGCATCATACCACCAGGTCTTTGTTGTTCAACCTTAACCTGTTGGCATGTTGAACACTTAGCTACAAACGCTGCTATATCTTTCTTCATGCCACTCCACCAATAGATTTCCCCTAAGTCTCGGTACATCTTGGTGGCACCAAGATAAATAGAATATCGCACCCCGTGCGTTTCAGCCATAATCCTCTATCTCAGATCATCAAAATTCAGGACACGCAATCTACCCTGCAATCTCAATACACCATCTCCCCCTTGGGAGAAAACCTCTACTTTTTGGTCCTTGACTGACTCCTTCAGTCTGACCAAACGAGCATCTAAGTATTGCTTTTCCTTCACTTCCGACACCAAGGAGGATTCAAAACTACTCTGAACCCCTATACTACTTTCACCAGAGTCAAACAACCTAACCCCCAATCTAGCCAAACGATGTACATCACGAGCCAACTCTTTCTTACCTTCTACCATATGCGAAAGACTACCCATGGACACTCTACTTATGGCATCCTTCACAACATTGGCCTTGATCGGATGGTACAACACCCTCATATCATAGTCGTTTAACAATTCTAACCATCGTCTCTGCCTAAGATTCAATTCTCTCTGGGTAAACACATACTACAGACTCTTATGATTAGTGAAAACATCAACATGGACACCATACAAATAGTGTCTCCAGATTTTCAAATCAAACACAACAACAGCCCACTCAAGGTCATGGGTGGGGTAATTTTTCTCATTGGGTTTCAACTGTCTAGAAGCATAAGCTATCACCTTACCCTTCTGCATAAATATGCAACCCAACCGAACTCTCGAAGCATCACAGTACACCACAAAACCATCAACACCATTAGGCAAAGTCAAAACAGCGGATGAAGTGAGTCGAGTCTTCAACTCCTGAAAACTCTTCTCACAAGATTCGGACCACAAGAACTTCACTTTCTTTTGGGTCAACCGAGTCATAGGAGACGCTATAGAGGAGAAACCCGCAAAAACACGGAGGTAATAGCCAGATAAACCCAAGAAACTTCGGATGTCAGTTGGAGAAATAAGTTTAGGCCAATTTCTAATAGCTTTGGTCTTTTGGGGATCAACTCTAATACCCTCGAAAGAAATGATATGACCTAGAAAAGGAACTGACTTTAGCCAAAACTCACACTTACTGAACTTGGCAAACAACTTGTGATCTTTAAGGGTTTGCAAAACTATTCGGAGATGATCAGAATGTTCATCCTGACTACCGGAGTACACCAATATATCATCAATGAACACTATGATAAACATATCCACATATGCTCTAAACACTCGATTTATGAGGTCCATGAAAGCTGCTAGGGCATTAGTTAACCCGAAAGACATAACAAGAAACTCAAAATGGCCATAACGAGCTGGGAAAGTAGTTTTTGGAATGTCATACTCCCTAACTTTGAGCTGATGATAGCCAGAATGAAGATCTATCTTTGAGAAATAACTTGCACCTTCCAATTGGTCAAATAAATCATCTATTCTCAGAAGGGGGTACTTATTTTTTACGGTGACTTTATTCAGTTGGCTATAATCAATGCACATATGCAAAGAGCCATCTTTCTATCTCACAAACAAAACAGGAGCACCCCAAGAAGAAACACTGAGCCTTATGAAACCCTTATCTTATAGATCTTTGAGTTGCTCTTTCAACTCCTTAAGTTCTGCAGGGGCCATATGGTAAGGAGGAATAGAAATGGGCTGAGTATCGGGATGAAGATCAATCCCGAACTCTATCTATCTATCAAGAGGTGTCCCTGGGAGATCATTTGAAAAGACATCAGAAAACTCATTGATGATGTTAACAAACTGGAGAGTTGGAGCTCAGACTTAGCGTCTTTGACTCTAACCAAATGGTAAATAGACCCCTTGGATATAAGCTTTCTTGCTTTGAGGTAAGAGATAAAATGACTCTTGGGTGACATAGAATTCCTAGACCACTCAAAAATGGATACACCCAAAAACTGAAACTTGACCACTCGGGTCCGACAATCAATAGAGGCATAAGAAGAATACAGCCAGTCTATACCCAGAATCACATCAAAATCTATCATATCTAACTCAATCAGATCAGCCAATAAGACTCTATGAAGAATGGTAACAGGACACTTTTTATACACTTTTTGGGCAACAATCCAATCACCCACTAGGGTAGAAACTAGGATACATTCAGGAATAATCTCAGGACTCATTTCAAAATTCACAGCAATCAAAGGTTTAACATATGAGAAACTCGATCCAGGATCCAACAAAGCATACACATCAAACTGAAATATACGAAGCATACTAGTAAGAACATCGGCAGAGTCCTCCTATTCCTGGTGGGACGGTAAAGCATAGAATCTATTCTGGCACTGCCCGCCAGCATTACTAGAAGAGGCGCCCTGAGCTGGGGTTTGGTGAGTCGCTGACACTAAAGCACTAACAGTCTGAGTCTGGGTCTGAGAGCGATAGTCACAACGCCCTTGTCCATCTTGTGGACAATCTCTAACTCTATGACCCATGTCACCACACTGGAAATAACCCCTCTTCTCACCCCAACACTCACCCGAATGAGCCCTACCACACTTAGGACACAGGGGATGATTTGGCTTACTGCCAGTACTGGAATGGGACCTAGATGCATATAACATGCTACCTTGCTCCTGCCTTCCTTTAAGCACAGGAGCACTAGCAAATGACGGTGCTGGCATAGACGAACGATCCTGATACTGAGGGCGACTCCCTCCTTTCGATCTAGTTTGACCCTGTTTGTGCTGCTCGGACCTAGCTCTCTTATTCCCTCTCATTCTATCTCTATCTTTAATTTTGTCTGCCTCAATCTGTTAGGCATGAGTCATCAGCCTAGAAAGATTCATCTCACTATTCAGCATAGTAGACCTACACTCCTTAACGACATAACTAGACACTCCAGTCACAAACTTACTCATACTAGCCCGATTATCAACCACTAAGTTAGGAACATACTTGGCCAACTGATTGAACTTTAGACAGTCCTCCCTAATAGTCATAGAGCCCTATCGTAGGTTTATAAACTCTTCCACCTTTGCCTTCGTCATCTCCAAAGGGCAAAACTTATCTAGGAATGCATTCTGGAACTCTTCCCAAGTTGCAGGGACAGCTCCCTTACCTCTACCTTTCCTTCAAGCAACAACTCAGTCATAAGCAATGTCTTTCAACCTATACGTAGCCAACTCCACACTATGTTTCTCATGTACATGTATCACCTGAATAATCTTCCACACCTACTCTAAAAATAACCATGGATCCGCATCAGACTTGGACCCATAGAATTCCAGCGGATTCATCCGTATAAAGTCACGGATCCTGACTGCAGCTGAATCACCTCCCTGCTATTGTGGAGTCGGGGATGGGTTGGCCTGAACATTTGCAGTAACAGCTTGGGCCAGCGCCTGAAAAACTGCCCAAAATTCAGCATGAGACATGTTTTCATTCAATGGCTCAGCAGATTAATGTAGCTAACAATCATTATTTCTTCTCACTCGATGTGGAGGCATATTTCAAAAAGAGAAGAGCATGAATCAATAGCAGAGAGAGATGCTTTAAGCACGATAGACTTCTGAAAGAAAAAATCACACTTTTTCCTAAAACGTCTTATAGCCTCTTGCTCATAGATGCGGCGTGCTACACACCGATGATCAAGACTCTACTTAACTCGGCTTGTCAGACTCCCTAGGACACCTTAAAACCTTAGGCTCTGATACCAAGTTCGTAACACCCCAAAAAACAGGTCCTGGAGCATCACACGGTGATTGAGGCTACGAGTAGCCCCAAGCTAACCCTTTGAGCCATTTTTATTAAGTTCAACACAATTTAATGGGGTTTCCATAAATAACCCTCAATTATCAACAGAGTAATCACCATCCAAGAATAAAAGAATTTCAGAAAGATAATAAAATACGAACTATTAGTCAACTCCCAACATCTATACTAGTCTGACAAGCCTCTAAGAAAATCAATAAAACCAACGAGCCATTGATACATGCCCGAACTGACTCATACTCAGTTATCAAATGTAAATAATTTTGTGAAACCAACATCAGACATCACGTCCTCGGAACATGAGGGCTCACCATAACAGAGGATGTAGAACAGCGTGCCGGAAGAATCACTGACAAACCTGGAACTGAGCACCTGAACCTACATTTCGAGAAAATGCAGCCCACATCTGAAGATATGGGTCAGTATCGTGGAAAGGAACCGAGTATATGGGGGTGTATGCAGTTGTATAAACATCATCATCATAAATATTTATAAGAAATATGCAAGATGTATGAAAGACTCACATAGCTTGAATAAAATCATCACAATCATGAGAGAATGAAATAAGTACAATAACACATGTGAGTCATCATATAATTTCTCAATCACTTTCAGTTCATGAAGAATATCAATTCTCATAATGTAAATATCATTTAAATCTTTCAAAAGAATAACTTTCACAATTCCACTTTCAAATCACTTCACCATTCACCATAGACACAAGGAAACACACACACACTGGGAGATCCTATAACCGACATAAACTATGTGAGTTACATGGAGTCCAACGTACAACTCACGTTGGGGAGAGCCATCCTATCCTTGCCATTGGAGTAGGACTATCGATATTAAATCCACACAAACTAGTGATCATTATATAAATCAGCCCCAGGCTCACTCCTACGGGGACACGTAGTCCTAGGGAAGTAAGGTCACTTTATACCTCCCACTCGGTGCTAAAGATTTCTTCCGAACTTGGCTCAAATCATTTCAAAGACAATGCATAACAAAACAATTTCAGTAATATATAAATATACATCGAGAGCCATCATGCTTCCCATCTATCAAAATCAACCATGTTGTGGATTTCCTTCACACTCGAGTTCAAAACAACTCCATTAAGACCAAAAGGTCAAAACATTCAAAATATCTCAAATATTCAACATCACGTTCTGATAACACACACTTTATCAAAAAAACACAATTTCCAATGGGGATTCATGACCCAAATATGAAAATCATGATAATTATCGTTCAAGATTGATGCTTTATATCTCCACGCATGTAAATTCATATTTCAAAATCATAAACATCAAGATTTCATAATAATCATCATAAGATATGGGTTCATGCTTCAAATCCATAAAAATTAAATAAAAATCATGCCTTTGTAAAGAAAATTACTTTTGGGCACAAGAACGAAAGAGAGTTCTTGTTGAAAAATCCCACATACCTTGAATGATGAACTTTAGATCGATACTCATTTTTGAGATGTTAATCGTGCCTTTGAATTATGGTTCTTGGAGTTCATAAACTAGAAACTTGGAATCTTGAATAAATTTGCAGAACTAATGGTGAACTTTAGAGGTTCTTGAAGTTGGATGTAGGAGCTTAGGATTTTCTTTTTGAGGGAATTTGATGAAATATAACATATAATGCTTCTAATAGGCTTTAATATAGGGTTTGGACGGATTTTAGGTGAGGAGGAATCACCAAAACGCCTCTAAAAAAACAAATAATTCTCGAATCTGTCCTTTGGTTGACTGTTTTTATAGTCTGAAGTAGATTAACCATACCATTATTCTACGATATCCAAATTAGATGAAACTAGTTTCATTAGAAAGAGGACTCTCATATCTTTCTGTTGATATATAGTATCTCACCCAGATCATTGTGTACGAGGAGTTATGATAGTTTGAAGTTGACCCAAAAATTCGCTTTTGTTAGGCTGAAGTAGATCGACCATAACTTTTTGCTCCGATAGAAAAATTGGATGAAACTAATTTCATTGGAAAGAGGACTCGTAGAGTTTTCCGTTGATATATAGTAGATCACTAAGATCATTATATACAAGGAGTTATGATCATTTAAATTTGGAGCAAAAATACGCCAGGCCTCAGTACTTTTTTTGGCACGTTTTACTGTTTACTACTATTCACAGTTCGATCGGAATGTTCATAACTCGTCGCTGGGGTGTCCATTTTGGATGATCCACATATCGTTGGAAAGCTTACTCGATACTATACGCAATGGTGGGTCATAATCTAAGACATTCCACACAAAAAATTTATAATTCATTCTAGAACATAGAACCCAACACGTTTACGCACAAAATTTCCTGGGTTATTACACTCACTTATGGTGTGGCCCCTAAAGATTCTATCAATTGGTATTTGACACAAGCCGAACCGGTCCCTTGTTATAATGGGCAATATCTAGCCAAACCGGGACTGGAGACCTCCCCTGATACCTAACCTAACCAACCAATATGTACGATGATTCGGATGGACTCCAAACATATAACAATATAATGTGTCAACAATATTGTGACTTTGGGATTAGCCTAAATTCGGGGCAAACCCAACCAAGTCAATCCACCCAATAATCAAGCTAAACTATAAACCAAAACTAAAATAATAACCTAATGTATATTTTTTATTATATATATATATCTATATGTAAAATAACATGATGAAACCATACCTAAGTCCACAGTAGTCTATATAAAGCCTCTAAACCAAAGAAAAGAGTATCTAGTTGGGACAAGCCCCCGAAAACAACAACAACAAACACATACCCAGTGTATTCCCACCTAGTGCGGTCTGGGGAAGGTAGAGTGTATGCAGTCTATACCACTACCTCAGGTAAAGTAGAGAGGCTATTTTCAATAGACCCCCGACTTAGAATCAATAACAATATAACAAAGATAATACATAAATGCTTATAAACTTGTAAAGTATGTAAAATAAACTAACAACACTAGCCATAATATAATACTAAAACTATAAATCCTAAACCATAAACAACACTCAACACATACAAACAAGATACTTTAGATACCAATACAGAAAACTCCCCTGTTGCTACCGACTCCCTTCCCCCCCAACCCTCTACCCTAATTTGCATCCTCTATACCTTTCTATCAAGGTTTGTGACCTCTTTAAGCGATAACGTCTCAATATTATGCCTAATCACCTCCATCCAATATTTCTTTAGCCTACCTCTCCTCCGCCTAAAATCATCCACAGCCAGTGTCTCATACCTCCGCACGGGGGCATCAATATCTTTTCTCATCACATGCCTAAACAAACATAACCTTACTTCTCGCATATTGTTCTCCACCAAAGCCACTCCTACCTTTTCCTGAAAAATCTCATTTCTCACACTATCCTTTCTAGTCTGAACACACACCTACGCAATATCCTTATCTCTGCCACCTTTAATTTTTAGATGCGAGATTTCTTAATTGGCAGACACTTCGCTCCATACAACATAGCCGGTCGGACAGCCACTGTGTGAAACTTACCTTTAAGATTTGGAGGCACCTTCTTATCACATAAAACTCCCAAAGAAATCCTCCATTTCAACCACCCTTCCTAAATACGATATGTTGTATCCTCATCAATCTCACTATAGCCTCGAATCATAGACCACAGATACTTGAAAATCTCCCTCTTTTGAATGTTATGAGAATCCAACTTCACAATCACATTAGTCTCTTGCGACACATCACTAAACTTACACTTCAAGTACTCTATCTTGGTCCTTCTCAGCCGAAACCCTTTAGACACAAGGGTCTGTCTCTAAATTTCCAACTTATTATTAACTCCTCCTTGAGTCTCGTCAATCAAAACCACATTATCTGTAAATAACATACACCAAGGCACCCCTCCCTGAATATGTCATGTACACACATCCATCACTAAGGCAAATTAAAAACCAACCTATGTTAAGGTCAGGGACATGCCCCCGACTATATCCAATAACCAAGTCTATAAAAGACAAAAGTATATAAATTAATCCACGACATGAAATAGATGTCTTTCGAACTATGGAAGCTTACTACTTCAATCCAACATTGATTTTTCCCTGATTTAATCTATGAGTGGGAGGAGTAGTATGGCCGATTCTTTCCATCATGTGGGGATACAGCCGCCCAAAGATAGGTTAGCAGGTGAATGATATCAAGAACTTAGGGTAATGATAAAACAATTCAAACCTTTAAAACCAAGTAAACCAATCGTATGCATAAAAACCATACACACACACACGTATATATAAAGCCATGTCGGGAAAGGGAATCGGGTTTAGAATGCCTTTAAAACAATTAACCCGGGTATGTGTAGCTTAACCTTCATAATCTTCCCACGGGACATATAGGTCCAGTGTATTTCCCTGAACAAGCCCAAATGCGTGTAGCCACATGAATTGAAGATACCATAGGAGTAAGAGATTCTCGAGTACTATTCACTTTCGATGATACATATGTACAAGTGTACTTAGGAGATTCCCATGCACCACATAAGTATCATATAAGGTCGTCATTACCTATCCTCATATCAGCAAAAATGAGTTTCAAGTGTTCGTCCCTTAGACTCCCTCTTTCACAGTTAGTTATCAGACCCTACCATTATTGCCCAATTAAAAACCATTACCATCTAACAAAACCATTATTCCATTTATTATCACTCAAGTCTAGTATAAGTGATAACGTCATACCAACTATATCTTTCAAGCAATGTCCTTAGCCAACCTTAGGGTAGTCCCATGTACCCCATAGGTTACATTAATTATTTTACTTCGGGGTTTCCCATTTACCCTGTAAGTACATCATCATTAAGATTACTTGGGGGATTCCCGTGTACCCCACAAGTATTTCATTATTAAGCATTACTTGTGGGATTCCCTTGTACCCAACAGGACATTCATTAATATATTTACTTGGGGGATTCCTTTGTACCCCACAAGTATTTTCAATTATGCCTTAACCATTATTTAAACCAATTTAATTATTTTATTGTCTTGGGGGGTTCCTATTTACCCCTCAAGGTTTTCACTTAGACCAACCATAACCACCAAGACCTTACTCTTTTAATATTCCAAGCCACTCCAAGGCATTCTCACCATATAGACCAGACCATTTAAGACCATTCCAAGCATTTTAAAGTATTTAAAACATTTATACCATTTCAAACCATTTATATGATGGAAAAAATCCAAATACATTTAGGTTCCATTACAAAACCATGACATGAATTAGATCCAATGAAAGTTCAACAAAAGAGTAAAAACATTCTCTGAGTAAAAACATTCTCTTAGGCATTTTATCAAACATATAGAGGGCATACCATTTCCTAAAAGCAAAACTAGAGCATAAAACATCCAATTTAGGATTACCCATGACCCATTTATTAAACCATAACCAAGAATCACCCACATGTGCAAACCATAACCAAAAATATATAAAAACATAGTTTAAACAAATACCCAACAATAAACATCAAAACCCTCAACATATTTTTTCAAAACCACAATTCATGACTCATAATCAATGATTAAAGCACATTAACACATTCCTTTAGTTGGAAACAACAATAATAGAAGGATTACATGCCTTATACAAGAAGATTCTGTAGAGAAACTTCACTCTTGAGCCCCTTTGAAGAACACTTGTAGAAACCCTAGCCTCTAATCTTTAAAAGCGTGTTAAGAGAGGATATTTGGAGTGCTTATATTCTTCAAAGTGAGTTATGAGAGGCCACCAAGGGTTGTATGATGTGGGGACATAAGGGTTTGGGGTGGGAAATGACCAAACTACCCCGACTAAAAAGCTGAAAATCATCTTCTAGGTAGGTACGACTCACCCATGCAAACCGTACCCTAGGGTATGAGTGGTACCCCAACTTATACCCTATCCTTCACCATAGCCCCCTATTCTAACCAACATAAGAGAACCCAACCCGTAACTCATACCTTAGGGTACGAGTTGTACCCCCAAACCGTACCCTAAATAGTATCTTGGACAGTTTCAACTAGTCCAATCAATAAGAACTATATGACTTGGCAACTTACATCTTGTATCAAACCATATGACTCGTATGCTGTTGAGTCATATATTGGACAATAATCAAGCTAAAAACACTACCCAACATACGAGTGAGCCATCCTCAAACCATAACCAAGGCTACCATTAGCACCCTTGAGTCATACCTTGCCTAGAATATCTAAAACCTAAGAAATTTCTCAAGGGTCCAAATCCCTGGGTGTTATACTCTCCCCCATTAGGATCATTGTCCTTGAATGATGGGTAAGGGTAAGAACAAGCATAATATAATCCATTAACACAAATCAAACTTTCGTCCAACTAAAATAGAAGACAGGGACATAAACCAAGATGAGAAAAATCACCATATAACCCAAACACAATTTATACCTCAACACCTTCATTCCAACCTCTAACTAAGTTAGAAACAAAGATGCAAGAGAAACCATTCCCTTCCTTTAACCAAGTTAGAAAACCAAGATGTGTTGAAGAACACATACCTTATGCCCAAATTTCAACCAAAAAACCAACTTGGATTCTTGGACTCCATGTTTTCTTTCGGGTTCCAAATGACGTCCTCGAACTTTTGGTTCTGTCGTGGAACCTTTACCGAGGCCACATCTTTTGTTCGCAACTGGCAAACTTACCGATCCAAGATCCTCTTTGGGACCTCCCTAAAGAAAAAAGAATCTAAGATACCAATACCACCCAAAGGAACCAACTAATGAAGGATTATCAACACCTTACCTCCACAAAAACACATAGAATACCGAATGAATGGAATTTATGCTAGAGAGCAAATCTAATTCATCTTATAATTTACCGAGACACATCACTACGTGAGCTTCAGTCTAGATATACACCACCTCCATGTTATAGCATTTCCAAAGCTAAAAAGAGTTAATTCTAGGCCACTAGGCTCTACTCCTTACGTCTATCCGAAAAAACTACTTTGCTCCATCACTATTTATAATATGCACACCATAAGTAAAAAGGCATGGGAAACCATAACCATCCATTATAACCAAAACCCCAAACATATATATGAAACCCCAAAACCATAACACAACTATGCCATGAAAACAATTCTTAAATCATGACTTCCCAAGCCTCTTAAGTACCCAACAACATCACTAGTATATTTACCAATCACAACATTATGGCCTACCTCTTCCATATCCGTAGTATGATATATCTTTCCATAGATCTAGTAACCTCTAGCATTTCCACATAGGTATTCACTACCTACTCTCCTCTTAACCAATTTTCTCACGAAGACATCCACGCTTCACCCTCCAAAACATTAGTTCTAGTTGTCACCCTAAAATCTCCCCACATAAGGACTTCTACATTTATTTTTGTAAGAAATCACCTTACTCCCTAAGGCACTACCACCCTAATACAAGAAGAATCATTTAAGGAATCGAATTAAAAAAATTTCATATGCCACTCAAGGTATGACCCCCGAAATAAGACACAAAACCATAGGCATGAAGTACTTCTTAGAAACCACCAAGACCATAATAAAGAACCATCCTGACATAACCATATCAAAAAAGGAGTCCTTAGGATTGGACACCAAAAGAAACACAACTGCATATACCATAGGTAAGGTAATGTAAAGTCAAGACTCATTCTAAGGAACAAGGCAAATGCAAAATATGAACCTTAGGCATATGAGTTATAAAAATATATGCAACACTAGTAGAGTACCTCTTAACCGAGATAGAAGAGAATCACTAGAACATGCAACCCGACCATTCCTTGAAGTCCACCACTAAAAGGAAATTTTAGATTAATCCTCAAACTTTATCCCATGACACCAATAAGAACAATACTCCACTCTAATGGATATGACCAAATATGTACACTAGGGATACTTGTTTTTCCTATACTTAAAACCTTATTCATCTATATGCTACCTAGAGCCTAGTATAGTCATAAGAAATCTATGCCCTAACCCATCCAATGATTAGACCCCCAACCAAACCCATTCGTTCAACCTAAACTCCCGACCTATATGTTATAACCTTCCTACTATTGTATTCTCCAAGCCATTAACCTAACCCTCTCCACACACCTCATCTAACCTACCAATTTATCTCCATAATTTGCATATTGTTATCCTTGAGGTAACATACTCCCTTTACCAATATCAACCATCTAGGTTCAAGCCCAGTATTTATTAACCACCATATGCTACCACCAAAGTACCCTATATAGAAAATGCACATATGGTGCACCACACAAAGAGGACACCATAAATTTCTTATCCACCAATCAACAACCTATTCATTTTTAGGGAAACTATTTCCCTTATACGTGCAAGAAAGAAAAATACTCTATCGAGAACACTAGGATATATTAAACCTTCCTTTAAGATATCCCTTAGTTTTCTTCTTAATCTCTTTTAACTCAACCAAAACCATTCTATAAAGAAAGAATAAAAATTTGACAAGCATTCCAAACAAGACCGATCCCAAACTCAACCTCCCCTTTATAAAGACATAATGCGGGTCATCAGATAGGACCCTAAGAAATTCATGCATCACCAAAATTGAATGCAAAGAAGAACCTTCCAAGTTAGAACCCTTAACCCGGACCCAAAGATAAAAGCAAAACCCTTTGGATATTAATATTTGAGTTCTAAGATATGGTCTACCCACTCCCATAATAGTTAGGGAACGAATCCATCCTCTCATTCTATAACCAAGTCATTAGGTAGCTTAAAGACAACCTTATGGGTCCAACAATCTAAGGATACATAGCACAAGTATAACCAATACATCCCCCAAATGATATTAAAATTCACTATATTCAAGTCGAACCAATCCACCAAGACCAATAAATAACACACACACCGATATACTCTTTTAAAAATCACAGAGTTACCTACCAAGGTAGAAATAGAAAAAGTGAAGAATCTAAAACAACCTTGGGACCAAAACAAAAAATACACAACCATAAATAGGGTCACAAAAGAGAGAGAAATCCCCAAACCAAGTAACCAATAATCATAATGAAAAAAGAGTTCTCAACATCTCATTATCAGCATCAAGAGATACCTTAGACTCCTGAGGAATAATGAAAGCATTAAGATAATCCCGACAAATTTCAAAGCCAGAAGCAACACCCCTTAGTGCAAGAGCTAGAGGAGTGGTAACCAATATACTATTTAACCCAGTGGCAACCCTTATGGAACACTCCTACAGCATATGACCCAACTGACAATAACAAAACACTAATTTGTCTCTTTGTAGGAATAATTACGGTGCAACCAATTGCAAAATTGACAAGAAGGATAGCATGGGGCCAATTGAACTCTACCAACTCAAAAGTATTACTCATAAAAAGAATGAGGATAAGGGACATTGACAACCACATGGGAACTCCTGGGATTCCTTACCACAAATTTTCTGACCCCTTTACCGATTTGAATAGTGAGACTTCTTACTCTGCCTCTTTCCCAACCTTGCTAGATTCTTTCCCAACCGGACTGCATGAGAAAAATATCACTAAAAATGGGCCAATAATTGAATACAACATCAAAACTTCACATTGGTTATATCTCCTTGAGATAACTAAGATTGAGTTCTACTTTTAAAAATAAGATCAGTAGAGATTGGTGGGACACTATAAGGACTATAAAAAATTATGACCCTTGACTGGGTTTGTGCCTAATGAGTTTGACTAGATCCATCTATGTTGTCTTGGAGTAGAATAGGTTAGTTTCCATAAACCTTAGGTCATTAAGAGGACATAATCTGAAAAGGTGAACCAAAGAAGATTTAGGAAAGAGTTTTAGACCTTAGACTCTATAGCCCAAACATAGAACAACAAAAAAGCAAAGCATTCCTAAATGCCTCGCAGCCTCCTTATTATAAGTATGGTGCACGACATGCCCATAAGCAAGACTCTACTCGACATAGCTTTATGCATACATTATGAATCTAAAACCTAAAGATATAATTCCAACTTAACATGGCCCGAACCAGGGCCTAGTCGTAATGAGAAATCTCCACCCTAACAAGGACTGGAGACCGCCCTCGATACCCAACCCAACTTACCCGTATGTACCCTGAGTTGGATAGACTCCATACATATAACAAAATAATGTGTTAACAATATGGTTACTTTAGGATAAGCCTAAATTAAGGGCCAACCCAACTAAGCCAATCCACCCAATAACCATGCCACACCATAAACCAAAACCAAAATAATACCCCAATGCATATTTTTTATTATATATATGACATAGCATGATCAAACCATACCCAAGTCCACATTTATCCATACAAAGCCTCTAAACCAAATGAAAGAGTACCTAGTCAGGACATGCCCCAAATCATAGCCAAAAAATAAGTCTATGAAAAGAAAAAAGTATATAAAGTAATCCATGACATAAAATAGATGCCTTTCGAACTATGGAGGCTCACTTCTTCAATCCAACACTGATTGTTCTCCAATTCGATCAATGACTAGGAGGAGAAGTATGGCATTACTGTATTGCATAGTGATACAACTGCCAAAAGATGGGTTATTAGGTGAATGCTAGCATAAAATCAAGATAAGGATTAAAATTCCAACCTTTAAAACCAAGTAAACCAACCATAAGCATACAAATTATATATATATAACTATGCTGGGAAAGGGAACCAGGTTTAGCATGCCTTTCAAACCAATCCACCCATGGGTTATATGGGTTTAGTGTAATACCTCGAATGGGCCTCAATGCGTTTAGCCACATGAATCAGAGATACCATAAGAGTAAAGAATTCCTGAGTACCCTTCACTCTCTACAACACAAATGTACAAGAATACTAAAGGGATTCCCATGTACCCCATAAGTATCATATAAGGTCATCATGACCTATCTTCATATCAACAAACATGAGTTTCTAGTGTTCGTCCCTTGGACTTCCACCATCATGGTTAGCTATCACATCCCGTTATTATTGCCTAATTAAAACCAATACTATCAAATAAAACCATTATTCCATTCACTATCGATCAAGGATAGTACAAGTGGTATCGTCACCCCAACTATAGCTTGCAAGCAATGTCCTTATCCAACCTTAGGGGAGTCCTATGTACCCTATATGTTACATTAATTAGTTCACTTGGGGTATTCACATGTATCCCATAAGTACATCATCATTAAGATTACTTGGGGGATTCCCATGTACCCAACAAGTATTTCATTATTAAGCTTCGATTGGGGGATTCCATTGTATCCCACAAGATATTCATTAATATGTCTACTTGTGGGATACCTTTGTATCCCATAGGGATATTCAATTAAGACCTAACCATTAATCAAACTAATTTTATTATATCATTCTCTTGGTGGATTCCTATGTACTTCATAAGGATTTTATTTATACCAACCATAACCACCAAGACCTTACCCTTTTAGCATTCCAAACCATTCATACCATTTAGACCATTCTAGAACATTCTAAGCTTTTACAAAATTTATACCATTTTAAACTATTTAAACCATTCAAGATCATCCAAATCCATTTAGGATTCCATTACCAAACTATACTATACAATAGATCTAATAAAAGTTCAACAATAGAGAAAAAACATTCACTTAGACATTTTATCAAATATGTTGATGGCATACCTTTTCCAAGACCAAAACCAAATCATAAAACATCCAATTTAGTGCTACCCATGACCCATTTTTTAAACCATAACCAACAAGCACCCACATGTGCAAACCATAACCAAAAACATATAAGAACATAATTTGAACCAATACCCAGTAATATACATCATAAACCTCAACATATTTTTCCAAAAATACCATTCAGGATTCATAATAAATTTTTAAAACACATTAAAACATTTCATTAGTTGGAATAACTATAATACCCCATACTTTTCTTATTATTGTTTAGCTTTCATTGTGTCATGGGTAAACTTTAAAAATGTTTAACTCTTGATACATATAGAATTTTCCTGCTATAGACCCACCAAATTATAGATAATTGAATTAGGTTTCTAATGATACCAATTTCGCCTAAATCCAATACTCAATTGAGAACTTTCTAGAAATTTTAGTGAAAAATAGTAGAGCACCACGATAGCACCATATAAGCACCATGTTGTGGTGTAGTGATGAATCATAATTGTCTGATTTCCAATGAGGCACTGTGATTAGCCTGCATCGTAGTGAATCCCAAATTCCCTTTCGTCCCATTCCAATAGCTCACCCTAATTTGCTAGTATCATATCTAATATCTCAATGGGACAGACTCCGTGTCGTGGTGCAGTGCAAAATGGCACTCACCTTTTTTGAGTAATGCATTACGATTACACCACATTGTGCCAGAGGCAAAAATGGCAATCTTCCATTTCTAGTAAGCCGCCGCGATAAGCACTGCATCGCGGTGGGGCCTAAAATTAGGATTCCAGTTCTGAGTTAATTTTTTCAAAGGGCAACCTAGTCATTTCCCAAGTCCCCAAATCATGAAAAACAAGGAATTAAACCTATTCTGAGCATATTATGCATATTTTTCATCAAATTACCCTCCAAGAAACCTTAGAGCTTCAAATATTCACCCTCAAGAAATCTAAAATCCACTTTTTCCAAGATGACCCAAAATTCAAGATTTCCAATTCAAAATATTTAAGAAATCATCTTCAAAAGAAAAAATAGGAATTCAAGTTCAAGCTTCTTTAACAATTTCATTAATTAAGGCATGTAGGATTTTCAACTAGGATAATTTTTTCATCCTTGTGCCCAAAATTAGTTTTAAAGTTGATTTTTACATAAAATTATATGAAGTTAAGTTTAGGTTTAGACCCACTTATTACTATTTAAAAATTATAAGATTTGGATAGATTTAGATGTTGAATTGCATGTTTACTTTCGTATTTTTATACGTATTGCAGTAATTTCAAGATTTTAAATTGAATTATGAATATTTTCTCTATCAAGAATGAACTTTATGATGATTTAACATAAATTAGATGCATGGGTTAATAAGCCCTAGTTTTAAATATTGATATTTCTATAGTGACTATGCTTTAACCATCCAATGATTAGTTTTTTTTAGATTTTGATAAAGATTTGATATTTTGATCCTCAATTAAGATATGAAAGCTAGTTTACAATTTTATTATAGTTTATAGGAAACAAATCAGATTTGCTTATAGTTTGAAACAGATAGATGCATAATTGTTTTTTCATTATAAACCCTTATGCTAGTTTCAAAAGTAGACTTCCGACATAATGGACATACAGATCAAAGGGAGTAGTATTTAGAATGGAGTTGGGTATGTTCTCATGCCCTAGAACTACGAAGTAATGTAGGTTCAAATTATCAAATTATTCCCATTTCTATATGGATGACAGTTACAGATTTGATCACTTAGATTAGGTTATACTCCTTAGAAAGAGTATGACACCTCTCTCCATCGTGAGGTTTTCTCATAAAGGAACTAAACGTTGGACACTATGATAGCTCAGATAGAGTATGTCAATTAGAAAAACCTCCTTATTGAAAAGAGTAAAAGAATAACAGAATAGCTTTTAGAAACTAAGAGTAAAGGCTCACAACTTTATTTAAATATTGCTTTACATAAAATATTAGCTACTAGATTTTAGTTTTTAGTTTACAGATATCAAAGTAAGTCCTTTCTTCACTCAGACCATATGATTTAAAGATAGAATACCAGTACAACTTTTAGAACTAAGTGTTATGACTCACAAGATTTACATAGTATGTTCTATCACTGATGATTCATGATTTTTAACTTTTAGTTATTCTAGCCAATGTGAGTCATTTATACTTAGCATTCATTAATTTACAAGTTTATAAGAACATTGAGATATTATTTTACTTATGTATTTAACCCCATATACTCAGTGTATGATGTGTTAGCCCATGCTAACACATTTGAAGCTTTTAACTCTAAATAATTGCAAAGTCTTGAGCAACTTTAGTAGTTTTTTATTAGTTTACTCTGATTTTGCAAAAAAGGTAGAGAATAAAGGGAAACACTAATAAAGGAAGCAAAAAGACTAAAATCGGAAGTTGATAGAGAGCTAAGTGTGGCTGACAATATCCATGACACGTCATCAGCCTGGTGATAGGTTGTCATGGGTGCCGTCAACCCTAAACAAAAGATGGGAGTTGCCGAAAGCTTTGTGATGGCCATCATGACACGCCGTTAAGATCCTGATAGGACGTCACCGTCGTCGTTATCCTTAGGCAGCAGAAGCTAAAATTGTAGAGATGCAGACGACGTCCATGATAGGCCGTCATGGGCTTTATCGTCTATTTCGAAGAAAGTCTGAAACTTTTCTTTATTTTGGATTTATTATTTTAAAGCCCTATATTAGGGTTTTTATGATATGAAATTATCGTGCTATCCAGCTATCTATTGACATATTAACAATATACAATTTTTTCTCTCTCTCTCTCTCTCAAAGAACACTACTTTAGAGTTTTACCTTGTGATTCAATTATGAGAAGACTTTTGATTTCCTTCATTCTTGTAAGTTAATCTTTCCAGTTATGAATTCAAATTGTGTGCTTATTTCTTGCATCATGAGTAACTAAACACTCTTAATCTGGATTATGGAATCTAAGGTTAGGTCATGATAAGGTGTTAATTAATTGCTCAAGGTTTAATATGTGTTAGGATTTCTTGGTAATTCTGAGATTAGAATTTATGTCTGTTGGTGACAAATAATTGGCGTACCTACTTTGGTTTGCTTGAGAAAGAAATCATAAACAGTAGGAAGTGAATTATTAGTAGGGACTTAGAAAGGCTTTGTTTAATAATTAGCGCTATAACAAGGTTGATTAACTTGAGGTAAAATCTGGCCAGTGAGTTGTGATTCCCTAAGTCCAAGAGGATTGGAAAATTAGACGCTCAAATAGGTTGAGAGACATTTGAGCATATCATCGATAAAGATAGTTTGTCATCCTAACCACCGTGAGAATCTTGATTTGATGGTAGCATCTGTCATGTTTCGTAAGCCCTAGTGAACATAATCCTGGTTATCTAAAAAAATCTTGGTTACAAACATTAAGTTCAACGTGATAAACAATTTTCTACAAAACTAAAACCCCACTTTCAGGAAACAGTAAACTACTAGTGAATTAAATCGTAAACAACTTGAGTTCATACCCTATTCCCTGTGGGATTCGACCCCAACCTAGTTTGGTTTTATATTGACAATGATTGATTACACCCACTCAAGAGTGTAATTCGAGCATTATCAAAAATGGCGCCATTACCGGGGAATACGGTTGTAAACTAAAAGTTTGTGTGCGCTAATTTGTTCTTAGTTAAGTTTCCTTGATTTACATTTATTTGTTGTTTTGGTCTATTATAGGTACTGTGTTGTTTTACCAAAAACAAAAAGCTCTAGAGAATAGCTATTACCAATTAATCTAGAACCTCAGCTGATAGGGAGAATAGCTAAACAACAAAAGGCGGATAGACTAGCCGCTTTGGCCAGGGCTAAGGTGAACGTACAAAATTTGGGTCAACAAGTACATCACCAGAACTCTGATGATGAAGACTTGGGTGATGAGGAATTACTGAATCCTCAAAACCCAAGGCAAGCTAAGCAAATTACTACACCAGTGCAGCGAAATATCAATAGAAACCATCCAGTTCGAGAAAGGTATGGTCAACAGCCTGTTCAATATGAGACTGATGAAGATGATGAAGAAATGGATGGATTTAGTGTAATGAGTGCTATCATTCCTCCACCATTGGCACCGGGTGAAAAATTCAGCATAACAAGCACCATGATCCAACTCCTGAATTTTAAAGAAATGTTTGGAGGCTTTCTTGGTAATGATCCGAACATGCATTTGGTGAACTTCATCACCATTTAGAAATCTTTTGGCAATCCGGGAGTGAGCCAAAATGCAATCAGGTTGAGATTATTTCCATTGTCTCTATCTAGAGAGGCAGTAATGTTGTTAAATGATCTAGAGCCCGATTCTATAACTAACTGGAGATAGTTTAAAGAGGCATTCCTAGAATGGTTCTTTCCACCCTCCAGGAGGGTATAGCTGAGGGATGAAATTAGTAACTTCAGATAGCTTCCAACTGAAGCATTGCACGAAACCTGGGAGAGATTTAAGAAGAAGCTAGCTCAATGTCCGAATCATAACATGACGGACTTGTACTTGATGGATACGTTTTACAGAGCTTTCAAATATGTGACAAAGCCAATTGTAGATAATGCTGCAGGTGGTTTGTTTATTTACCTCTCTTTTCTGGATGCTTTAGACATGCTGAATTAAATGACCAAGAAGAGTTGTCCTTGGCACACCAAGGATTCTATGGTAGCTAGTTCGACTATTTCTAGTGGTATGACTTTGGAGCAGTATAGAAGGGATGAGGAGCGAGACCAAGAAATGGCCCACTTAAAGACATAGATGGACTTGCTGCCCAAGCACTTGCTATCAGGCAAGACCAAAATGCTTAAGGCTGTGGATCTTAGGGTACTATGGCTACGAGTGATGATGTAGAGGCAAACTATGTAAGTAACCAAGGGGGTTTCCAAGGCAATAGCCAAGGGAACCAAGGTTGGAACTTTTATGAACATCTTGGTTATAAAGATAGGGAGTAGGGAAATTGGAGAAGCAATAATGACAGGAGTGGTTTGTATGTTCCTCCTTCAAGTCGGGATGCTGCAACAACTAGCTCGAGCAAGATGCACATGGAGGACATGATGAAAAAGTTGCTGAAAGAAGTAGAAGCTACCAACTCAGGGATAACTACTATGAAGAGTGAATTCTCTACCCTCAGTCAGTTGGTTAGATCATACTCTGCTTCTATTAAGTAGTTGGAGCAGCAGATAAGTCAACTTTCTGCTATATTGAACCAGAGAAAAAGTGGTACTTTACCTAGTGATACAGTTCAAAATCTGTGAAATGATGGCTCATGTATGGCAATTATCACTTGGAGTGGTAAGTTGTTGCTTAGCGCTTCTGTGGGCAAATCTATAAAAGATGAGGTAAGAGTTGATGAACCCGTAGAAAGTAATACAGTGGAGTCTGACAAGATAGATAGTTCTACTGATGATTTGGAGAAGGAATAGAAAGTGATGTTAAAGACTATCCCTAGAACACCACCTTCCTTTCCTCAACGATTGAAGAAAAAGGTCGAGGATGTAAAATTTGGGAAATTCATGGCAATGCTCAAGCAACTGACAATTAATGTGCCTTTGATTGAAGCACTTGACCAAATGTCGGGATATTCAAGGTTCATGAAAGACCTTGTCATGAAGAAGAGAAAGGTCAGTAGTGAGCAGGTGGACAATCTCCACCATTGTAGAATGGTTTCCACACTATTCTTAGTTCAAAAAAAGGCTGACCCAGGAGCATTCACTATTCCGTGTAAAATTGGGTCTCTGGATATTGCAAAGACATTATGTGATATGGGTGCCAGCGTGAATCTGATGCCACTGCCTGTATATAAGAAGCTCGGTTTAGAATCTCCTACACCTACTAACATGCGACTCGTAATGGTAGATAGGTCGATAAAATGGTCGGTTGGAATTTTGCATGATGTGTTGGGGAAAGTGGCAGACTTTATTCTCTCTGCTGATTTTGTGGTATTGGATTGTGATATGGACATTGAGGTACCCATTATTTTGGGTAGGCCATTCTTATCAACAGGAAGAGTAATAGTGGACATAGAGTTGAACGAGCTTAAATTTAAGCTCAATAAGAAAGAGGCAAAATTCAAAATGCATTAACCCATGTCACAACAAAATAATATAAATGTCTTCACAATTGTTGACATCTCCTATTATAATGGAAAAAGGGTATCAACAGGTTGTCTTGGCGAAGTCTGAGTAGTCAAGATTACCCAGTTGTGCCGCAACACTAAATCAGATCCTATTGGGAGGAAACTCAAAGTTTTTATATTTAAGCAAGTGTTTTTATTTTGTAAAATTAGGATTTAGTATAGAAAAGGTGGAAAAATGAAAAGGTCTTCTGGAAGGTCATGACGACATCTGTGACAAACCGTCATAACTGTGACGAGCTATCACGATTGTCGTCGGTTAGATCAGGGAGGAGAAATTCTCTGCTTAAGGGTGACACCGATCATGACGGACTATCACACTCATGACAAGCCATCACAAATCATCGTCAGCCCAAAGCCTAAAATCTAAAAACTGCCCTAACTTTAAGCAGATTCGACCTGGCCCAAATTGCGAACCTTTTCAAATTTCCACCACTTTTAACTTCTTTTTCTTTAGTTATTTCCTTCATTAGTTAAAATATTTCCCATCCTTTGCAAAAACACTCCAAGAAAACAATATTCCTTTGTGTGTGGGTTAAAGTAAAAAATTAAGAAAATCTTCCTCCTTCACTCTTCCTTTGGTGCGTGACTTTAGTTTAAGAGCTCCATCAGGTAGACTCTACTCTAACTCCTCTTTGCTTGTAATGTATGATGAATGAAATTCAACCCAAGTCCCTAAGATGCTTGAATCAAGATCAACATGAAAAGAAGTGTGCAAACCCTAGGTTTTAAAAATTAGCTCACAATTCAAATTTAAGTTAATCTTGAGCAAAAATGGGGACAAAAACTTAGTTAAAGTTAAAATGGCGTCTGACAAGTGTGACGACATTCGTGGAAGGCTATCTAAATCATGTGGGCCTATCAGGAATGTTGTCAAGCTCTAAAAAAAAATTAAAGTTTGTTCTATTCAGAGATGACGGTATTCATGATAGGATATCATGGTTGTTAAAGGCTATCATGAATGTCATCAAAAAGGGGAAAAAATTGTTGGGTTCTATCTAAGTTTGATGACAATTGTGATAAGCTATCACAGTCATGACGGCTTATCACAAATTGTTGTCACACCTGGAACCTGAAACATAAATGAGCTTAAATGATTAATGTACTTGTGTTTGTGATCTTTAGGGTTGACTAATGTTCTTCTAATGTTTCCAAGTACTTTAAAATGTCACCAAAAAGAAAGATTCCCATAGAACCAAAGAAAGAGGCCAAAAATGATATACATTGTGAGCTCCTCAATGAGGAATCTGACTATGAGGAGGAGGAACCCTTGATCAGGAAGCAAAGAAGCAAAGTCCAAAGAAAAATCCACCACATCCACCAATTGAGGTGGACACTGATGATACTGAGTCGACCATAGCTTCTGAGCAAGAGGGGTCTGAAAAGGGTGATTTTGAATAGCATGAGTCTGAATATGCTGACTCTGATGAAGGGGACCAAGAAAAGTCTAAAGAATCTGAATCCGAGAGAACAATTTCTGGGTCCCTATCCGCTGAGCAACAAAATGATAAAAAGTCTACACCTTGGATGACTCTTATCAAATGTAAGTACCCAGAAGTGAGGAATAATGCAAGATGGAAAATCCCTAGAGCTGAGGATATCTATATTGCTGGGCTGCAAAAAAGTGATAGAAAGAATGTGAAGAGGTCAATCCAAGAAGAAAAGATGATCATCATGAAAAGGTTGAGCAGATACCCTAAAGTTGAGAAGAAATTCAAGGAATATGGCTTAGGATGGACTACAAAAGGGGGAGGTTCATTTTGTCCCGCACTAGTTCAGGAGTTCTATGTGACCTACCAAGCTAGGTTGGAGAACATGTGCAAACTAGGTGAGAAAGGAATGGTTGATGTTTTGGTCAGGACCATCAACAGATTCTTGCATGGCCTCAAATTCATGCCTTAGGCCACCACACCATCACTTTATGCTCGGATAAAGAATAAGGACAAACAACATCCTAGGTTGGCCAACATTAAAGCTGATGGAGAACCAACTTGGGCGACAAACCTAAATAAGAAAATCTATAAGTCCTTATTGAGAGAGATAATTGTGCGAGTCTAGCTAATGTCTATTGAGGAAGATAATATTCTAGGCGATGATCGGGCTAGTTTGGTAGTAAGATTGGTGTAGCAGCTTCCTTTGAACTTCGAGGAAATAATTACGGATGAGATGAACATAAAGATATCAAGGAACGACACTGCTTATCCTTTTCCTTGTCTTGCTACAAGATTGTACAGAGCTACTGAGGTGTCAAAGATTATAGGAGTTGATGAAAATATTCATGCCCAGAAGACTCACAACCCTATTTGGTTTGATGAAGTGTAGTCAGGACTTAGGCTTGACAGGGGTGTAGAGGTAGCAGCGGACCCTCCGGTTACAGATGCAGGAGTAGCATATCATGTAGATGTAAAGGATTATTTAGTACAGGCAGCTTCAGTTCCTGAGACTAAAGCCATCCCCTCAGTTCCTCCAGCAGCAATAGGTTCTGCATTTTAGCTGATTGATATTAGGAAGGTGGCTAAGTAAGCCAAGTGGTGCAATGCACAGCTACATGCCTTCACCAAATAGTTTATTGCTTCTATGGACAAAAGAATCAAGGCTACACTAGAGCCCTTTGTGACATTGCCTGCGAGAGTTGCAGATTTGGAGAGCAGATTCGATGCCTAGGCAAAGAAGATGACAGGTGTTGATCTTGCTGCATTCAGGGCTTCGTTGAATAAAGTAAAGGCAGTTGTTGGGGTGCTGCAGTAACACCAAATTATAATGCCAATAGGTCAGGCTGTGGAAGAATTAGAGAAAGAAATTCCTACACTTATCTCACTGCAGACTCCCAAAGAAAAAAAAGGGGAAACGAAGGGAAAGGATAACAGAGAAGAGCCCGATAGTAAGGAAGAAACAAAAGTGAAAAAAAAAACAAAAAAGATGGATAAGAAAGAGGAGGTGAAGAAAGAAAGATTGGAGTCCCTGGTTGATACTGAGAAATGAGAGGCAACCATCAGAGCTAGGGCTGCAGGTTCTGCATCTAACCAGGCTCCAACGACCATAAAGCCAGATGTTCCTGATGGGGAGAAGACAGTAGATAATGCAGTAGCAAGGTCGAAGACCCAGGATCCACATGCTTGACTGTCTTCAGGTATACCCTAACCCTTAGTGCATCTTATTTTTTATTTTAAGTTGAGGGTATAGGGTAAATTATTGTTGTAACATATTTTGTAAATAAATAGGAGTAGTACAACTACTTGAGGCAGTTAGCTTATTCTGTAATTTTTGAGTACCTATCTAGTGGTCTGATCTATTATCTACTGTGTCAATTACATCTATTATGACCACTATGTATCTTCTAATGGCGTTAGTATGGCAAATGAATGACTTGTATTAAACAAGTGCATGAATCGAATAAGTAGTGATATGCAAGATACTTGTGTTCCATGTGTGTGTAAGGTCTTACTCAATTCCCGTTGTGTGTTGAATCTAGAAGTTGCCCTGTTAGTCATGTCATAGTTATAGGATAGGTGTTAGGAAAGGATCATAGGCCATTTTTTATGTTTTGCCATTTTAGCCTAAATGACCTTCCTAATGTGAATAATATCCCTTTATCCCTTTTTAAACCTCAATAGCCTATTTCTTTCTTATACATCTCTTACCTTCCCATTTATATCACAATAAACCTATCTGGCCATGGTCCTCCTTGGATACTGTGCACCTTGACTTAAGTAAATAACCTAAGTTAAGGGTATCTATTATAGGGGTGTGTGATGCTATCTGTGTATGAAGAGAGGTAGAATAAAAAGGATGAATAAAAAGTTGGGTGCGGTGAAAAAGAAATATGAAAATAGAAAACTGTGTGAAATTAATAAAAGATAATCAGTTAATTTAAAAGACCGCATCCATTTTGAGCATGCATGATAAATAAAAGAAGGTTAAGAATTGAAACCCCAAGAGTCTAATGTAGTATCAATGAGGCTTGGTCACTCTGAAATATCCATGAATATCATACCAGCCCCAAGCCTACGTTACAAGCTTAAGAAAATCCCTATAGTGATCCTAACTGACCTGTCTGAAGACTTGGGTACTAACTATAAGGGCAAGCCTATGGCATTCGATGTGCAATGTTGGAACTTTATTCTAAGAGTGAGTCTTGTGTTTATCACTGTGTTTATAAATTCTGATATGAGTGAAAAAAGGGATTTCTTTATTGCGAGGGCACACTAAGTATGTTGCTAATCACTATCTTGTTTGGATAGTGTCATTTGGGTATGTGTTGGGTTGTTATTACTGAAATTTTTTTCATATTTTGATCCTTGTGAGTTGCATGGGTGTTTTCAATAATAGACACTTTTGCTCTTATTTTGACTGACCTTGGAGATGGTGCATGTATTCTAAACTGATATGAGTAGTTAACTGCCGAATTGTACTTTGTATGCTCTTAGTTATGTTGTGGTTGCTTGAGGACAAGATTTTGTTTAAGTTGAGGGTGTTGATATGTGAGCCCATGCTAACACATTTAAAGCTTTTAATTCTAAATAACTGCAAAATCTTGAGGAACTTTAGTCGTGTTTGATTAGCTTACTTTGATTTTACAGCAAAAGTAGAGAAGAAGGGAAACACTAATAAATGAAGTAAAAAAAACTGAAATTGGAAGCAGATAGAGAGCTAAGAATGGATGACGACATCCATGACATGTCGTCGGCCTGGTGATAGGCTGTCATGGGTGTCGTCAACCTTAAATAGAAGATAGGAATTGCAAGAAGCTTTGTGAAAAGCTTCATGACACGCCATCAAGATCCTGATAGGACGTCACCATCGTTGTTAACCTTAGGCAGCAAAAGCTAAAATTGTAAAGATGTTGACGACGTCTATGATAGGCCATCAAGATCATGATAGGCCGTCATGGGCACCGTCGTCTATTCCAAAGAAAGTCTGAAACTTCTAATTTTATTTCCTATTTAGGATTTACTATTTAAGGCCTTTTTTTTAGGGTTTTTACGATACAAAATTATCGAGCTATCCAATAATCCATTGACATATTGACAAAATATGATTTTTTTTCTCTCTCTCTCTAAGAACAATATTTTAGAGTTTTGCCTTATGATTCAATTACAAGAATACTTTTGATTTCCTTCATTCTTGTAAGTTAATCTTCCAGTTATTAATTCAAATTGTGTGCTTATTTCTTGCATCATGAGTAACTAAACACTCTTAACCTGAATTATGAAATCTAGGGTTAGGTCATGATAAGGTGTTAGTTAATTACTCAAAGTTTAATAAGTGCTAGGATGTCTTGGTAATTTTGAGATTATAATTTATGTCTGTTGGTTGCAAACAATAGGCATACTTTCTTTAGTTTGCTTAAGAAGGAAATCATAAACAGTAGGAAGTTAATTATCAATAGGGACTCAAAAAGGCTTTATGTAATAATCAGTGCTGTAACATGGTTGATTAACCTAAGGTAAAATCTAGGCAGTGAGTTGCAATTTCCTAAGTTCGAGAGGATTAGAAAATTAGACGCTCGAATAGGTTGAGATATATTTGAGCATATCATCGATAAAGATAGTTTGTCATCCTAAGCACAGTGAGAACCTTGAGTTAATTGTAGCATCTGTCATGTTCTGTAAGCCCTAGTGAACATAATCCTGGTCATCTCAAAATATCTTGGTTACAAACTTTATGTTCAATGTGATAAACAATTTCCTGCAAAACTAAAACCCTTATTTCAGGAAAAAGTAAACTACCAGTGAATTAAATTGTAAACAACTTGAGTTCATACACTATTTCTTGTGGGATTCAACCCTAACCTAGTTGGGTTTTATATTGACAACGATTGTTAAAACCCATTTAAGAGTGTAATTTGAGTATTATCAGTATACTCCAGAAGCACTGTTCCACATATACATCTATGTACTACATTGTCTCATAGTGTGGTTCAGGTGATTAGTTTTAGCAGTGTGAGTGATCTCAAGCATATCTATATACATCACAATAGTAGGTGACTCCTCCTAGTTTAGGGACCTAGTTATACAGGTTTTTATCTTATTAGAGTAGTTGATTTAGTATTCTCAGTCAGTTCGAGTAAGCTAGGGACTTGTCCTAATGATTCTCTAGTCATTAGTAGTAGAGGCTTGTCATACTGCTAGCTATGATGCAAATTTTTAGTATTAATTGTCCACACTTCTAAGTCTAGTATTTTTAGATATTATGCTTTGATAATTAAGTGTATCTCAGATAAAATTTCATATTTTAGCTTTGATTTGATATCTATGTTTCCTCTATTATGAGCTTCAGATTTAGTAGAACGCTGACAAACTTAGCTTAAGCCTACTCATAATCTTAAGCACTGTATGATGTTTAGAGACCCATTTTCAAGGTGTTACAGACTTGGTATCAGAGCCTAAGGTTATAAGAGTCCTAGGGAGTCAGACAAGCTGCGTTATATAGAGTCTTGATCATGGATGTGAAACACTCCATATTTATAAGCAAGAGGCTACGGGATTTTTTAGAAAATTATCATTTTCTTTCATGATCTATCGTGCCAACAATGTCTCTATCTGCTTTTAACTTGTGCTCTTACATGATAGTTAAATATGCCTTCTCACAGAGCTAATGCATGCATAAATGATAGCCAACCACCCCAGCCTGCTGACCCTCTAAATAAGAATGTATCCCATGCTTAATTTTAAGTTCCCTTTTAGCTGTTAGCCCAAGCTGTGACTGCCAATGTTAAGGGCAACCATCAGGCAGCATTTCCACTTCACTGGAATAGGGATTTAGTAGTAGCCAGAACTTATGACTTCATGAGAATGAATCTGCTTGAGTTCTTTGGATTTAAAGTAGGTGAGGACCCGTATCTTTACTTAGATAAGATGACAAAGATCACCCAAATTATGGAATTTACTGAGGAAGAGAGAGTAGAGTTGGCATTCTATAGGCTAAAGGATGTGGTGTATGATTGGGTGGTTATGTTGTAGAATGGTAGAGAAGAGAATGTGGCTCCTATAAGTTGACAGGTATTTTAGGATGCATTTCTAGATAGGTTCTTTTCATATAAAATAAGAGGTAAAGGTAGAGGAGTTTGTGGACCTGAGGCAGGCTTGATGATAGTGAAGGAGTACTGCCTTATGTTCAACTAGTTGTCTAAGTATTCCACTATTACGATAGCTGACCGTAGGTCGAGTATGAGTAAGTTTGTTACCGGAGTATCTGGTTTGGTAGTCAATGAGTGTAGGACTACCTTTCTTATTGAGTATATGGATCTTTTTAGACTGATGATTCATGCTTAATAGATTGAAGTAGAAAAATTAAAGGAGACAGAGAGAGGATATAAGAAGGCTAGAATCAAGCAGTTTGAGTATGTCTAGATAGATTTGGAGGGGGAAACCATTTCTAGTTTTAGAGTCATTCATCTATGCCAGCACCATCTTCAGCCAGTGCTCTAGCTCCTACAGCTAGGTAGGAGTAGTGGGGTAAGACTTTTATGTATATATCTTAGAATAACGTGAGTGGAAAACCTAGTTATCCTCTATGTGCTAAGTGTGGTAAGAATTATCTTGGTAAATATTTGTTGGTATAGAAAGGTTGTTATGGTTGTAGTAAGATGGGTGATAAAATCAAAGAGTGTCTGCATGCTAAGTAGGAAAATAGGGATGTTCATCCCCAGACTCAAGCTACTAGCGCACCAGCTTTTCTAGGTCGCCCAGTCCCTACCCAGGGCGTATCATCCAGTACCGGTGGCAGTCAATGCCAGAATTAATTTTATTCTTTACTATCCCATTAGGAGAAGGAGAGTTGATCAAATCTTATTATTGGTATGCTTCATGTCTTTCACCTTAATGTTTATACGTTGTTAGATAGGGTTAAATTTCTCTTGTGTGACCCCACTAGTTGTTGTAAATTTTAAAGTAGGTCCTAAAAAGCTTCCTACGCCTTTCTTAGTTTCTACCTCAGTGGGTGAGTCAATTATGGATAAACATATTTATAGAAAGTATTCTATCACTGTCTTTTCTAGGATCATGTAAATAGACTTAATAGAACTAGATATAGTCGACTTTGACCTTATTTTGGGCATGGATTGGCTCTATTCTTGTTATGCATCTATAGATTGTCGAACTCGAAAGGTAAAGTTTCAATTTCCAGATGAGCTAGACTTTGAGTAGGAAGGCAATTAAGTGTCTCCCAAGATTCATTTTATATCCTATCCTAAATCCAGAAAGTTGATATACAAAGGGTGCATCTATTATCTTGTTCGAGTCAAAGAGACTAAGTCTGAGGCTCCAACAATTCAGTCAGTCTGTGTAGTCAATGAGTTTCCTGAAGTTTCTTTCAAATATTTGTTAGGGGTACCTCCTAATAGGGAAATAGAATTCGCTATTGACCTTTTTCCAGATACTTAACCCATCTCCATTGCTTCATATCATATGGCTCCAGTCTAGCTTAACGAGTTAAAAGATCAGCGTAAAGATCTCTTAGATAAAGGTTTCATAAGGCCCAGTGTTTATCCATGAGGCGCTCACTTCCAATTCGTCTGAAATAAAGATGGTTCTTTGTGAATGTGCATTGACTATCGTCAGCTGAATAAAGTCATAACAAAAATATAGCGTCTTCCTAAGATTGATGACTTATTCGACCAACTCAAAGGTGCAAGTTTTTTCTCTAAGATAGACCTTAGATTAGGATATCATTAGCTTAGAGTAAGGGAATTTGGTATTTCAAAGAAATCTTTCAGATCTCGTTATGGTCATTTTGAGTTTCTAGTCATGTCTTTCAGGCTGACAAATTCCCCAGCAGCCTTTATAGACTTGATGAACCGAGTGTTAAAACAGTATTTAGACATGTTGGTCATATCTTTATCGATGATATTCTTGTCTATTCTCGTAGTGATGACGACTATGTAGACTACCTTAGAATTGTGTTGCAAACTCTTATGGACAACCAATTTTTTGCCAAATTCAGAAAAATATGAATTTTGGCTAAGATCAGTAGCTTTCCTCAGTCATATTATTTCCAGTTATGTCATTAGAGTTGATCCCCAAAACACAGAAGTAGTAAGAAACTGGCCTAGGCCTATCTAACTATCAGACATCAAAAGTTTCTTGGGTTTAGATAGCTATGACAGATGTTTTATTAAGTGTTTTTCTTCTATTTCTTCCCCCATGTATAGATTAACTTAGAAGAAAGTTAAGTTTCAGTGGTCAGATTCCAGTGAGAAAAGTTTTCAGGAGTTGAAGACTCGACTCACTTCAGTCCCAATTTTAGCGCTACCTGATGGTGTAGATGGGTTCATTGTCTATTATGATGTTTATAGAATTTGCCTAGATTGTATTTTGATATACAGAGGTAAGTTCATATCCTATGCCTCTATACAACTTAAGCCTCATGAAAAGAACTACCCTACTCATGATCTTGAGATAGTTGTTGTGGTGTTTGCATTAAAATTTGGAGGAACTATCTTTATGGGGTGCATGTTGATCTTTTTACAAATCACAAAAGATTGCAATATGTTTTACTCAGAGTAAGTTAAATCTTCACCAGAGTAGGTGGTAGAATTGTTGAAAGATTATTATATGAGTGTGTTGTATCATCCGGGCAAAGCCAATGTAGTGGAAAATGCCCTTAGTAGATTGTTTATGGGCAGTGTTGCTCATGTGGAGAATGATAAGAGAGAACTAGTTTGGGAAGTTCATAGATAGATTGGGTGTGAGGTTGGTTGACTTGGCTGAAGGGAATGTTTGGGTTCAGAGTAATTTAGAATCTTCTCTAGTCTCTGAAGTGAAAGAAAAATAAGATAAGGATTCTAATATGGTCAAATTGAAGGGGTTAGTTAAAGACCAAAAGGTAGAGCTTTTTTCCCAAGGGGGAGATTACGTGTTGAGATACCAAAGTAGATTGTGTATGCTATGTGTTGACGATGAGGCAGCAGATTATGGCAGAAGCGCATGGTGCACATTACTCTATTCACCCAGGAACCACCAAGATGTACCATGATTTGTGGGAAATCTATTTGTAGAGTGGTATGAAGAAAGATATTGCATAATTTGTAGCCATGTATGAAACTTGTCAATAGGTTAAGGTAGAGCACCAAAGACCTGATGGTACACTGCAGGAGTTGGGTATTCCCACTTAGAAGCGGAAAAAGGTGAACATGGACTTTATGACAAGGTTACCCCATTCGTGTTATCAGCGTGATTCGATTTGGGTTATTGTAGACAGATTGATTAAATAAGCCTAATTCTTGCCTATTCACACATCCTACACTACTGAAGATTATTCTAAACTGTATATCAGAGAGTTGGTTAGATTGCATGGAATTTCTTTGTCCATCATCTCAGATAGGTGTGCTCAGTGTACCTCTTAATTTTGGAAAGCCTTACAGAAGGGTCTTGGTACCCAAGCTCATCTCAGTTCACCTTTTCACCCACAGACAAATGGTCAGGTAGAGAGGACCATTTAGACTTTAGAGGATATATTTAGGGAATGTGTTCTTGATTTCAAAGGCAGTTGGGATTACCACTTACTATTGATTAAGTTCGCCTACAATAACATTTACCATTCTAGTATTCAGATAGCTCTATTTGAGGATCTGTATGGGCGGAGATGTAGATCACTAGTTGGTTGGTTCGAAGTAGGTGAGGCCACTTTGATTGGGGTAGATATGGCGTTTGAAGCCATGGAGAAAGTTTAGTTGATTTGAGAGGGATTGAAAGTACATCAAAGTCATCAGAAATCTTATCAGACGTAAGAAGGAGAGATCTTGAGTTTGAAGTAGATAATCTTGCATATTTGAAGGTTTCACTTATGAAGGGGGTGAAGATATTTGGCATAAAGAGAAAGCTTAGTCCCCGATATATGGGTTCCTACAGGATATTGAGTTCTGTGGGGAAGGTAGCGTATGATTTTTATCTGCCTGCAGACTTGTCATCAGATCATCTAGTGTTCCATGTGTCCTTATTGATGAAGTGCATGGACGATTCAACTGTTGTAGTCCCTCTAGAAAGTACAGATATTTAGAATATCTTTTCATGTAAAGAACTTCCAGTAGATATTCTTGATCACCAGATCCGTAGACAAAGGAAAAAAAAAGTTCCCTTGGTCAAAGTTATATGGCGAAATCTGTCTGTTGAGGGTGTAACTTAGGAAGAAGAAGAAGACATACATACCAAGTATCCTCTCCTTTTCTCCACAAACTCACACTCATACTAAAGAAGCAGTCTTTCTTAACTCAGTTCTTTTCCAGTCTAAGATTCAGCCATAGAGTTATCTTCATGTAAATTCATGCATTCATAGATTAGTTTAGTCGTTAAGTATGCTTTCGATTCAGTCATGCAATTATGTTTAAGTTGTGCATGCTAGTATATAGCCTCAGTCTCTCAGTATCTTTAGTTTAACTAGTCTCATTCAAGGATGAATGTTCCTAAGGGGGAGATATTATTACACCCCATACTCTTCTTAGTCCCATTTAGCTCTTAGTGTGTCAAGGGTCAAATTTAAAAATGTAAAATTCTTGATATGTGTATAATTTCCAACTATAGACCTACCAAATCATAGATAATTGCATTAGCTTTCAAACAATACCAATTTTGCCTAAATTCGATACTCGATTGAGAAGTTATGGAGATTTTAGTGAAAACAGTAGAGCATTGCATCGCAGTGAGGTGCAAAATCGTAATTGTTCGAGTTCTAGTAAGGAACCACGGTTAGACCGGATCACGGTGAAGCCCAAATTCTTGTTCATCCCATTTTAGTAGCTCACCGTGATTTTCCGGTATCGCACTAGAAATTTCAATAGGTCAGACTTTGCATCGCGGTGGAGTGCAAAATGGCACTCATCCTTTTCTAGTGACGCAACACGATTACACCGCGATGCGCCAGAGGCCAAAATGGCACTTGTTTTCTTCTATTAAGCCGCTGTGATAGGCATCTATCATGGTGGGCCCAAAATTAGGATTACAATTCTGAGTTAATCTTTCTGAAGGGCAACCTAGTCATTTCCTAAGCCCCCAAATACTGAAAAACAAGGAAATTAAACCTATTCTAAGCACATTATGCATACTTTTCATAAAATTACTATCCAAGAAACCCTAGACCTTCAAATCTTAACCCTTATGAAATCCAAATTTCACCATTCTTTTTCCAAGATAACCCAAAATTCAAGATTCCCAATTCAAGGTATTCAAGAAATCATCTTCAAAAGCACAAATAGGAATTCAAATTCAAGCTTCTTTATCAATTTCATCAATTAAGGTATGTGGGGTTTTCAACAAAGATAATTCTTTCATACTTTTGTCCAAAATTAATTTTGAAGTTGACTTTTACATGAAATTATATGAATTTTAGTTTAGGGTTTATACCCACTTATTACTATTTGAATATGAGATTTTGATAGATTTAGATGTTGAATTGCATGTCTATTTTCTTATTTTTATGTGTATTGCAGTTGTTTCTAGATTTAGAATTAAATTATGAATATTTTCATTATCAAGCATGAACTTTATGTTGATTTGACATGAATTAGATACATGGGTTACTAAACCATAGTTTGAACATTGATATTTCAAGAGTGACTATGCTTTAAGCATTCTAGCTATGATAAGTTATTTTTAGATTTTGATAAAGATTTTATCTTTTGATCCTCAGTTAAGATATGGAAATCACTTTACAATTTTATTACAGTTTAATAAAAATAGATTAGCTTTGTTTACAGTTTGAAACATATAGACGCATAATTAGTGTTTCATTATAAACCTTTATGCTAGTTTTAAAAGTAGACTTTCAGTAGAATGAACATACAGATTAAAGGTAGTAGTATTTACAACCAAGTTGGGCATGTTCTGATACGCCCAAATTACACCTTTCTTACGAGAGAGTAAGTGGTCATTGTCAAATATATAACCCAACTAGGTTGGGGTCGAATCCCACAGGGAATATGGTGCTAATTAAGTTTTATTTAGATTAGTTGACTTTTAATTGTTCTTTTCTATAAAATAAATAGGGGGATTTGATTCAGTTCATAAATTAATGGTTTTAGTTTAAAAAGATGAAATATGTGTAGTAGTATTCAAATTCAGAGAAATAGCAAGCTAGGGTTATGTCCACCTTGTAGTTTTCAATACTTTCTAACTATGGGCTTTACGAATTCATACATATATCATGTTTACAGAGAAATGTATTGTATTTAATAACACAATCCAAGTGTTTCTCAACCATCAAGGACTAATTCACTTTAGTTCTCTCAAATCAAAAGCATTTACTAAAAACAATACGAAATCTCCAAGTAGTTAATCCTGCTAAGGCATTAACTTATGAAATAGGGGTTGGTAATCCTATTTTATTGTCACTACTCTCTTTTCCAAACATCAACCTTTCTTTTGAACGAGTTGCATTTTAAGGCATATCCTCTATGTTTGCAACCACGATAATTCAAGATAAGCGAAGAGAGTATGATGTAAACTAATCAATGCATAATGAATTCAAAACCCAAAGTGATAGATTGTATGCTACAAGGTTTCCATAACCCTAACTAATTAACTTAGCTACTCATGAATAAAATGAAAATCATCATAAATATATTCATCACACCAAAAACTAGAAGACGATCTTGGTGTGTGAATAGTGAAAGTAAGAGAGAAGAAACGTTTCTCTCTCTCCTCAAGCTAAGCCGCCACTCTCCCTCTTTAAAAACTAATACAGAATAATGAATAATGAATAAAAATTCAGCAATTAAGTCTTCTAATAATCTCTTCTCTCATAATTTCCTTCTAAGTCCCTACACTAATTAGAAATGACAAATTAGTCTTGGACATAGTTTTTAGGCGCCACATTTGGTCCAGATTTCTACTCTGTCTTATGTCATATGGCATCCGCATTCCATAGTCTCATTATGTCTTCATCTACCTCATTAATACCTGAAATCATGCTAATCACATCGGTTAGCTCAATTACATTGAAGTAGACTAAAAACATAAGGAACTAGGCACTTTGTTCTCTACACTTGGATAAAATATGGATAAATTATGGTGCTTAAGCGTATAAATACACCCAAGATCATGTTCTCATGCACCAGAGCTATGAGCCAGCATAGGTTCAGATTATCAGATTATTCTTATTACTATATGGATGACAGATACACATTTGATCACTTAGATTAAGTTATACTCCTTGGCAAAAGTACGACACCTCTCCCCGACGTGAAGATTTCACATAAGGCAACTAGAAATTAGACACTATGATTTCTCACATAGTGTATGTCGGTTAGTAGAACCTCCCTATAGAAAAGTGTAAAATAATAACAGAAAAGCTTTTAGAAACTAACTGTAAAGGCTCATATCTTTATTCAGATATTGCTTTACATAAGACATTAGCTACTAGATTTTAGTTTTCAGTTTAACGATATCAAAGTGAGTCCTTTCTACAATTGGACGACATGATTAAAAGATAGAATACCAGTACAAATTTTTGCACTAAGTGTTATGACTCATAAGATTTATACAGTATGTTTTATCACTCATGATTCATGATTTTTAGCTTTTAGTTATTCTAACCAATGTGAGTCATTTATAATTAGCATGAATTATTTTACTATTTATACAAACTTTGTGATACTGCTTTACTTATGCATTCACCGCATATACTCATTACATTCCAGAAGTACAGATACATACATACGTCTATGTGCTACATTGTCTCATAATGTAGGTTCAGGTGCTTAGTTTCAGCAGTGTGAGTGATCTCGAGAATCTTCATCTACATCCTAATAGTTGGTAAGTGCTCATAGTTTTGGGACCTAGTTATTCAGTTTTTTTAACTAATTAGAGTAGTTGATTCAGCATTCTCAGTCAGTTTGAGTCAGCTATGGACGTCCCAGTGGCTCTCTAGTTATTAGTAGTAGAGGCTTGTTAGCAGGCTAGCTATGATTCTAATTTTTTTTTATTGATTTTCTAGACTTCAAGGTCAACTATTTTTAGATATTATGCTCAGATAATTTTAGCGTAGCTCAGGTAGAATTCTGCATTGTAGCTTTGATTTGATATCTATGTTTTCACAATTATGAGCTTCAAATTTAGTATAAGGATGACACGGTTAGCTTAAGGCTACTCATAGTCATGAGCACCATGTGACATCTCGGGATCCATTTTTGGGGCATTACACTAACAATGAGAGAAGTAGTACATGCCTTATATAAGAAGATTCCATAGAGAAACTTTACTTTTGAGCGCGTTTGAAGAACTCTTGTAGAAACCTTAGTCTCTAATATTTAAGAAAGTGTTTAGAGAGGACATTTGGAGTTTTTCTACACTTCAAAGTGTGTCATGAGAGGCTACTAAGGTTTATATAAAGTGGTTACATTAGGGTTTAATGTGGGAAATATTCGGACTACCCCCGACTAAAAAGCTAAAAATCAACTTCCAGGTGGGTATGGCTCACCCATGTAAGCCATACCATAGGGTAGGAGTGGTACCACAACTCGTACCCAACCCTTCACCATGGTCCCTTATACTGGCCAACATATGAAAACCCAACCCCTAAGGTATGAGTAGTACCCCCAAACCATGCCCTAAACCATATCTTGGACCGCTTCAACTAGTCCAACTACTTAGCACCATATCACTTGGCATCATACTTCTTGTATTAAACTATACGACTTGTATGATATTGATTCATATGTTATACACTAACTGAGCCAAAACCACTACCCAACCTATGATTTAGCCATCCTCAAATCATATCCAAGGTTACGATTAGTACTCTTGAGTTTTAGCTTGCCCAGAAAGTCCAAAACCTAAGAAATTTTGCAAGGTTCCAAATCCTGAGGTGTTATAGTATCACAACAGGTTCACTCTAAAAGGTTTACACCTAGACTATTTTGATCATAATGACCTCTTTAACTAAATTGGGTATGGAAAGAAAAAAAGTAATAAGAGAGAGATTCCTGACAAGAAAGATCTATAAACTAATCCAGGTGAGGAAGACCTAATGTTGCACTTTTTGGCAACAAAAATTATTAATGGTACAAGAAGGGGTCATTAGTGTTATGATTGAAGGCTATCATAAAAATAGTGTTAATCATTCATGAGAACTGCTCATTATGTTGGAGAAGAAGAGTATTAACTCATAAGTATTCACTATAGAGGAGATGGACTTCTGGAAAAGGGATTACAATCAGGAATGGCTCAGTGACTGAAATGATTCAAAGTTCAATGTAGAAGGTTTGGCTGTCTTCTCTTTTTCAAAGGCACTTCAGGTGAAAATGTCTTACTATAAAAATTTGATCTGAATGACCTAGTATTTGATGTATAAGAATTTTTTTACCAAAAGGTATCCCTAAAATGGCCTTCAGATTTGATAACTGCAAATGCTCTGGAGAATTAATGGAAAAAAGTTTTATGAGCTGATGATAGAAGTGCATATAGTTCTTGATTAGTCAAGAAAATTATTGATCCTTGGTGATGCTAAAAAGGATGAGAAAGAGGATGAAAGATGCAGATAAGTCTTGATTCTCAGGGACCTAGTCCTAAGCAAATTCATCTCAGAAGAAGCTTTACCATAATAAATAATATGTGAATCAGTGTCTCCTTAAAACTTGGCTATGATCAGGAGACAGGTATCCAAAGTAATTTATGTGCATGATTAGTCTAACTCAGCTATATGTTGTTGCACGTATACACCCATAGGGATAGCTTAGAAGAAGAACAAATGAAGGTACACAAATACAGAATTCATTCAAACTAAGATGGACCTAGTTCTATCTTTCCGGTTAGTACATACAAGATGCCTAAGTAATCTTAAAATGTTGTCTGAAAAAGCCATATATCCTTCTTTTCTTTAAACTGTTAAGTCCATTGTAAAACAAAGAGTGGCACTTATTAGTTTCATGCATGTCAGTTTAAAAAGAATTATCTTTAATGACATTGGTCATTTTTAAAAAGGATAACTCAGACCTTCTAATTAATTGTACCCTAATTAGTCCTATTCATCTTCTTAAATTAGAAATAATTCATAAGCTAAATTGGATCATCACTTTTTCTTAAATAAAATGGATGATGTTATTAGTTCCCAACATTCTAAAAAAAATTCTAAAACCTACATTTTATTAAACTTCACTAAGACATCCTTAACCCTTAAAGTTAATGCTCAGTGAATCATAATATACATCTCAAACCAAAGGTCTAGGACATCAATAGAAAAAGAAACTTTTTGATAAAAAAACTCACAATTTCCTGTGTTATTTGAAAAATTCAAAAAGTTGAATTCTCCAAAACACAATAAGCCATAGATTCTCCTACACTCTAAGACTCAAACAACATTTTTAATTAGTTTTTTTATGAAGAAATTATAATTAAAAGAGTTGATCTTTCCTCTGGTGAGAGCTGGGTAACTGAGAACCTGCTACTACTTGTTATGACAATATAAAAAACTCAATTAATAGAGTAAAATAGAAAGTTTGTGATATTAATGAAGTGAGTGGGAGAAAATATAGGTTGTTATCCCTAAATAAGGATAATAAAGGTATTGAGGACAAAGTATCTCTAAGATAGTCTTTAAAGAAACTCAAGAGGAATAGAAAATGAAAAAATGAAAATGTTGAAGGTAGGGATATTGATATAGGAGAGAAATTGAATTCAAGAGGTATTGCTGCTTACAAAAAGTAAAGAAATAATGATATTAGAATTAAGAGGACCAGGTCCTCTATATCAAAGTCTGGTAGCTCCACTAAAATGAGGTAAAAAATTATAACTATCCAGAAAAGAGACTCTGAGGGACTAGGTCCCATGAAAAGAACAACTAATGATAAAGGAGAAAAAAGTAGTGAGCCCAAAAGAAATAAATGAAAAAAAATGACATGTCCAGAGAAAGAAGGATTGGGAACCTAAGATCATAAAAGGCGCTGTCAGGAAGATTGTTTGATCTCAAAATTTATGAGAAACCCAGAATGACTGAATTTGTTGAATATGTTAGGTATCAAGGTTGGTTACACTTGTTTTATGAATCAAACCCATGGTTTTTAAGAACAAGGTTAGAGAATTTTATTATACCATGGAATTCTCAGATGATGAGTTATGCTTATCTGCACATGTGTAATAAAAATCTATTTATTTGGATGAAGAAGTACTGGGAAAAATCTTTGATGTATAAGCTATTGGATTCAGTTCTACTGCAAAGAAAAAACCCACAACTGAGTTTATGATCAATGCCTCTAAAATGAGAGAAATATCTTGAGTAGCTGTAAATAAGAAGTTCCTAAAATGTAAGTTTCAACTTGTATTTGAATTCATCAACAAAGTCCTATTGTCGAGATTAGGAAAAACCATAATTGCATCTAGTTCTGATCTGTTCTTTATAGAATGCCTGAGTAGTTTGAAATTTATCAGTTCAATCTGCCATCTCTTATGATTTACCACATGAAAAAAAGTAATTCTTGAGAAAAATGGGAGACGTGGAATGCCCTTTGGGTACTTGCTAAAAAAGGTCCTCTAACATTTTAATATAAGTGAACTAAAGGAACACCTGGAACATCCAATCAAATGATTAACCTAAAAACTCTTATAGAGAATAAATTTATTGAAAACAAAGCTGGTTAGATGTCTTAAGTATCTGAATTATGAGCTATTCAAGAAAGGCTAGGAAAGGAAATAGTGGACTTAAGAATTATGTTTGCTGACAAAGATGTTCAAATGGTGCATTTGAGGTTGAAGATTTTGAAGTTTTCATCTGAAAGACCAGGAATTTATAATGAACTTGAAACTAAAAATGTAAAACTCCATGGTAAAGTGGTTGAACTAAGTGGAAATGTTCAAGAACTAAATGCTAAAGTGAAGGATCTCACCAACCAGTTGTTAGATGCTTAAAATGTTTGAAATTCAAGAATAAAGATTTTTCTCAAGTCCTTTTCACAAAAATCAGTCTCTACCTAAATCCTATTATCCCAGTCCCCAGGCTTATCCAATGTTATTTTATGTCGTAATCCTATATTTGGCTTTTAAAGACAACTATTTTTCATTTTTATGGCATGATTGTACTAGTACTAATCACTTGTTCCCTTTTCTCTAAAGATGTCTTCATGTTAGTGTTTCCCTAGTGGATATCAGTTAATTAACTTTCACATGTCTTTACTTATGGTTTACTGTAAATCATTTTCAATAATGCCAAAAAGGGGAATACTGACTTCATATGTAAGGACCAGGAGTGTATGTGATGAACTAATGTGCTAAACTGCAAAATTAGGAATCCTTAGTGTATCTGCTAAACTGATATGCTAAACTATAAAATTAGGAATCATGTTGATAAGGGGAAGTTTTCTAATGCACTAAATAATTATGGTGCATGATCAGGTGCATTACTATAGGGGAAAGAAATTAGTGGTCTTACTGTAAATGACAACAATGGACTAGGTACCTGTGTTGTATGATGAAAAAGAAAGCATGATGATAGGGGAAACATTCATCATATGTTGGTAATTACCCTAATTAAATTTGATGAATGTGCACCAATGCTTAAATTATATGGTTTGGTTTGTCATTATCAAAAAGGGGAAAATTTTTCTATATATAGTTTTGATGTAGAGCAACTAAACTACGAGGGAATGGGTCCCTGGATTTTTAAGGTACAGTACAGCTGGCACGCACCTTCTACACAATTTTTTTTATTTTGTTTAACAAAATTGCAGGTGGTATTTTGTGCTATTTTGTACTGACTTGGATAACTGTTCCAAGGATCTTTCAAACCTTAATCATCTTCCAACTATAAAAGGAAAGTGTCTCATCATCAAGAAGTTGTTTTTTCCAAAAATTACAAAGAATGAAGAGAGGCAACAAAACCCTATTTTAGTACTGCTCAAGTTCTTAGATTTATGTGTGCTTAAATTAAAATAGTTCTTGAGTGAGCAATGACTTGTAATTGAACTATTGTCTTATTAGAGTAGTTCTTTCTTTTTAGAGAGTTTCTTAAATAGAGTTACCTAAGATTGTAGCAAGTTAGAGTTAACTAGTTTTTAAGGAAAAAATGCCAGAAGTGTCAAGGCGTTCTTGCAATAGTTGTATTGCAAGTAAAAGGAACCTAATGTTAGGTTCATACTGGAGTTTGTAATCAATAGGTTGGTTATAGTGGACTATTTTAGGGCTTATGAGGTAAGCCATGGTTTTTCCCATGTTGGGCTTCCATGTAAAAATCCTATGTTGTTTTTTCCTGCATTACTTTATTTTTCTAACACCTCATAATTGATTTACTTTTCTAATGCTTGATAATGACTCTGAGGGACCTGGTCCCTCACCTATGATATAGCCTCTAATGGTTCTATCATAAATTATATTAACTATTTCAAAACTTGTAGTGTATTTGTTGTTGCTCCTATACCGACATTACCTAGTCGTGAGATAGTTGTCTATGTTTTATCCATCTTTAATTATATCTATGGTCTTGTCCTTATTAAAAGTAATAAATTTGATAATTTCTAGCCTTCAGGCTATTTTCCACAAAATTAGCCCATTACTTATGGCTCCAGGCTATGGTTTGGCTTACATACTAGCGAGATAAAGTAGGTTCCATCACGACTCATAAATTAGGTTGTAAAAAACTATATCAGAGCTCAGGTTTCACTGTTATTATTAAAATAAGAGCTAGTGTCTAGTAGAGTCTCTTGAATTGGAACAATGACATCCGTTTCTTATATTCGAAAGGCTATATGACATTCTTAGGAGTTTTTCACTTTTTTCACTTATTTTGTGTCAAGGGTTTGAGTTGTTTTCTAAAGCATTCATTTTGTTTTACCTTTTCATAGATGGCAAAATATGTGCTACCTCTATATAAGATAAGGATCTTGAGATCGAGCCAAAATATTGTGTTGTTATTCCTGGATAACCTATATTTCATGGAGAAGCTCGAGATGTGTTACTGATTATGGGACAGAATCGAGGGTCTTCACCAGAACCTATCCCTCCTCGTGACCTAAAGATTATTCTACCATAGCTAGCGTGGGACAAGGACCAACCCAAGATCCGTCAAGATTTATTTCTCAGTGATCAGAGATACTTTGGTTCAGCTTTTATGACTAGTTAGTGGTGCACCATCTGATGGTGCATAATTGATAGATCGGAGTGGTATTAAGGTAGGACCACAACCTATAGCTATGGCTTATATTTGAGGTCCCTCATGCATTGATAGTTGCTTAATTTATAGTTTCCCAACCTGCTATGTCGGCATAGGAGTAGAAAACACTGGGTAGGTTCTTAAGATTGGGTTTGCCTAGGTTTTCTGGTGCACCAAGCGAGGATGCTTCTAATTTTTTGATTGCTTGTGAGGCTAGGCTCCATAATTTAGGCCTAGTTGAGTCTCATAGTGTGGAATATACTACTTTTTAGTTGGACTTGGAAGCTCGACATTGGTTGAAAGGTCATCATGATTCCAGGCCAACTGGATCTTCCCCTTTCACATTGACCTAGTTCTTCGAGATCTTCTTGGAGAAGTCTATGCCTCGCATTCTTAGAGATTCTATGAAGCATTAGATTTTGATGTTGAAGTTGGGGTCTATGACTGTTGTGGAGTATGAGTCTTGTTTTATAAGCTGTATTTGCATGCTACTTCCATTCGAATAACTGAGTATGAGATGTTTCATTTCTTTTTCTGATGATTGAGACTTTCTCTTTACATATCTACACAGATTCTGGTTCATATAGGTTTGTCTTTTATTGAGTTTTTCGGTAATTCTCAAGAAATAGGGAGATGCATTGTGAGACCCAGTGGGGTAGCAATAAGAGGCCTTAATATTAGGGTAGTTTTGATGGGAGCCATAATGGCTCATGGTTCAAAGGTAGTGGTTCTCAGCATAGGTACCTTCGCGTGTCAGTTGTATCAGAATTAAGGGCAATATAATAGATCTATTCAGGCAGCTCTTCAAATTACCAACGGAGACCAGTCTATTTTAGCTAGAGTAACATGCAGTTTTTAAGGGGTTCGTCTTCTAGTTATTCTTGTTATGGTGATTCTTCTAGGTCTGTTGAATCTTCTTTTTTTGGGTCTAGTTCATGGAGCATGTCATATTTGTGAAGATTTTGGTCATTTCACGTAGACGTGCCCTAGTCGTAGACAATTATTCCTTCAGCTTAGGGTGTTCTAACTATTTAGGTAGTTCATCGCTCAGCTAAAGGTGGTATGCATTATCATAGAGGATGTCCCAGGGTTCTCTTAGAGGTTCTTTGATAGGTACGGTAGGAGATCCATCAGGAGCCCAACCAGGTGGTAGGCATGGTCAATTATATGCAATAACTGCTAGACCCAAGGTTGAGTCTTCAAATGCTATGATTACAGGTATGATTTTTGTGTGCTATCAGTTGGCTTTTGCTTTGTTTAATCCTAGATCCACTTATTCTTATGTGTTCATATTATGATCCATGGATAGAATTATCTTTGGATTTATTATATGTACCATCACATGTATCTAATCCCCTGGGTGATTCTTCAGTAGTGAATCAGGTTTTCATATCATGTCTTATGACTATTAGAGATGTCGATACTCTTGTTAATTTTTTGATATTGGACATAGTGGATTTTGAGTTAATTCTGGGCATCGACTGGTTAACCCACTAGCATGTGGTTATGTATTATTGGCCATGATCATTATCTTTGCCATGCTTGGCATACCCCCAGAATTATGGCAGGGAGCGATTAGCCACAAGCCAATGGGGATTATTTCTTACATTTATGCTATGAGGCTTTTTTTATTGTTTTTAGTCCTATCTTGCTTATATTTATGATGTTAGTATGGAGAGTCCAACGCTTGACTCTATTTTGGTAGTTTATGAGTTCTTTGATGCTTCCCTACCAATCTACCTAGTATTCCTCCTGCTTATGATATTGGTTTTGTTATTGATCTTAAGCCCAACACCCGACCTATTTCTATGGCACCTTATCGTATCGCTTTGGCCGAGCTTAAGAAGCTAAATTCTTAACTTTAGGATCATCTTAATAAGGGTTTTATTAGATTGGATGTATTACCTTGGGGAGCTCCTGTGTTGTTTGTGAAGAGGAAGGATGGCTCCAGAAATTTTTGTATTGATTATAAACAGCTTAACAAGGTACGGTGAAAAACCATTCCTATGCCTTGCATTGATGATTTGTTCGACTAGCTTAAGGGATCCATGATTCCCCGATGTTCTTTAAGATTAATTTAAGGTTCAACTACCATCAGTTGAGAATACGGGCTAAGAATGTCCAAAAGACAGGTTTTAGGACTCACTACATACACTATCAGTTCCGAGTAATGTCATTTGGGTTGACTAACGCCCCAGTTATATTGGTCTTATTTAGATTTCTTTGTGATCGTGTTCATCAACGGCATCCTTGTATATTTATGAGTAGAGAAGAGTATGTGCTGCACTTGAGGATTGTGGTCCAGACCTTGAGAGATCATGTATTTTTCACCAATTTCTCTAAGAGTGAGTTTTGGCTTGAGTCGGTGTAACAACTCAGATTTTTGGGCCTTGGAAATTTTTAAAATTTTATCCTTACTTCCCAGACTGCTACTCTCCATATGAGTCAGATAGAGTCTTGATGATTCTTATTGACCCAATTATAACTTGGCCATTTTGTTGGCCAGAAGTTCTGTCTTGACTACGACTTAGACCCTAAGAGTCACAGGGTCTCATAATGAGTCACATGATGTCTTTCATAGCCTAACTATTGTGATGCCCAAATTGTTTCTTCTTGGACAACAACTGGACTAAGTGAGTCACAATGTCTAATTATCAGCCATATGGTATAACTTGTAGCCAAGTTAGTGATGCAAATCCTAAACACTATCCAACCTACGTTTGGATGATAAGAGTCATAGAGTGACCCTACGAGTCATAAAAAAGCCCATAAGTACTTGTTGTGATTTTTTAGTCTTATTATCAAAGGTGTTCTGGTCAATTCCCCTTCTCTATTACTTAAACCCCACAGCTATAAAGCGCACTAAGGGGTTATTTCTCATTCTTAACCTGATAAAAAATGCTCACAAACTCTCAAAACTCTCTAAGGTCAAGAAATTTAAGGTTTCTCAGAAGTTGGTCATCTAAGAGCTCAAGGATTGATTTCTGTCCACAAATCTTGGTTTTTCAAGTATATTACTCTTCCCTAATTATTAGTTTAACAAAAGCATGTGTTTTATATGGTTTAAATTGTATTTATTTGATTGTGGGTTTTGTTGTGGTTGAGGGTTTTAACATTGTTGATTCTTAAGTTGTTTTCCCATGATTTATTATGCATTGCTTATGCTTTATTAATAGTGTTGAAAGTACGGGGTGAATGACTATGGTGAATAATCTAAAAGGTCATGGTTTCCTCCAAATTGTTGTTTTGAACTATGAATTGGTATTGAATAATTATGTTTCCTCAAACCATTTGTAAAATTGAGTTTGAAATATAAATTAGTCATATGGTTTGACTTACTTACCACGTTATTGAATTGCATAAATGGTTAATAGGTTAAAAAATGATTTTGAAGGCTTTGTTGTCTATGTTTTTATTTAATGAACAAAAAAGGTCGATGCATTCCCAAATTTAATCTAACAAACTATAGGAGGTCAGGGCATTTCTCCAAATTGATTTAATTAACAATGGGGTCGAGGCATTCCCCTGAGGTAATTGAATTATGATGGAATCATGATAAGCTTTCAATTGTATGGCATGAAAATACCTATTATATGCCTTAACATATGATTCGTTGGTGAATGAAAAGGGGTTATGTGAAACTTATTTTAATTTAGGCTTAATAGAGGTTATGTAGCAAAGTCATGATGGTGTGGTTTTAGAATGAATTGTCCTAGAAACTTATGTTTGCTGACGTGAAGTCTGGTCTTGATGACCATGGTTTACAATATTGATATATTGTATCATGGATGATGTGGGGTTGGGTCATTACTTAGTTTTCCTTGATACCTCCAGTTCATGTGACTAACACGTATTGGCACTATTTTTGTTGGGGGAGCTAAACCTATATATCCCGTGGGTTCTTGTTTATGATGGTTGAGCTACATAGTCCAGGATAAAGTCTTACTTCATGCTAAGGCTTGTTTCTTTCCTAGCATGACATGCTTATATATACATATTATTATCTGTATTGACTTTAAAACATTAATCATGGCATTATTTCATCCCCTATCCCTGAGTTATATACTAGTACCAACCCACTAACCACTTTTTAATGTTGTATCCCAATGTGATATAGGTACCAGAGATACTTTTACTTTTCTGTTCATGTATTAAGTGGATTGACAAAGTTCGTTGGTCATTTTGCAGTGAAGTTGTGAGCTTGAATTCCTTGAAAGATTTGGTCATGTCATTAGTTTCCTTTCATAGATTTGAATTGAAGAGTTCATATTAACATTGTCATTATTATTTTTTGAGTCTAGGGCAAGTCCCAAGACATTATGGATTTTTCTTTTGCTAGACGTCTTTGTAGATTACTGTGGACTTGGGTGATGTGGTTTGTTGTTTTAGTTGGTTATTGTATATCGATTATAGGTATCTTAAATTCTTGTGCTTCTCTTATTCTATCTTGTTATATATTTAAAATTTATCCATTATTGGGTTATTGTGTTCTATTTGTATAGGTGAATGGGTGGTCTCCGTTCCTTGTTAGACCTGAGATACCCATCATGACTATGCCCTAGTTTGGGTCATGATAAAGGTGGTATTAGAGCCTAGGTTTAGTGTCATTGGGTGCCCACAAAGCTGTGTCAAGTAGAGTCTCTTTTATGGGTGTGTAGTGTGCCATACCTATAAGGGAAAGGCTATGAGACATTTAGAATTGTTTCTCTTTCTTTATGTTCTACTTCTGTCTATTGAGTTTAATTTCATAAAATCTCCTCTAATTTCCATATTTTTGCTTTTCAAATCATGCCTCCAAGAAGATCTGCTGCTTGTGGAAACTCTTCAATCTTTCTTGGGGACAAATGGACGCGGATCATCCAGCTTATGGAGTTGAGAGCCGGTCTAGGTGTCCAGCTTCTAACTGTGCTACCCCACATAGAGTTCCATCGGTCCCTACCAGTCCTCTTTGGGCCCCTCAGGCTGATGATGATCATGTCCCACCACCCCAAGAAGACATTACTAATGTTAAGTTCTGCCAGTTTATTCATCTATTGACACAGTTAGTGACATCTTAGTCATGTCAGTTGGGTCCTATTGTTACTGTTGTGAGTTCTTCTGAGGTTACTAAAATTGGTTGTTTGTGAGGCTCAATCCTCTGACCTGTACTAGGTCTAAGTATGAGGATATCCTCGAAGGCTTATAGATGAGATGGAGAAGATTTTCCATGTAATACATGTTGCTTATGTAGAGGGTGTGGAATTTGCCACATACCAGCTGAAGGATGTCGCATATCTATGGTATGAGGAGTGGGATCAGTCTTGGGGTAATGATATGGAGTCATCTTTATGGGATGATTTTTTGAGTGCCTTTGTAGAACGCTTCTTTCCTCAAGAGTTGATAGATGCCAAATATGAGAAATTCATGAATTTGAAATAGGGTAGGAGAGTATGAAAGATTATACCCTAAAATTCCATCAATTATCCCGCTATTCTCCTGATCTAGTGTCTAGCGTGAGGGTTATGATAAGGAAGCTTGCTTCAGCTATCTTGAGACTTGATGTTAGAGTGCAAGGCTACCTTATTGAATAGTGTCATAGATATCTCTAGGTTGGTGGTGTATATGCAATAAGTAGAGAATGAGAAGAAAAAGTAGGTAGATATTATGGAGAGGCAGAGTAAGAGATCTCAGTTTTTAAATCTTGGTAGAATTTAGCAGCATAGTGGTAGAGATGGTGAAAAACGGTCTAAGAAAAAATGGGGGAATTTTGGTTCCTATTCTATAGCTAGTGCTTCTTACCTTAAGTCTTCTAGTGACTGCCATTTGCAGAGCAATAAGGGATTGAAGGCATAAGGTGTACAATATCAGGCTAGTATAGCTCAGTCAGCCCAATCCCATCCTCCTTATCGATTTTGTGGATAGTTCACCATGGATTTTTTCATGAGGGAAGGAATAAGGGTTTCAGATTTTGCCAGTTTGGCCATATTTAGAGGAAATATTCTTCAGGGGATATTGCTAGTGGCAAATAAGGTCCCATTTGTTTCTTCTGCTGCTTCAGCACCAAAGGGTGCTACTTCTAGCTCTGGATTTAGTCAAAATCGAGGGTATGCTCTTGTACATATTAGGATTTTGAGGCATCTCCTGATATTGCTACTAGTACACTAAAACTTTTCTCTTATGATGTATGTTATCTAATTGATCCTCGGTCTGCTCACTCTTATGTGACCCCTTATGTGGCTATGAATTTTCATTTTAGTCCTGAGTGTATTCCTGATCCCTTCTCTATTTCTACCCTGGTGGGTGACTATACTATGGCTAGGAGAGTCTATAGGGATTTTGTGTTATCTATCTGGGGTAGGGAGACATTAGTGGATTTGATAAAGTTGGACATTTTAGATTTCGATATGATTTTGGGGATGGATTGGTTGCACTCGTGCTATCGCCCCTTTATTGTAGAACCTAAGTGGTCCATTTCCAATTCTTAAAAGATGGTGATTGAGTGGGATGGGTGTTCCCTAGTGCCTAAGAAAAGATTCAATTTATATCATAGAGCATAAAAATCAATAAACAAGGGATGTCTTTACCATTTGGTCCAGGTAAAAGATTTTAACTCAGAGGGTCCTTCATTAGAGTTTGTCCCGTGGTTAATGACTTTCCTGAGGTATTCCTTAATGATCTTCCTGGTGTCCCTCCCAATAAGGAGATTGATTTTGGGATTGATCTTCTTTCAAACACTCGTCCTATCTTCTTCCCTCCTTATAGAATGGCTCCAGCTGAGTTGAAAGAACTTAAGATGAAGTTGAAAGATCTTCTTAATAAGGGTTTTATTCACCCTAGTGTTTCTCCTTGGGGTGTTCCAATTCTCTTTGTGTGCAAGAATGATAGGTCTCTTCAAATTTGTATAGATTACTGCCAATTGAAAAAGGTGACTGTAAAGAACAAGTATCCTCTTCAAAGGATCGATGATCAGTTCGATAAGCTTTAGTGAGCTTAGTACTTTTCTAAGATTGATCTTTGGTCGATTTATTATCAATTGAATATTATATAGGTGGATAACACTAAGACTATTTTTTAAACCCGGTACGATCATTTTGAGTTCTTGGTTATGTATTTTGGTTTGACTAATTCCCCAGCCGCATTTATGGATCTTATGAACCAGGTACTTTTTGTCAATTTTCTTAGATTTGTTTGTGATTGTGTTTATTGATAATATTTTGCTGTATTCTAAGAGTGAGGCAGAGTATGTCAATCACCTTCACTTTGTATTGCAAATATTGAAGATCAGTGGTTTTATGCAAATCTTTCTAAGTGTAAGTTCTGTTGAATACAGTGACTTATTTGGGTCATGTTATTCTGAGTGAAGTTATAATAGTGGATCCACAAAAGGTGGTGGTGGTTAAGAAGTGGTATAGAACCACGTCTCCAATAAATATTCCCAGCTTCTTGGGTTTAGCGGTGTACTATAGGAGGTTTGTGGAATGTTTTTTCTATTGCTACTCCATTGACTAAGTTAATCCAAAGAAAGATAAAGTTTTTGTAGTCCGATGCTTGTGAGGGTAGCTTTGAGTAGCTAAAAGACAAGTTGGCTTCTGATGCTACCTGAGGGTATGGAGGGTTTTGTGGTTTATTGTGATGTGTCCTATATGGGATTGGGTTGTTTGTTGATGTAACATGGTACGGTTGTGGACTATGCTTCTAGGAAGTTAAAAGTTCATGAGAAGCATTACCCAGTGCACGACTTAGAGCCGTTGGTTGTTGTCTTTGCTTTAAATATTTTGCAACATTACTTGTATGGAGTTCATGTTGACATATTCTCAGACCATAATATCTTGCAATATATGTTCACCCAAAAGGAGTTACATCTCAAGCAAAGGAGTTAGCTTGAGTTGCTCAAGGACTATGATGTGAGTCTTCACTGCTATCTAGGTAAAGCTAACATGGTTGCTAATGCTCTTAGTAGGTTATATATGGGATACTTATCTCATGCGGAGGAAGAGAACCAAGAATTAGTGATGGATATTCACCAGTTGTCTAATCTCGGAGTTCATCTCTTGGATAATAGGGATAATGGTGTAATGTTGCAAAAGGTGATGAGTTATCTCTGTGTTTTGAGGTGAAAGAGAAACAAGTTTTGGATCCTATCTTGATGTGGATCAAGGATGATGTTGGTCAGTAGAAAGTGATGGTTGTCGAGATTGGTAGTGATGGTATCTTGAGGTACTAAGGTAGGTTATCAATTCCCAATATCGACGGGCTACGATAGAGAATCTTGGTTGAGGCTCACCAGTTAAGGTAAGCTATTCATCGTGGTTCGACAAAAAATGTATAGTGATTTGAAAGAGATCCATTGGTGGAATACCATGAAGAGGTATGTGGCCAACTTTTTGGCTAAGTGCATGGTTTATCAACAGGTAAAGGTAGAGCACTTTAAACCTGGTAGGTTGAATCAAGAGATTGAGTTTCCCGAATGGAAGTGGGAAGTGATTAATATAGATTTTGTTACCAGTCTCCAGTAGTTCCGCCATTAGTTTGATTCAACTTGTGTCATCATGGATAGGATGACTAGGTCCTCGTGTTTTCTACCTTTGAGAACTATCTACTTTGCTAAGGATTATGCAAAGTTGTTCATTCAGAAGATCATCAAGTTGTATGGTGCACCTTTTTCTATTATATCTGATCGAGGTACGTAGTTTTCATCTCATTTTTAGCATTCCTTTGAGAGAAGTTTAGGAACCTAGGTGAACCTTAGCACCGCTTTCCACCCGCAGACGGATGGAAAAGCGGAGAAGACAATACAGACATTGGAGGATATGCTAAGGTCTTGTGTGATCAACTATTATAGTAGTTAGGTTGACCATTTACCCCTCATTGAGTTATATATAACAAATGTTATCACTCGAGTAATTGGATGAATCCTTTCAATGCTTTGTATGATAGGAGACGTAGGTCTCTTATTGGATGGTTTGAGGTTGGTGAGAATTGGTTGAAAGGTCCCGACTTGGTTCACCAAGCTATGGAGAAGGTAAAGGTGATTCGACATAGTCTTAAGACCACCCAAAATCACCAAAAGTCCTATGTGGACATGAGGCAAAGAAAGTTAGAATTTGAAGTTGGCGATTGAGAGTTCTTAAAGTTGTCTTCCATGAAGGGAGAGGTGCAATTTCGAAATAAGGGAAAGCTTAGTCCACATTATGTGGGCCCTTATTTGTTTTTAAAAAGAGTGGGTACTGTGGCTTATGAGTTAGAGTTGCCTCCAAGTTTGGGTTCAATTCACCCGGTCTAGACTTTCACCTTTCACTCGTTTAGTTGGACTGACAAGTGACAACAAATTCAAACTTTAGACCGAGCCCTACATCTCACCTTTCGGCTCATTACAACGAAAGACCAAAAAAAAAAAAAGAAAGCTTTCGGCATACAGAAGCCCTCGGTAGTTGACACTTGGGCATCGGGAAGCTTGCCAAAGGTCCTTCATTTGAAACTGCCCTTTCTCTTCCAAAGTGGAATACCTCCTTTCTTCCTCTTTGACCTGTGCCAAACTCCACTTTTTCTCTTGATAGGTGGAATAATTCATTCAACTGTAGTATAATCAACCAAGACACCCTTCTCTGTCAAATAAATATTCAAATCATCATCTTCAAACCATGTCTCTGATCAAAATTTCCAGTTGACTTTATCTCAGGTGACAGGGGTAAGAGAACACGTCACAAAATACGCTTGACTGCGAGCGAGATCTTTAGAATTCAATTAGAACAACACTAGGTGGGTAAGATGTAGGATTCTTATCTAAGTCACAGGGATCACAAAATGGATAAAACCCTATAGAAGCCCCCCATCCATATGTTACCGACCTGACCATCCATCTATCATTGAAATAAGATGAAACTAGTCAATCCAATACCGCTAACCTTGCTCCAAGAATATCTCATTTCACCCTCTGCGAGACAAAGATCTTGAACATCATATAAAAAAATAACTCCTAACTAACCAGTGAAGTGAATGGAGCCTGCTTACCCACTCCCTTTTCCCCTTACTGCTCGAATCTCGACCTCTTCACTTTTATGTCAAGAAGACTACAATAGTAGATCACCTTTGTTTTTTCCTTCTAGAGAATAGAAATCCTAAATTACAGCGAGCATTACTAATGAAATGGACCTAACAGTAGATATTCTAAGGGAGTGGGCCTTTGTCAAAAGGATAGAAAGTTTGATTTTTATATAAATATTGATTGTGTGTGCGGGGTATTAGGTATACCACTTACAAGAATGAAACCTATGTCAGTACAGTAGTTAACAAAACATAAGTAACAAGTTCATCAGTCCTTTCTCCCAAGCTCCCGATTATTCTGATTTATTTTATCATTTTATTCTGTAGGTCTGTTCATAGATCCCAAACCCTTCTAAGAAAGACCTCATCCCTCTCCTTAAGTTAAGAAAAAAGAATGTTGCTTGATTGAACAAATAATGATTGAACCTTACTGGAGATAACCCTCTTCAATTATTCTTGGGATAGGAAGGAGTAGGTCTTTGTTCATATTTTTAATTCATTTCTAGTTTACAAGACTTCAGGCAGATGAAGCAGCTATAAAATCTATGCTTATCAATCGAGTAGATGATTTTGGATTAGCTCCTGGATTTTGGGTTGTTTTACTCTACTTCAGGTCCCTTCATTTATAAGGGAACAGATTATAGTTGGGTACAAATAGGCCTGTGAAAGTCGAGTAGGCAAGCATGCGGGTTGTATCAATCAGCTTTGAGTTTTTGAGTAATAATTGGCCGAGTCATGCTACTTCTTCTAGCAACCAACTTTGAATTCTCTTTAAGGCATCATGTTGAGTAGGAATTTGAATAGAAACTCTATTTTGGGGCTCAATATTATTGGGCTCTACTCCTCTCCACAGGCTTGCTCTACTCTATGCCCTAAGCGTTAACTCAATCACTTGATACTTTTAGTCTTATTTTCTCAACACATACCTTGAATTCTTCTTCTTATTCTGAAAGTATGCATTTCTTTCTCTAAGTCCACTGGGTAGGATCAAACTAGTTGGTTTGGCAGAAAAATAATGGCATAAAAAAAGCATTCTATTTTTAGAAAGAGAATGATTATAGATCCCTCTATCTTGCATTGGTTTAACTGGAGCTTAGATAAAGTGATAGACAAAAGAGAGAGAATTAATCTGTCTTTATATACTAACTTTCCTCGTATCATAGACTTTCAATTCTCTTCCTTTATAAAAAAAGGAAAGGCTGGGTATCGGCGAAGAAGATCTTTCTACTTTTCATCCTAAGAAAAGAAGTTTTAACTTGGTATAACTATTTTATGCTAGCATAGCATGCTTTTACTTATGTTGTGTTGCAAATTCTGGATCAAGAATAATCCTTTGTTATTCAAAGATATCAGTCTACAAATCCATACTTGTTGACTAAATTTTGGTTTTCTAACTTGAATCTTAAGGTCTAAAGGAAATTCATCCTTGGATTAATGAAATAGTTGAATTAGCATTGATGTAAGAAGTAACCTCTTATTGAAATAACTTTAGGAAGTGCCTAACCTTTCTCCTTCGATCTGATCCTTTTTGTGATGTGAAATGAACTTATTGTTTCTTTGTCTCTTGACTCTGAATCGCATAATCCAATGAAAGTGGATTCTTTTTCCATCCCTCGTCATTAAGAGGAAGAATCGCTATCTATTTAACCATATATGTATCAACAAATCTGGTTCTAGGGATCGGTCGATTCCCCCTCACCAGTAGCTAGAGGAGGAGAAAAGAATGATGTCCTTGCTTAGGTTGGGCACCTATCAGCCAAATATTCCTTTTTTGAATAGAAATAAGAAAGGATGGTCATAGATCACTAATGTCGTATTCACAAAAAAAGATCATATGTGAAATAATTATCAGATTTTGGGTTCCCAAAGTAGACAGAATGGAGAATGAATAAAATAGAATAGTCCCTGCTTGCTTACCTAACTATGAATTTGTTGGAAAGTGTGGGTGTTTCGGTTTCCTTGTCATATGAGGAAGTTCCGGAGTAGATCTTAGATCGGGAAGTCCGTCGGTTGGGACTAAGGATGTAGCTTTGATAAATGTCCTGGGGAGGAACCATAAGATTGAAGAGACACTTATGAGGCTAAGGATAAAATGAAGTCCAAGTATTCGTTCTTCTTTCCCCTTCTGGATAATCATGCTTAAGATATGTGTAATTCTAGACATCTTTGTTTTTCTTAGTTTGTTAAAGGAAATTGAGAATTCCTAGATATCTTTGTTTTCTATCTTTGTTAAAGGTAAGAGTGGGGGTGTTTTTGTGTTAAATCATACTAAGGGATATCTAGTCTCATCATTCGAGAACGAATGATCCTAAGGGGGAAGAATCTAACACCCCAGATTTTTTTGTCCTTAAAAATTTTTGAAATTTTATACTTAATACCTAGACTACGACTCCCCATATGAGCGATAGTTAGTCTGAACAGGTCTTATGGACCTAATTGTAGCCTATCTAGGAGTTTTGTATTGACTACAACTTGGACCCTAAGAGTCGTATGGTGTTGTAATGAGTCGTATGGTATCTTCTGTAGACAAACTAGTGTGATGCCTAATTTTTTTTCTTCGATAATGATTGAACTAAGTGAGTCATAATAACTGAGTAAGAGTTATTTAGTATGAATCGTAGTCAAGTTAGTGTTGGTGATCCTAAATACTGTCCTTCTTATGACTAGACAATAAGTTTCGTTGGGTGACCCTACGAGTCATAAGGGAACTCGTAATGACTTGCGATGAGTTTTTAGTCTAATCATTAAGGGCATTCTGGTCAATTCCCCCTTTTATATACTAGAACCCCACAACCATAAAGCACTCTGAGAGGTTATTCTTATTCATACTACAATCAAAAACTGTAACACCCCAAATCTGGTACCCAAAATGCTACATGGTGCTCATGATCCTGAAGGACCACAAGCTAACCCATGACTAATATCTGTACCTGTACACTGCATATATCATGTAAAATGCAGAAATAGTAGGATAAAATATTCCATAAGGTTCAAAAACTGAATAAAACATCTGAAAAATCCATCTCCGAATAATGCGGTAACACGGTACCAAAACTAAAGTAAATATCTGAAAATACCGAAGTCTGAATCTAGTTCGAAGCCTCTAACTGACTGAACTGTCTAAATAAGGAGTGGATGGGACATGTCCCCAACTAACACCATCTACTGAAAACTAAGCTAAAATAATGAAATAAATAATCATATTCTCCTTTAATAATGAGGACTCACAACTAAATCTGGTTGCTGAAATCTGGAATGCTACTGATGCTTTGGAGATCGTGCTTCTAAACCTATGGTATAAAACTCCATAGTGCGAATTCATCAGTACTATTAAATGTACTGGTATGAAAGTGAGGTAGGCTAAATTCTAAGGGTTCAAATGCATGAACAATGCTAACTGACTATATAACATGAATGTGAGGGTGCATGCATGAATAAGTGACTGTAACTGAGTTCAGAAAATTACTGACTACTAAGTCTGAATACTGATACCATGAGTTAATGTTAACTGGTATAACTGATACTGAGCAACTGTGTCTGACAGTCTAAGGTCTAGTGGAACTAGTTGAGTTTCGTAATGTTCTGAGTTGAATATATCTGACAGTCCCCAAGGCTGTAGAACTATCTGAGTTCTATTACTGAGACTGAGACTGAAAGTATAACTGTAATTGTGAGAAGTAATCATCTCTCTGACATGCCCCAAATAAAGCAATATATCTAAGTTGGGGTCCGATCTTTAACCCCAATTGGAAGAGTGTCAATACCGCGCCACTGGTAATGACAACCTGTAAATGAACCCTCATATAGCAGGTACTAAAAAGAGAACAGTGGGACCCTTATATAATAGTTTAATCTACCTTATCTACCCTCAAAATAGAAAGTTTGATGTCTTAACCTACGTTGGCCACGTAGTTCTGGAGTGCAAGGACTGCTTCTAAGAATCACACCCTCTAATAACAGGTGAGTTTCCATCCTTGGGCTCACTTGGTGATGACTCCTAATCCCATCTAAATAGACACTGAACACAATTAACTGAACTAAACCGGACTGAGTTCCTTGTGTTCCGTGGCTGATGGAATACTACTGAGATTAACTGAATTACTAAGCTTTCTAAGATTACTGGGGTTACTGAGTTTTCCTGAGTCACATGACTGACTGAGTTCTATGGTTCATGGATTGATTGAGAGTATCTTTGAAGCATGACATTGGCTCTAAGCATACAACTATATTTTTTGGGTACAAGTACCCCAAGGACTCGATAGAAGAAAACTGACAAGGCATGACACGCTTGAATACATGACCAACATCAAGAATCCATAATACAATAAGTTGGGGATTTCATGAAGTACATGGTTATCATAATCTTGTACATTGTAGGAATACATATAATATTCTAGCATCATGAACATTTCAACAAACATCTACATTTCACATCAATAGCATGGGAGTAATTTGAACATAAGGGTAAAACATGAATCCATCACTTAAGTCAAAATTGAGCTATATTACATAATTTCTTATCTCTTAGGCATTTTATCAAACACTTAGGTTGCATGACTTAGGGCATGGCATAATCATCAAATTAACATATCGTAACCAACTAAAATTCATGGTTTTCAACTCACATGCTAACATTTTTCATAAAAACACATAAAGATTCCAACTTGGGAATCGTACAACAACAACCACAAGAACATAATCAACATATAACATAAATACCAAAATTCATAGTTTTAAAACTTGATTCTTGGAATTCATGGACGAAAGGAATCCATGAATGAACACTATGCATACCTTGGATAGAAGATTCTTCAAAATTAATTGTAGAATCTCTTGAATTTGAAGCTCTTATGAAAACCCCATACTTGTTCTTGAGAGTATTTGAAAGAAACAACAATATTTTGGTGAAATAAGGATTGAATCTCGTGTTTTTGGACTTATATAGGGGTTGGAAATTGACCCTTTTGCCCTTCAAATACGGACATTTAATGACTAAAATTGGGCATCGACGCGATACCCGACGCATCGCACCATGATCGTGCCAAGCCTCAGTAGTTTCACTAGCAGTCCCTACAACAATGTTAACCAACACGATGGGCGATGCGGAGCTCCAAGATCACATTGGTCCACTATTTTGGGCCACTAAATATTGTCTAATCGAGGTACAAAAACTCCAAAACTTTTTCAGGAACACTTATTGACCTCTTTAATCGTGAATTAATAAATATACTGAGCATTAAAGGACATTAAGGTGGCAAAATGATATTGCCAACTTTTAAAGGCCAAAAATAAATGAAGTTAGGCAAGTTAGGTGGAGTTTTCTAAGTCTGGGACCCCTTGACAAGCTTAAAGGACTGAACAAAATTTAGAAATTTTGTGGGGTCTTATAATATCTCCCCATTGGGAACATTCATCCTCGAATGAAACTGACTGAGATAGGAGAAATGATAACATAAGTACATATGGTACATGAATAACTGTAACATGATTACATGACTGACATGAATGATAAACTGAATGTATCATACTAAAAATGCATATTTGATACATGTGTAACTAATTCAGGAATGGATGACTGAGATTTTGGATAAGCTGAGTTTCTTATAATGAGGATGCATATCGGATTCAAGAATACGTGACTGACATAAGGCATGAACATATGACTACATATGCAATGGCCATTTAATATCGAGTTTATAATGAGAATCTGAGCATGAAAACGAATGCCAAGTAGTAATAGAAATTTGGACATGAAACATGATTAAGTTTTAAGGAATGCTATTACCTTATGCTGACTCTGAATTAGCGGAGAAGAGGTAAGGATACTTTTTCCGTACGTCTTCTTCTGCTTCCCAAGTAGCTCCCTCAACTGATCGATTCCACCCAAAAACTTTGACTTGTGGAACTTCCTTATTCCTCAGTCTGCGAGTCTGGTAGTCAAGAATTTTTATTGGAATCTGTTCATAAGAGAGGTTATTCTTAATATCTCTTCCCTCAATAGGGACTACGACTGTTGGGTCACCTATGCACTTCTTGAGCAAAGAGACATAGAAGACTGGATAAACTAAGCTAGATCTAAATGCAATTCAAGCTCATAAGGTACCTTGCCGAAGCGACTAAGAATTTTTAAGGGATCGACATATCGGGGACTGAGCTTTCCCTTTTTGTTGAATATATTTACTCCCTTCATGGGAAAGATCTTTGGATAAAAAAAAGTCATCAATCTCAAACTTGAGATCCTTTCAGTGCATATCTAGATAAGACTTCTGTCGGCTATGAGCAGCCCAGAGTCTTTCTATGATCAACTGGAATTTTTCTAAGGCATTGAATACTAAGATAGGACCTATAACTGAGGCCTCACTAACTTTGAACCAACAAACCGGACTAGAATAATAGCTGTTGTTGTATGAAAACTCAATCAAACTTAAGTAGTCTTCCCAACTACCCTTGAAATCAATTGCACATGCTCGCAGCATATCTTCTAAAGTATGAATGGTCTTTGTACTTGACTATCTATCTAAGGATGGAAGGCTATACTGAGATGAACTTGTATACCAAGACCCTTTTGGAACACTTTGCAAAAATGAGAGGTGAACTGGGTACCTCTGTCTGACATAATAGATAATGAAACACCGTGAAATCTAACTAACTCTCTGATATAGAGTTTGGCATAAGCCTTAGTTGAATAAGAGGTATGGACTGGAAGAAAATAAGCTGATTTGGTCATCCTATCTACAATGACCCAAACTGAATCATGCTGATAATGAGTACGAGGAAAACTTATCACGAAGTCCATGTTCACTTCTTCTCACTTCCAAGTAAGAATATTGAACTCTTGCATGGACCCACTAGGCTTCTGATGCTCTATCTTAACCAGCTGATATGTAGAGATCTTAGCCATAAACTCTGCCATATCTCTCTTTATCCCACTCCACCAATAGATTTTTCGTAAATTACGGTACATCTTTGTGTCCCCTAGATGAATAGAGTAGTGTGCACCATGCGCTTCAGGAAAAATTTACTACTTAAAGTCGTCTACACCTGGCACACACAGACAAACCTATCAACGTAATATACCATCTTCCCCTTGGGATAAAACCTCTACTTCCTAATCTTTGACTAACTCTTTCAACTTAACTAGGCTAGGATCTTTATCCTATTTTTCTTTCACCTAAAAAACTAGAGATAATTCTGAACTATTCTAACCCATATACTACCCTCTAAAGAATCGACCAAATGGACACCTAGTCCAATAAGATGATGAACTTCCTAAGATAGCTTCCTCTTACTATCCTCAACATGAGCAACACTACCCATGGATAGTCTACTAAGAGCGTCAGCCACTATGTTGGACTTGCCCAAATAATAAAGGACACTCATGTCATAATATTTCAAGAGCTCTAACCACCTTCTCTGATGAAGATTGAGATATTTCTAAGAGAATACATACTGAAGGATTTTATGATTTTTGAACACATCTACATATACTCCATTTAGATAATGCCTCCAAATTTTTAAGGTAAAGACTATAGCTGCTAACTCAAGATCATGAGTAGAATAATTCTTCTCATGGGGTTTAAGATTCCAGGAGGCATAGGCTATGACCTTACCATGCTGCATAAGGACACAAACCAAACCTACTCTGGATGTATCACAATACACTATGAAACCATCTGAACCATCTGAAAGAGATAAAACTAGAGTTGAGGTAAGTCGAGTCTACAACTTCTAAAAACTTTTCTCTCAAGGATATGACCATTGAAAGTTGACTTTATTCTATGTCAATCTACACATAGGGGATGAAATAGGGGAAAATTCCTTAACAAACCGTTATTAATAGCCAACCAAACCCAAGAAACTCCTGATATCAGATGGAGAGATAGGTCTGGGCTAGTTTTTTACTACTTTGGTCTTTTGAGGATCTACTCTAATGCAATCATCGGAAATGATATAACCAAGGAATTCTATTGAACTTATCCAAAATACGCACTTACTAAAATTGGCAAATAGTTGATGATCTCTGAGAGTCTTAAGTACGATTCTAAAATGGTCTGCGTGATCAGGTTTACTGCGGGAATAGACAAGAATATCATCTATGAAGACTATGACAAATATGTCCAAGTCTTGCTTGAACACATGGCTCATCAAGTCCATTAAAGCTGCAGGGGCATTGATAAAACCAAAGGACATGACTAGGAATTTGAAGTGACCATACCAAGTTTGGAAAACTATTTTCAAAATGTCATATTTGCTGACTCTAAGATGATGATAGGCTTATTTGAGGTCTATATTAGAATAATATCTAGCACCCTAAATTTAATCAAATAGGTCATCAACTTTGGGATGTGGATACTTGTTATAGACTGTGACCTTGTTGAGCTGACAGTAGTCTATACACATTCTGAGAGAACCGTCTTTCTTACACATTAATAAGACTGGTGCACCCCATAGGGACACACTGGGTCCGATTAAACCATTAACTAGGAGATACTTCAATTGTTCTTTCAATTCTCTGAGCTGGTTCCATTATGTATGGGGAAATAGATATTGGCTGGGTATCTGGAAGAAGCTCTATGCAGAAGTTTATTTCCCTTTCGAGAGGAATTTTTTGAAGATGTCCGGGAAAGACATCTGAATATTTATTCACTACTGGAATTGATTCAAGACCGGGAGTTTTGGGACTAGATTCTCTAACTTGAATAAGATGATAGGCACATCCCTTAGATATCATTTTCCTAGCCCGTAGTTAGGAAATAAGCAAACCCCTAAATGTTGAAGTACTACCCTTCTACTCTAGGATGAGTTCATTCGGAAATTGAAAGTGGAAAATTCTATTTCTATAGTAGACTGTGGCATAGTAGGAATGAAGCCAATCCATGCTGAGAATGACATCAAAATCAGTCATCTCTAATTCAACTAAGTCTGCTGAAGTGACTTAGTTGAATTCAACAGTTCCTATATAACCATCAGATATGATAGTTTTACCCACTCGGTAGAGACTGTGAAGGGTTCTACTAGAATTTCGAGATTGACTCTAAAATCAACTACTATATAAGGAGTAACAAAAGACAAAGAGACTCCTGGATCTAGCAAAGCATAAACATGCAAGTAAAAGATCATTAACGTACCAGTGATCATATCAAGAGAATTTTCCTGAGCCTGTTGGGAGTAAAGACCATATAGTCTATTTGGGCATTTCCCACTAGTGGCACTTGAGGTCGCACCCTGCTGATTCGGGCGACCGAACTGAGCTGAGGAATGTTTATGCTAGCTTTGTGGACCAGCCTTAGGATAGTATCCTACTCTATGACCTGACTCTCCATACCCGTAGCACACATTACTGCCGACTCTACATATACCCTTATGATATTTGCCATATGTCTTACAAAGATAATGGGCTCGGGCATTGCTAACACCGCCCTGAGGTTTAGGACCTGGCACCCTATCTATGAATTTAGGGACCGGAGCACTGGCTGAGGGAGGAAATAAAATTGAAGACTTTGGGTAGAACTAATAATGGTCACCACCCTCTGACTTAGGTTGAGCAAAATAAATATTACATGTTCTAGCTCTCTTATTTTTTCTCTTTCTTTCTTTCAATCTATGCTTTCTCACCTAAATTTGTCGGGCATAAATCATATGCCTAGGTGGGACAATAGCCTACTGATTTCTTTGAGCTACTACTGATTAAGATTTAAGAGAGTTAATTATGAATTCGCCATAAAAGATATGCTCGTCCGGGGAATCTTCCTGAACGGATGGCGGTGCCTACTGATTCTCGATTTTCCTTTTGTTAGTCCTTTTGGGAGACATGTTCTATAATGAAAGGGAGAAGTGATTAGAATGGGATTTAAATTTGATCTCATTCTCTCTGGTACAACATGAATACTAAAAGAGGTGAAATTATTCCTAAAACATCTCATAGCCTCCTGTCCATAAGTGTGGTGCACAACACACCCAAGCACAAGACTCTACTAGATGTGACTTTCAGAATACCTAGGATACTGTTAAACCTTAGACTCTGATACCAATTTTGTGATGCCCCAAATCTGGTACCCGAAATGCTACACGGTGCTCATGTCCCCAAAGGACCATAAGCTAACCCATGACTGATATTTGTACCTGTACACTACATAAGAAATAGTAGGTTGGAACTTGCCATAAGGTTCAAAAAATGAATAAAACATCTAATAAAACCATCTTTGAATAATGTGGTATCACAATACCAAAATTAAAGTAAATATCTAAAAATATTGAAGTCCTAGTCTAATCTGAGAGTCTCTAACTGACTGAGCTTATCTCAATAAGGAGTTGATGGGACATGTCCCCAACTAAATCCATATAATAAAAACTAAGCTGAAATAATGAAATAAATAATCATATCATCCTCGAATTATGAGGACTCAGTGCTAAATTTGGCTGCTGAAATCTGGAATGCTACTGAAGTTTCGAAGCTCATGCTTTTAAACCTATGGTATAAAATACCATAGCATAAATTCTTTAGTATGATTGAATGTACTAGTATGCAAGTGAGGTAGGCTGAATGCAAAGGGTTTAAATGCATGAACAATGCTAACTGACTGTATAACATAAACGTGAAAGTGCATGCATAAATAAGTGACTGTAATTGAGTTCGTGAGATTACTGACTACTGAGTCTAAATACTGATACCATGAGTTACTGATAACTGATATAATAGCTACTGAGTAAATATGTCTAATAGTCTAGGGTCTGATAGAACTAGCTGAGTTTCGTACTATATTGAGTTGACTGTATCTGACAGTCATGAAGGTTGTAGAACTATTGAGTTTTATTACTAAGACTGAGACTGAAACTATAAATGTAACTGTAAGAAGTTGTCATCTATCTGATATGCCCCAAATAAAGTAATATGTCTAAGTTGCATTCAAATATATAACCCCAATGGGAAGAGTGTCAATACCGCCCCACTGGTAAGGACAAGCTGTGAGTGATCCTTCATATAGCAAGTATTCAAAGAAGAATGGTGGGACCCTCATATAATAGGCTAAGCCACCTCATCTACCCTAAAAATAGTAGGTTTAATGTATCAACCTATGCTGGCTATGTATTTCTGGAGTACAAGGGCGGCTTCTATGAATCACAACCCCTAATAACAGGTGAGTTTCTATCATTGGGCTCACTTGGTGCTAAATCCTACTTCCATCTGAATAGACACTGAGCATGATTAACTTAACTGAACTGGACTGAGTTCCTTGGGTTCTATGGCTGATAGAATACTACTGAGATTTACTGAACTATTGAGCTTTCTAAGATTACTGGGGTTACTGAGTTTTCCTGAGTCACATGAGTGACTGAGTTCTATGGTTCATGGCTTCATTGAGAGTATCTTGGAAACATGACACTAGCTCTAGGCATACAGCTATATTTTTTTGGGTTCAAGTGACCGCAGGGCTCGATAGAAGGAAACTTACAAGGTATGCCACTCTTGAATACATGACCAACATCAACAATCCATAATACAATAAATTGGGGATTTCATGAAGTACATGGTTAACATAATCTTGTACATGGTAGGAATGCACATAATCAATGTCATAATTCTATATTCTAGTATCATGAGTATTTGAACAAACATCTAGATTGTCCATCAATAGCATGGGAGTAATTTAAACATAAGGGTAATACATGAATCCATCACTTAAGTCACTGTTGATCTATATTACATAATTTTTAATCTCTTAGGTATTTTATCAAATGCTTAGGTTGCATGACTTAGGGCATGGCATAATCATCAAATTAACATATCGTAACCAACTAAATTTCATGGTTTTCAACTCACATGCTAACATATTTTCATAAAAAACACATAAAGGTTCCAACTTAGAAATCATACAACAACAACCACATGAACATAGTCAACCCATAGCATAAATACCAAAATTCATGTTTTTAAAACGTGATTCTTGGACTTCATGGATGAAAAGAATCCATGAATGAACACTATGCATACCTTGGATGGAAGATGCTTGAAAACTAACGGTAGAATCTCTTGAATTTGAAGCTCATACGAAAACTGTACACTTGTTCTTGAGAGTATTTGAGAGAAACAATAATATTTTGGTGAAATAAGGGTTGAATCTCGTGTTTTTGAACTTATATAGGGGTGGGAAATTGATCTTTTTGCCCTTAAATATGCGTACATTTAATGACTAAAATTGGGCATCAACGTAATACCCGGTGCGTCACTCCATGATCACACCAAGCCTCAGTAGTTTCACTGGTAGTCCCTGCAATAATGTTAACCAACACGATAGGCAATGTGGCATTCCAAGTTCCCATTGGTCCACTATTTTGGGACACCAAACTTGGTCTAATCGAGGTCCAAAAAATCTAAAACTTTTCTGGGAACACCTATTAACCTCTCTAATCATGAATTAACAAACATACTAACCATTAAAGGACATTACGTTGGAGAAAAAAAATTGCCAACTTTTGAAGGCCAAAAATGAACTAAGTCTGGGAACTTAGCTAGATTTTTCTAAGTCTGGGACTCCTTGTCAATCTTAAAGGACAGAATAAAGCTTAGAAATTTTGAGGGGTCTTACAAAAACTTTCTCAAACTCTCTAAACTCTCCAAGGTCATTATACTTAGGGTTTCCAAGAATTTGGTCATCTAAAAGCTCAAGGGTTGATTTCTCTCCTTAAATATTGATATTCAAGGAATGTTACTCTTCCATAATTATTAATTTATCAAAAGAGTGTGTTATACATGGTTTAAATTATATGGATTTAAATGTGGGATTTATTATGGTTGAGGGTTTTGACATAGTTGATTCTTAAGTTGCTTTCCAATGTTTAAAATGCATTGCTTATTCTTAACTAATGGTGTTAAACGTATAGGGTGCATGGGTATGGTGAATAAGTTAAGGGGTCATGGTTTTCCCCAAATTATTGTTTTAAACTTTGAATTGGTTTTGAATAATTGTGTTCCCTCAACCCATTTTTAAAGTTGAGTTTGAATTATGAATTGGTCACATGGTTTGACTTACTTACCACACTATTGCATTGAAATAATGGTTAAAAGGTTAAAAAGGATTTTGAAGGCCTAGTTGGCTATGTTTTGTTTTAATGAACAAAAGGGGTCAAGGCATTTCTGCAATTTGAGCTGATAAATGAAAGAGGATGAGGCATTCCTCCAAATTGATTTAATGAATAAAGGGGTTATGGCATTCCCCATATATTGGAATTATGATGTCTTTGGAATTCATGCTTGTTCTTAACCCACTAATATTCTTTGGATGTTACATCCCCATACGATGAAGGTACCATAGAAACTTCTATTTTTTCTATCCATTGTTTGATGGATCGGCTCAGTTCATCGATTGTTTATAGTAAAGTAGTTATCTTTCGTTCTCTGAAAGACTTGGTTATTCATCAGTTTCCATTCATAGATTATAATTGAAGAGTTCGTTTTAACATTATCATCATCATTGTCAGAGTCGGGGGCATGTCCTGACACTTTTTTATCTCTATTTTGTTAGAAGGCTTTGTGGATTACTGTGGACTTGAGTTAGGTGGTTGGTTTTTTTTGATTGGCTATCGATTATTATTTACAAATATTCTTAAATTCTTGAGCGTATCTTATGCTATCTTGTTATATGTTTGGACTTCATCTGTTATTGGGGGTATTGTGTTCTATTTTAATATGTGCAGGGGGTGGTCTCTAATACTTGTCGTAGTTGAGATGCCCGTCAGGACTAGGCCCTGATTTGGGTTGTGACAGTCAGAGACATTCCTTGGGCATGCGGTTCTAAGAATCAGGTTATGATGGACCTTTAATACCCTATGTTTTGGAATCTAAATTTTATAGAGTGTTGTCAACATTGTCATGATTATGACTCAGGTGACGAGTCATTATCACTCATCACGTGTCGTAAAGTGAGACTCGTTGTCTCAATGTTAAGATTGCCTAATTTTTTTAATCTGATCATGACTCCTCATCATGAGTTGTTAGGTCAGGTCATGAGTCGTGAATAAAGACTCCTGACCATAATAGTGAGAGGGTAGTATCTGCACCCTCAGGTATCAAGTTTAGCTAATGACTCATGGTCTGACCTGGCGATTCATTACCAAACCCATAACAATTAAGCCTAATTTTCATACTAATTTTAATTAAGGGATGTTATATCTTTTTCATTCCTTTACACTTTACCCATGACTTAAAAACATCTATAGGATCTTATTATCTTCAGTCAATCAAATCAAAACCTACTTTCTTCATCTCCAGCTCCCAAAAGCAAAAAAAAAACTAGGGCTATAACGAATTTATCCTCCAAGCTTCAAACTTTGGATTTTTGTCCAAATTCTTTGGTGTTTTAGGCATGTATCTCACCCTTAACTTTAATTTTATACTGTGGAATGTGTTTTAATCATTTTTCATGTGATTTAATTATTAGGTTTGAAATTGGGTTGATGGATTTTGATGATTATCTCTTGAATTATATTTCCCATATTTTGACTATCTTGTGTATACTTAACCTGATACTTTTTGGGACTGAATGGGTGCATCATTTTTTGATTTTAAATAGGTAACATAGGTTTCCCAAAATTGATCAATTTTGGATTGGTAATCATATTAACCTCAACCCACCTACATGATTTTGGTTTTAAATATGGAATTTGCATGATTTAACTCACTTTTGAAACTATTGCATTACACTAATGAATAAACGAATAAAAATAGATTTGAAAGGCCTTTGTGGCCATCGTCTAGGGTTTTTAAAGAACTTAGGAGTCAATTGGTTAATTGGAATGGTTTAGAATGATTATATGAGCTTCTAAGCATAATTGGTATGATGATGCCAAATGGTTAATGCCTTAATATGAGATTCCTTGGTTTATATTTGGGATTATGTACAAAGTTATTTTAATTTTGGCTTAAAGAGGGTTATATAGATCACCGTGAAGGTGGTAGTCCTGAGGATACCAATACTGGAAACCACATTTTCCAGCATAGGGGTCTATTTTACTATGTGCTTGTTCACATATTTTATTTATGGGATGGCTAGTCCTTAGTGTCTATATCCCTCCTAATTTCCTTAATTCATGTGGCTAACATGCAGCTATGCATTAGGTAGTGTGGTTGTCTGTTGAATTGTTGTGTAGTGGTGAACTTTCTTCTTTTGAAAAGCCTTATCACTTCATTAGTTTTTTTAGATTTTTGGAATCATTAATTTTCTTTTGTCATGGTCGAGTGTGTGTCCCGACCTAGTTTGGTATTCTGGTTTAAAGGCTTTTGTGGTCAAATGTAGGTTGGTTGTTGGTTTTGGATTTTTTAGAACTTTCATTTGATATATATTTCTTTTATTATTATATTTATTGTCTTCTACTTTATTATTATTATTGTGCTCTTGATGTTAGGTTAAGGGGGTGGTCTTTGATCAAAGTTGTTGAGATACCCGTAAAGACTAGGCCCTAGTTTGGGTCATGATAGGACTCAACAAAGATTTAGGTTATTCATGAATGGGACAGACCTACATTTCCAACTAATGTTCATAGTTTCATTAATTTGTCCAGTTATTATAGATGCTTCATTCAGAGTATTGCTACTATTGTGGTGTCGATGACCAGATTGACTCAGAAAGAGGTTCATTTCTGATTGTTTGAGGAGTGTTAGTTGATCTTTAGAAATCTTAAGGAGTTTCTTACTCCGGCTCCTATTTTGGCTCTTCCTATTGAGGGTAAGGGATTCTCTATGTATTATGATGCTTCTTCCTATTTAGGTTACTTGTTGATGCGATAGGGTTGTGTTATTACTTATTCATTAAGGGAGCAGAAGGTGCACGAGTGCAACTACCCACTCTTGATTTGGAGCTGGCGGAGGTTGTTTCGCACTTATGATTTGGATGCATTATCTTTATGATGTGCATTTTGAGATTTTCATAGATCATCACAATCTTCATCATTTTATGACCAGATAAAGCTTAATTAGGTAGCATAGATAGATAGGGTTGCTTAAGGATTATAACATTTATATCTTGTATCATCCGGGCAAGAAAAATGTAGTAGAAGACGTTTAGAACTAGAAGGTAGTAAGTATGTGTAGCTTGGCTTCTATTTTAGTTTCTCAGAGGGTTTTGGCATGGGACATTCAGTCTTTAGTAAACTTGCTGGTTTGAATTGATATTTCATAACTTAAGAGGATTCTTGCTAGTTTTGGGGTAAGGTCCACTGTTTGAGAAAATTTGTGATCACTTGTTTGAGGATAAGGAACTTTACATCATTCGTGATTAGGTGTTGAGTGGTGAGTCCAAGAGGGATACCCGATATTCTGAGGTTGTCTTGAGATTTGAAAATCACATTTATGTTTCGAGGGTTGATGACTTAATTTAGTCAATTATTTATGAGGCTCACAACTCTAGATATTCTATTCACCCTGGTACAAGTAAGATGTATAGAGATTTGAGGCAGCATTATTGATGTTGTGGCATAAAGAGAGATATGGAATACTTTGTAGCTTGTTGCCTATATTGTCAGTAGGTGAAGGTTGAGCATTAATGACCTGGAGGCTTGATTTAGAGGTTGCCCATTCTCGAGTGGAAATGGGATTGGATAACTATGGACTTCGTTAGTGGTTTGCCTCATACTTCCCATGGTTTTGATGGTATTCGGGTCATATGGATCGATTGACCAAGTTGGCACATTTTATTCCTATTAAGATGTCCTTTAATGGTGAAAATTTGACTAGTATCTATGTTAGTGAGATAGTCCATTCGCATGGTGTGCCGATATCTATCATTTCTGATCGGGATTCAGTGTTCATTTCTAGCTTTTGGAAAGCTTTTTAGGACAAATTGGGTACTCTGGTGGATCTTAGCACAACCTTCGATATACAGATTGATGACCAGTTGAAGCAGACTATTTAGGTTCTTGAGGATATGCTCCGAGTCAGTGTTTTAGATAATAGGGTTCATAGGAACAATAGTTAGCCTTAGCAGAGTTCACATATAATAATAGTTATCATTCGAGTATTAAGATGGTGCCTTTTGAGGATTTATATGGTAGGAGATGTTATTCTTCGATCGGATAGTTTGAGACTTCTAAGAATAATACCTGTGGTACCGACTTGCTTCAGGAGTCGTTGGATAAAGTCAGTGTGATTCAGGATAGGTTGAGGGTAGCTCAAAGTAGGCAGAAGGCTTATCCGGTTCATAGACTTCGTGCATTGATATTTGGAGTTAGTGATCAAGTATTCCTCCATGGCCTATGAAGGGTGTGATAGGGTTCAGGAGGAAAGGCAAGCTCAGCCCCCAATATATTGGAGTCTTTAAGATTCTTTACATAGTTGGTGAAGTAGCCTATGAGTTGGCATTACCTTAAAATTCTGTTGTTGTTTATCCAGTTTTCTATGATTTCATATTGCGACGATACATTCCCGACCTATAACATGTGCTTAGATGGGACTCAGTTAAGTTGGTTAAGCATTTGACCTTAGTGGAGGAGACTCTACTCATTTTCTCTAGTGATGTCAGGCGGTTGCACACTAGAGAGATAACTATAGCTAAGGTTTATAGGAGGCATTTCCCCGTAGAGAAGGATACTTGGGAGATCGTGAGCAACATTTGGACCTAGAATCCTCACCTTTTTAAGGCTTTAGGTACATGCTAACCCTTTACTTTCGCAAACAAAAGTTTTGCTAGTAGTGGATATTGTAATGACCCTTCAGGTTATTTTTTTTATTTTTGCTCATTGTCCCCATTTATTGCTTTCCTATAGCTGCCCAAAATCATTTATATGTCACGACCTAATTTTTGAGTCATGATGGAACCTACTATAACCCACCAGTAGGTAAGCTAACACTGTAATGCGGAGCTAATTTAATGGGTTACCAAGGTAGGAACGTCCAACATGGACCCTACATAGGAACACAATATAACAAAGACATTCCACAAGAAACAACTAACATTCGAATATCAATCCCGTGAAAAGATAGTATTAGTCTAAGAGTATCTCTAAATTCGACAATAGAAATTACAACTCAACATCTAATAGTCTTATACATTCGTCTTGAATCCAAAAGACAGATTAAGGATAGAAAAGAAAAAGGGCAACTCCAACTCCAAGAGCTCACCCTGTCTCTTGATTATATACACCACACGATCTCGACTGAACGGCAATAACTAGAACTCACAAAACCTTTCCACCAGTGATGAGCAGACAAGTCCAACTAAAATGTGGTGTATTCAACACCACGGGTCACAACAAGGTCTAACCTACAAAGCCTATCCTCACAAGCAATCAAAAACTCTAATGCATCCTCTCTGGGAGCACCAGAAAACCGAGGTGGAGCCAACCTCAAGAATCTACCCAGCGTCTTCTTCTCCTCAGTAACATAACAGGCTAGGTCACAAATGGCTGAGCCATTGTCGGCTGAACAACTGCCGAAATAGAAGTAACCTCAACTCCAGGAGCTATAGCTGCAGGCTGTGCTCCGTTCCCAATAGTCGGTGAAATATCAACAATACCAAACTGCTAAACTTAAGTATCACTATGCAAAGAAGAGGGGATGAACCCTGGTGGAGCCTCGGTCGGTACCTAGCCCATGGTGGTTGAGGTGGAGGAGTCTCTAGCTTGGGTGAAGGAATACGATTTGGGTAAAGGGTGGGTGGGTGGGGGTCATCTACCCTGATCCCTCACTAAGGACACATCACGAGTATGGGTCTTCGGACCCTCCTTATGAATAACTGTAGCACGAGTCCTGGGCATCTGCAAAAGGTAAAAGTTAAGAAAATATCCAAAAAAACCAACTCAAGACTCTTAGAATGATATGAGTGAAAGAAGCGAAGGACTCAAAAGAATGTCATATAGCCTCCCGAAGATAGGAAACGGATGTCAATGTTCCGATCTACAGGACTATATTAGACACTTGGTCTGGTACTAATAATATCGGAGAAATCTAGTCACTAAAACCAATTTATCATGACCCGATTTTTGAGTCATGATGGCTCCTACTATATCCAACCAGTAGGTAAGCCAACATTGTAACCCAAAGCTAATGCAAAGGGTTACCCTAGTAGGAAATTCCAACATAGACAATATATGGGAACACAATATGACAAAGACATTCCACAAGAGATAACTAATATTCGAATACCAATCCCATGATCTAATAGTATTAATATAAGACCATCTCTACATTTGACAATAGAAATTACAACTCAATATCTAATAGTCTTAAAAAGTCTTATGCATTCGTCTAAAATATAAAAGACAGGATAAGGATAGAAGGAAAAGTGGGAAACTCAAACTCCAGGTGCTCACCCTATCTCCTGATGATCAACACTGCATGATCTCGACTCAACGGCGGCAACTAGAACTCGGGTCAACACCAAAAAAGTTCAGAAGTGTAGTATGAGTACCAAAACATGGGTACTTAGTTGGCATCATCGGCCGACTGAGTTAAATTATAATGTAAAGACGATATAGAGTAAGAAAAAATCTTAACGTCAAGGTAAAGAATGGAACCTGAATCTTCTTCGATATCACTTTATAAGATAACAAATCAACTAGAACAATAGTACGACATTCTATATCCACATATACCATAACTTTTATAAAACATGAGTAATCATTTTGGAAGCATAAAGCCACATATATACAATAACGATCATTTAATTACCATAATCTACAAAACAACCATGATTAGAGTATAAATCAAAAGAACTTACCACGATGTCCCATGCCGCTGGAAAGTACACTCAAGAAAACAAACAAAGAACTCTTCACGGCATCCCATACCACCGGAGAGTGCACCAAAAGATCAATCCATCAACATATTATGGCAAAAATAGACAAGAAACTCACCAAAGTCACGAGTTGTACATTCTCACCATGGCCTCTTACGAAGGTCTACAATTAACGTCAATACCGCAATTTGACACATCGAAGCCGATATCACCCTAACATAGTTATATAGTTATTTAATCTCTAACTTAATAATTAACTTCATGTCTAGCCTATACAAGATAGGCTCCATTTCTATAAGCAACTAGTTTGCAAGTCTAATAGTTTACTAGTCATCAAATCAGGAAAAGCTACAAGTTACCAACTCTATTATTTGTTCACCCATAATAAAGCCATCTTCTTGGTAGCCTCCTAATTATATAAGTCATCAATTAAGCCACTACGGCATCATATACTAGATGTCAACTTAACCACTCATCATATAATACTAGGTCTATTATCATTGAGCGTGTTACAACCTTAAGGACAAGTTTACATATTTTAGCTAAGTAAGGTCCACAAACTAGTTCACATGTCTTCTAGCCTACAAGTCAAAGCCATTTATTAGAGATAGCTAGTTATCACATAAGCCACTTTACTAGGAAAAACTCCATAACATAACCATTTATCCAAGTCTAGTAAATATACTACATGAGCCCTTGGTTCTACACAATATTACACATATCAATTAGCCTTAACCCAATACTTGGCATGATCTACTTCTAATTACTAATTAGAGTTAACAGGGGTCACGCCTCTTAACTAGTGACTAAAGACAAAGAATGGCTAACAATTTACCAAGGAAGATATCATTTCCCAGGCACACAAACGGATTTAGCCACACACCGCATAACCTTACATACATTCGTGTATTCATATATCTATACTTACCACACATAAGATTATCATATCATAATTACCTCCTCCATATTCACTGGGCATCATCATAACATCATTTTATCCTCCGGATTCACCGGGCATCATCATTATATTATTATATCCTTTGAATTCACCAGGCATCATCATAACATCATATATCCTCTGGATTCATCGGGCATCATCATTATATCCTCCGTATTCATCGGGGATCATCATAATATCATTACATCATTCGAATTCACCAGGCATAAGTCATAATATCATTATTTTTAGTCTTGAAATTAGTAAATTAACACCAAACTAGAAGGAATCTTACCTTAGATTTGTAGCAAAATAGATTACATAAGTTATTCAAGATCCTAATCAAGCCACAAGACTCACTTTTTAGATTCTTCCCTCTATTACTGTTTAGAGCTTAATAGGGAGGCACAAATGGTAAAAATTTTGGGCAAGACAGCCTTTAAATAGGGATTGGCCAGGCCTCAAGTAGCGTGGTCATGGACCCCACATGGCCCCCAATTGCGACACTGTGTCCTCACCTTACCCATTGTGGTCATGGTATCTTTTTCTATGCCAGGAAATTATAAAATTTTGGAACTTTGTTTCGAGCTTCGGCCAATGCCTCAGGATGCATTTGGAGTTTGTTTTGAGAAAATAAGATATGTAACCACAAATATTTTGATGTTTTGGACACGTCTGCAAAGTTGGATTTTACATTCAAGGTTGTTTTTATTAAAGTTTTCACCTGGTGGTCAATTAGAACCAATGAAGACTTCCAATTGGGAAAGTGGTTCTAAGAAATAAACTAACCACTAGGTAACCGAACTATCGGTTCCAGCAAGTCACTAATGACTTGGGGAAGCTATGACGAAGCTCTATTTATGAAAATAAGAAAGAACATGGATAGTGACCTAAAAGGTAATTATAAGTTCCACTACTAAGAAACTTTCTTCTCCAAAAGTTAAAGATGAATAAAATACCTGAAGTCTCAAAAGAAATGAGGATATTACGACTGTATCTCACTCTCGATCACCTAAATAGCCTCCTCTACATGGCGGTACCTCCTTTGAACCTTAACTACTGGAATCTCTCTAGAACTCAGTTGCCTCACATCACTAGCCAAAATAAGCATGGGTTCCTCCACAAAGGTTAATTGGTCACCTAACTAGACCGAGTCCTGACTAAGCACATGACGAGGATCAAGAATATACTTTTGCAACATAGAGGCATGAAAAACCAGATGAACAATGGAAAAGTCTGGAGGTAAAGATAACTCATAGGCCACCTCGCCTACTACACGGAAGATCTAAAATGACCAATATAGCGAGGTCTAAGCTTACCCTTCCACCCAAATCTCATCAAACCTCTCATAGAGGAAACATGAAGAATCATACAATTACAAATTTCAAATCTCAAGGCACGAAGTCTACGATTGGAATAGGCCTTATGCCTATTCTAGGATGCTATCACCCTATCCTAAATCACCCTGACTCTATCCAATGAGTCATAAAGCAAATCTGTACCCTGTGGTCTAACCTCAAAAGTCTTAAAACATCCTATAGAAGAACAATATCTCTTATCGTACAAAGCCTCATAAGGCTCCACCTCAATTCTCAAATGGTAACTATTATTTTAGGTGAACTCTGCCAATACTAAGTGTTGATCCCACTATCCTCTATAGTGTATAACACAGTCTTGGAGCATATCCTCAAGCACCTGAATAGTCTGCTCTGATTGACCATTCATCTATAAATAAAAGGTTGTACTCAATCCACCCGAGTACCCAACTCCTCCTGAAATGCTCTCTTAAATCGTGAATTACATACTGAACCATGGTTTGATATAATAGACACAGTGACCTCATGAAGACTAACTATCTCTCAAACATAAATTTGGGCTAACCTCTCATCCCTGAAGGTCATCTAAATAGGTAGGAAATATGTTGACTTTGTCAAATGATGCACAATAACCAAAATACTATAGAGACCATGAGAAGTATAAGGCAAATCACTAATAAAGTCTACGGTAACCCTTTCCTATTTCCAATCGAGAATGAGTAACCTCCGAGTCAAGCCTCCTGGACATTGATACTTGGCCTTAACCTACTGAAAATATAGGCAACGATCTACAAAGTATGGCACATCTCTTATAGAATTGACTGAATCAATTCATCAAGTTGGAAACATAAATATGACCTTGAAACCTCAAGATACCATCTAAATCTGCAGTGTGTCTCCTAGACTCACCACTCATCACCTGATTATAGAGAAAGCACAACCTACTATCCTCAAACTAACGATCATGAATCTATTAAAATAGGAAGGACTTCGCCTCCACACAAGCCAAAATCCTTGCAGGATCCAAAATATCAAGGTGAACTACCAAATTGGCTAAGTACTGGATGTCCCATGCCAAGGGCCTCTAAGAAGAAGATATACATGCCAAACTACCCATACTTACTGCCTTACGACTCAAGGCATCAACCACCACATTTTCCTTACCCGGATGATACAAGATGGAAATATTGTAGTCCTTTATCAACTCCATCCATCTGCACTAGCAAGAATTAAGCTCTCGCAGAGTCATAAGATGTTGAAACTACGATGATTGGTGAAAATCTCACAATTCACACCATACAAGTAATGCCTCTAAATCTTGAGCGTGAAAACTACCATCGCTAACTCAAATCATAAGTGGGGTAGTTGCACTCATGCACTTTAACTTGTCTAGAAGCATAGGCAATGACACACCATGTTACATCAAAACACATCCAAGACCAACACCAGATGCGTCAGAAAAAACTTTGAATCCCTCCCCCTCAATTGGAAGGACTAGCATCGGGGCTGAAGTAATCCTTAAGCTTACCAAAGCTCAACTCACAGTCCTAAGACTATTGGAAAGGAACTTCCATCTGAGTAAATCTAGTCATAGAGGTTGATATAATAGCAAAGCTCTCAACAAAGTGCCTATAATAACCAGCCAAACTAATGAAACTGAATCAAGCAAGAACTTACACTTGGAAAGCTTGGCAAATAGTGCATGCTCTCGTAATACCTGGAGCACAATTCTCAAATATTGTTCATGCTCCTCACTGCTTTTTAAGTACACAAGAATAACATCAATGAACATGAAGACAAAGGAGTCTAAATAGTGTTTGAACATACAGTTAATCAAATCCATAAATGCGGCTGGGGTTTTAGTAAACCCAAAAACATCACCAAGAACTCATACGGAAAATAACAGGTCCTAAAGGCCATCTTCAGAGCTCAACTGATGAAAAATGGACCTCAAATTTGTCTTAGAAAATACAGTTGTGCCTTGAAGATGGTTAAATAAATCATCAATATGAGGCCTAGGATAACGATTGTTCACCGCCACCTTGTTAAGCTGCCTATAATCAATACATATTTATATCGACCCATCTTTTTTATTTATAAATAAAATAGGGGCTCCCTACAGGGACACACTTTGTTTAACGAAACCCTTACCAAGAAGATCTTGGATTTTAGAGTCCAGCTCTTTAATCTTAATAGGAGCCATATGGTAAGGTGCCATAGAAATAGGTCAAGGGTCAGGATCAAGGCCAATAGCAAACTCAATCTTACAGTCAGGGGGAATACCAGGAAGATATGCAGAAAACACATCAAAAAAACTCACCCACAATAGGAATAGAGTCAAGCATCGGACTCTCCACATGGGTATCATATACATAGGTAAGGTAATACTTGCAACCCTTTGATATAAGTTGTCTGGCACAAATATAAGAAACAAACCCCGTCGGTTGACGGCTAATTACTCCCTGTCACACAATTGGGGTTATGCTAGGCATGGCTAAGGAAATGATCTTGGCAAAACAATCCATGAACGTATAATAGTGGGATAACTAGTACATACCTATAATCACATCAAAATCTAACATATCTAGGATAATAAGATTAGCATAAGTATCAACATCACTAACTATCACAACTCATGATCAAAATACTTGATCCACTACTAAAGAATCACCTATATAAGTAGATACGTGCAGAAGCACAAATAATAAATAACTAGTCAAGTCCAATTGTGGTGCATAATAAGTAGAGATATAAGAATAAGTAGATCCAGGATCAAATAAAGCAAAAGCCGACTTGAGACATACCAAAATTGCACTTGTAACTACATCATCCAAAGTCTCAGTCTCAGGTCTAGCATGTACTACATATAACTGACCATGCTCGCCACATGGATGGGTACCTGACCTATCTCTTATCCTACCTGCATAAGTACCACCTCGAGTACCTTGGTAACCATCCCTACGACCATGCAAACTACCTCTACCTAAAGGATAAACTACCTTAATAGGAGTAGATCCCTATGCTGAAACAACCATCGCCTCACAACTAGGGCACTATCTACAGAAATAATTGGGAAGTACGCAAGTAAAATAAAAATCATGAGGGGAATGAGAACTCATAAATTCGGCTGATCTGTTATAGCTGTCATGCCTAACATTGCATATAGATGAAACTATCAAGGGCGAATTATCGCCTTTTCTAGGGCAACCACTAGCAATGAACAGAACCATATTGGCGGTCTGGAGAGTTGCCTGAATTGGTCTACTAGTCTGACTCTAAGGCTAGAAAGACAGACATGGGGCCTCTCTAGCATAAGAAATGCCACCCCTAAATCAGGAACTACTACGGCTCTCACTAAATCTGCCCAAAAACTTTGGCCTCTTATCACAGCTCTCACGTTGCATATCCTTTTTCCCTCTAGTATAATCAGAAATCTCGACAAAAGTCCTGCCTATAGATACCAACTTTGAGTAGCCATCCAAATATAACGTCTCAATCCTCTCACAAAGAAGCAAACTATTTCATACTTATATCCAAGATAGAAGTCGCTTGCCTAGATAACTCATAGAAATGAGTTACATACACAGTGACTAACATAGAACCCTGCTCGAATGTATTGAACTAATCTTAAATGATCTTTAAGGTTGTACGACATATACTTCTCCAAGAAAATCTCAGAGAACTAATCCCAAGAGAGAGGGGAAGATTCAACTAGCCTAGAACTCGCAAAACTTTTCCACTAGTGCTGAGTAGACAAATCCAACTAAAATATGGTGTAATCAACACCATGGGTCTCAACAAGGCCTAACCTACGAATCCTATCCTCAGAAGTAGTCAGAAACTCAAACGCATCCTCTCCAGGAGCACCAAAAAACCTAGGTGAAGCCAACCTTACGAATATACCAAGCATCTTCTGCTTCTCAATAGACATAGCTTGCTAGGTCACAATTGGCTAAGCGATTGTCGGCTGAACAACTTCTAAAATAGGAGGAACCTCAACTCCAAGAGCTACAGCTACAGTCTATGCTCTAGTCCAAATAGTCTGCAAACCATCTACAATACCCAACAGCTGAACTAAAGAATCTCTAATCAATGAAGAGGGGATGAACCCTGGTGGAGCCTAGGATGGTACCTGGCCGATGTTGGTCAAGGTGGAGGAGTCCCTAGCTCAGGCGCAAGAATAGGGTTCGGGGGAGGTCCACCTTGATCCCTAAATAAGGACACCTCATAAGTCTAGGTTTGGGGACCCTCCATATTTATAACTGTAGAATAAGTCCTAGTCATCTGCAAAAGAATAAAGTCAAGAGAATATCCAACAAACCAACTCAGACTCTTAGTATGTTATTAGTGAAAGAAGTGAGGGACTCCTAAGAATGTCCTATAGACTCCCGAAGATAGGAAATAAAAGCCAATGCTATGATCTGCAGGACTATATTAGACACTTGCTCTTGTACTAATAATATCGGTGAAACCTAGGCTCTGATTCCAATTTTTGATGACCCAATTTTTTAGTCATAATGGAACCAACCATAACCAACCAGTAGGTAAGCCAACACGGTAACCCAAAGCTAATGCAAAGGTTTACCTAGTAGGAATGTCCAACATGGACTATATATGGGAATATAATATGGCAAAGACATTCCACAAGAGACAACTAATATTCAAATACCAATCCCATGACCTGATAGAATTAGTATAAGAGCATCTCTACATTCAACAATAGAAATTAAAACTCAATATCTAATAGTCTTAAATAGTCTTATACATTCGTCTCAAATATAAAAGACAGAATAATGATAGAAGGGAAAATGGGAAACTCAAACTCTAAGAGCTCACCCTATCTCCTGATGATCAACACCACATGATCTCGACTCAATGGCAATAACTAGAACTTGGGTCTACACTAAAAAGGTACATAAGTGTAGTTGAGTACCAAAACATAGGTACTTAGTAGGCATCATCGGTTGACTGAGCTAAATTATAATGTAAAGACGATATAGAGTAAGACAATAACTTAAAGTCAAGATATAGAATCGAACCTAAATCTTTTTTGTTATCAATGTATAAGATAACCAATCAATTAGAACAATAGTACGATATTCCATATCCATATATACCATAACTTTCATAAAATATGAGTAATCATTTTGGAAGCATAAAGACACATATATACAATAACAATCATATAATTACCATAATCTACACAACTATCATCATTAGAGTATAAAGCAAAAGAACTTACCACGCCGTCCCATACGGACGGGAAGTACACTCAAGAAAAACAAACAAAGAAGCTTTCACAATATCCCATATCACTAGAGAGTACACCATAAGATCAATCCATCAACATATCATGGTACAACTACAAAAGCAACTCACCAAAGCTGCGGGATGTACATTCCCACCATGGCCTTCTACTACTGTCTACAATTATCATCAATACCACAATTTGACACAATTAAGCCGATATCACCCTAACATAGTTATATAGTTATTTAGTCTCTAACTTATTAATAAAGTTCATGTCTATACTATACTAGCTAGTCTCTATTTCCATGAACAACTAGTTTGCAAGTCTAATAGTTTACTAGTCATCAAATAATGAAAAACTACAAGTTACCAACTTTATTATTTATTCACCCATCATAAAAACATCTTTTAGTTTGCCTCCTAATTATACAAGTCTTAATTAAGCCACGACGACATCATATACTAGATGTCAACTTAACAACTCATCATACAATACTAGGTCTATTATCATTAAGCATGTTATAACCTTAAAGACATGTTTCCATATTTTAGATAAGGTCCACCAACTAGTTGACTAGGCTTCTAGCCTACAAGTCATAGTCATTTATTAGAGACAACTAGTTATCACATAAGCCACTTTACTAGGAAAAATTGCATAACCTAACCATTTATCAAAGTCAAGTAGATTTACTAGGTTAGCCCTTGGTTCTACTCAAGATTATACATATCAATTAGGCTTAAGTAAACACTTGGCCTAATCTACTTCTAGTTACTAATTAGAGTTAACAAGGGTCACGCCTCTTAACTAGTGACTAAAGACAAAGAATAGATAACAATTTACCAAGGAGGACATCATGTCCCAAGTGCACAAAGGGGTTTAGCCACACACGGCATAACCTTACATACATCTATGTATTCATATATATATATATATATATATATATACTTACCACACATAACATAATTACCTCTTCTAGATTCACCGCACATCGTCAAAATACCATTATATATTCTGGATTCACAAGGTATCATCATAACATCATTATGTCCTCTGGATTCACCGAGCATTATCATAATATCATTATATTCTCTGAATTCACCGAGCATCATCATAACATCATTATATCCTCCAGATTCACTGGGAATCATCATAACATTATTATATCCTTCGAATTCACCAGGCATCATCATAACATCATTATATCCTCCGGATTCACTGGGCATCATCATAGCATCAACAAATCCTCCAAGACAACAATATTCACATACATATATAGTCAAATCAATAAACATATACAACCCACAATTATAGAGTATAAGTGATGTAGGGTAACATATACCATCATACTTTACTATTAATCATCACTACATAATATAAGTACATATAAGGGCATGAGTATTGAAATGATGTACACAATCACCACTTTTCCAAGTTAACATATTTATTAGCAAGTCAATTATAAGTTAAGTGCACACTCTCTAGATACCTATTTTACTCCAACTTTTCATAATGCTAACCCCAAAATAAAATCCTTTACATAAACATTAGCTTAATCATTTGGCTTAGGTCATAGAAAGAGTGGTAACATAATTAGAGGTTCACTTGGTGAACTCATTAATAAGCCAAGTGATAGAATAATCATAGGTTCAATTTACAAGACTTTCCAAGGCTATCCATATCATGACCGTAAGATAATCGGTTATGTATAGACATTATCCAACCATTGACCACATGTACATCCGATAATCGAGTTTAGCTATTATAACCTCAATAATGTATCTTAGACGTTTATTAAGTATCTAGGTCACAATAGAATTACATAGTTCAAGCTTAAGGTGGGTCATGTCCCACTCCTTAATCCCAATAATGCCAAAGTTTACTTCTACAAGACTAACTTCTACCCAAAATTAGGCTAGGTTATTTAAATCACACCATAAGGGAATATCAATCCTTACTTGTCCTATAAGGGAAAATATTCTTTAAGTATCCTTTCTAAGTCACCCCAAACACTAAGACCAATTCATAATTAGTCATATCTACGTCAACATACTCTAAAGGTTAGTCAACAACATCATTCTCCTCTATTAGAGCAACTAAAGTATTCTTATATTATTCATGAGACTATAAGTAGAGCTATCAAAGGTTCTACACTATAGTTGAGCATCACATTTTCCAAGTTTAATAGCCTATGAGGATCAACTAATCCAAAGTATCACCATTCATCCATTTATTAGCTAAGACCCCACCCAATCTCACAAGATATCATAAATATACTACAACTAAGTTCAATCTAACTCTAAGTAAGCCTAACCTAACTCGAGTCCAAATTGATCATGAAACAATGAGCATTGCCTTTCCTTTTCATGAAGCGTCTTCCATAAGCCAAGCTACCAACGAGATAATCTAAGCATCATTATGAGATTATCAATACCCATTATGGAACCATTATGCCATGGGTCCAAAATGACACCAAAACCCTAAGTGGATCCCACCTTTAATAGATAAGTTTCTGAGACCAACCCATTACTTAACTATCATTAGGGATATATAACCCTCTAGAAATTTAAGTAAACCAATCTTATCTGTGGCTATAATTGAGCCTCAAAGACTTGGGTTTTGTTTCAAGAAATCAAGAAATTAAGACCAAGCTAAAAGGAATCTTACCTTAGATTTGTAGCAAAATGGATTACACGAGTTATTCAAACTATTAATCAACCCACAAGACTCACTTTGGAGATTTTTCACTCTATTAGGGTTTTAGAGCTCAAGAGGGAGGCATAAATGGCCAAAATTTTAAGCAAGACAACCTTTAAATACACACTGCCCAAGCCTCATGTAGCGCGGTCATGGACCCCACTTGGCACAGTTATGGCACCATATTCGCACCTCGTAAATCAGATTATGGCATTCATACCAATCAACTTTCCTTTATCTATATCTGCCTATTTTCTCAAATTCAAAGTATAGCCCTCGAGCATTATCAGTTCTTAAATGGCTAACAAATTTCCTATTTTTCATCTAACATAAATAAAAAATTGCCATTGCTCTTAAATACTTTATCATTTTCTCGTTCCTGTAACCATAATTACTTTCTATTTTAATATTACCTTATGTCCATTATAGCTTTTGGATTGTGTTTTGTTATGCCCTTAATATCCATCATTGTATTTAATTAATTGGTAAAATAATTTTTGTATGTGCATCACATCGAGATTTTTTCATAGAGTATCATCCTTTTAACACAACAACTCTCAATATATACTTTGTTTCATCCAACTATATTTAACACTATATCTAGAAAGTCTAGTGGGTGAAGCTCCTATAACTTAAGGCAATTGACAAACTCTCTCCTAATTTTGGTCTCCTGAATTGACGGAGGTGGTGTATCATATTTAATCTTATTCTTTTTAATGCATCTTTTATCTTTCTAAACTGTGGAATATTGGCAAAAACTGACAGTGACAATTAATCCAATAATTTTTTTAATCATGATTTTATGTGAAGGCTTTATTATTTCCCTAAAATATAGGCAACCTAACTTTCTAGCAGTCATCCAACTAGACAATATACCATGCCCAGGAAAATTATTAATATTTCACATTAAATAAATATGTATAATAAAACTCTGCTTAGTTAATATATCTTATGTCATTACACCTTTAATTCACAATTGATTTAACTCATTATCAATGATTTTAGATATACATCAATCTAACTTTTTAGATTATGAGGAATCAGGTTCATAATCAACTTGACTCATTTATTAATGATTATAGATAGACATCAATCAAACTTTTTAGATTATGAGAAATTGGGATAATAAAACTTAGTAATATATAGAAACTTGTCATACATATATTAGGTTGAAGATTAGACGAAGTAAGAAATATAGGCTAGCAATAATAAGGTCTAGAAAAATTATAAAATATTGTGAAAGCTTCTACACACAAGCCTAATCGAACATTTCTTGATTCACTAGCAAAATTAGGATATGTTGTATAGAAATATCTCTATATTTTCTCATTTGATGGATGAGACAAGACACTTATGGCCTTCTATTTTAACAGTTCTATCTCATATGTAAAGCAAAACTCATTGCCATATAAAACCACATTAACTTAAGTATAAGAGTTAAATAGTACATTGCCATAACTAGAACCATCTTTTCACCAGGATTCCTTTTGTAATGAGCATATCCAAAAACCCTTTAATATTCTTATTGGCCATCATTTTTGTATAATAATATGCAATCATTTACCTAATAGTGATTCTATCATATGGTAATTCTAATTTAGACACCAATTTCTTTGCCGAATAGAAATTCTTAGGTGCCTTTATCCCTCTCAATAGTTATATTTTTGGAGTTTGTAGTCCGCAAGGGTGGCTGGCGTGGTTGCAAAAATATTTTGTTGAGAATCAAGTTTTTTTCTATTTTGGAAGGTTTAGAGTTGGAATTTAACTTTGGCCAAAATTCAAATATCTGAGTATTATGTGAGAATTTTTTTATTTACATCAAGTTCGAAATATTAATTTATATAATTGATTTGGATCCTAATGCTTTTAATGTGATTTTAAGCATTTTGATCAGATAATGGCAAGTAGTAGCCTATAGTTGACTTAGGTTAATATCTGATGAAAATGACCTCTGCTGAAAATTCTAACGGGTGGTTGAGTCTAAAATACCAAATTTGGCCTAGTAGCATAGTTGGATTATTTTCATAGAGTTTCAAATGCAATCTGAGGATCTGATTTGAGAGATTATAAACTAACCATTCTGCAAGTTCATCTATTCTAGTGCAGTAATAGTATCAAGCCTTGGGATGCTTCTATGGAGTTCTACCAGCACACCAACATCCACTTTATTGAAGCTAGACTAGCTGAATTAGCTCGATTTTAGTGATAGTCCTTTCACACTTACAGCATTGCCTTTGAGGTACTAGGTTCTCTTCAATGATGCTCCCCATGGAAAGTGACTTACATTTATGCATGATTCTAGTTTCTTTTACAGCCTCACATATGCTATCAAAACTTCACTTTTGCAGATGTGGAAAAATAATAACAATGGATTTTTCTGTTTCATTCTATTTTCTCCATATCTCTACTTTTGAATCCTGGAACTCAATTCTAAGAGATTTCAAAGGTTTTTTTCAATATTTCGACCTTGGGTAGGTCCTAAACTAATATTTTACCATTATTTGCTAATTATTTCATAATTACCTTCAATTCTTGTTTTTTTGTGTTAAAATTTTAGGATATTCCTGGAAAAGCTAAAGTTTGATATAGTGATGATTTTGAAGCCGATTTCAACTTCATTTCCGATAAAATTTCAAATTTGAACTTCTTAAACTATGATTAACATAGTATTTCACTAAAATTCCCATTCTTTCCTTGGATGCTTGGGATTGACTATTAGGTAGTCTTTTTGGAACCAAACTCAAAGTATATCAATATAGATATCTTTGGTTTCATAATATTTTGTAGAATTAATATTTGAATAGATTGGAATCGTTCAGAGACAATTAGAAAGGTTAACACTTCTATTTGATTTATCAGGATTTTTTAAGATAAGTTGAGAATTTCTTTGACTCTTTTTAAAAGTGTCTTCATATGCTAGTTGCTTGTATTTGGAGTAATAGAAATGAAGGTCTTGTATAGATGAGGTGACGGGTATTTATATCGATGTATTATAAAATGTTAAAATAGAATTTCTTGACTTGTTAGATATTTCTCTATTCTTTATTGGTGGATTACCTTGTGAAAACTGGATTGGTGGTTATATCGGATATGGAGGTATTGATTTTGATGGAGACTTCCTTTTTAAGAAAAATATAAACTATTTGAGTTGAATAGATGAGTTTTAGGCTTAAAGCTAGTATTCTTGAGCTGAGTATGGCCTTATAAGCCTAGATTTGAGATGTTGTGTTGTTCTATTCATTATGTTTAATGGATACTCATTCATATTTATGTTATGGCATTGAGAAAGATCATATTTTGAGAAAGATTAATTCTAAAGTTACCTGCATGTCTGGAGGAAAAGTGTTTTAGGTGGATTTCTACCAATATTATTTGAACGCGCAATGACAAAGTATTTTGCGTGGTCTTGCAACTTGATATTATTCTAGGTTTTGTATCAATAACTTAATTATTTCCTTGTACATAAGGATAATGATGAGGTTGCATAGAGATGGATATTGCACTCAATGATTGGAGTTATAGCAACACGCACAGAGCTTGTGTTTAGGTTGTTGTTATTGGGTCTGTAATAGTTTAATGACCCTTGGTTTAATTTCTAGTTTTTTTAATATTTTGACTATTTTACTCTTTCTCATGATTACATTTGGGTATTTGTGGGGTGCAAGGAGGGGTGGCGAGGTTCATAATGTATTTGGTTGACGTTTATAAAAAAATTTCATTTTGGAAGGTTATACAAAAAGAACAGTTGAACTTAGTCAATATCTAGAGATGTATGCATCGTATGAGAATTCTATTAGTTCCCTCAGCTAAGAAAAGTTTATTTTGTGTTAATAACATGGTTGGTTTGGGCCCCGAGGCTTTTGATTTATTTTTGAGCATTTAGATAAGATGCTAGAAATTTAACCTTATGGGTTAAATTTAATCAACATTTGATGGTAATGATCTCCATTAGAGATTCTTAATACATCGTTGATTTCAAAATGTTAAATTTGATCTACTGGCATAGTCGAATTGTTTTTTTGGGTTCCAAATTCATTTTCCAAATTCATTTTTTGGGGTCCATACGGGAGTTTTCACCTTAACATTTGACTATTGAGTTGTTGTTTGATGGTCTAGATGATTCCTTCATCATGTTTGCAATGTCTATGTCATGATCTCGAAGAGAAATTTTGTGTTTCATTTCAACCTCGGGGGTAGGCTTACATTCATGATGAAGGACTGCGTCGATTTGGTATCTTGGTGATTTTTGTGATATACAATCGCTATTAGGTCATTACAATCATGATGGATCCAGGTCGTTCAACCTCAAAATATTTAAGGTTTAACTACAGTCATGATGAGCATTTCTGTGGCAATTTTAAATTAGATTTTTCTCAATCCCAAACCCTATTTCCTCCCAATTAGAGCATAAGAGCTCAAATTATAGTGATTCGAAGAGCAATTCTAAGATTTTACCTGTGGATGATTTTCTAAAGATCGACTTCATTATTCCTCATTAATTTACCCATTAATTTAGCTTCACATCCTTATTTCTAAATCTTAAATTTCAAGATTTTATCAGGAAAGCCAAAATATGATATTTTTATGATTTCAAACTCAAACTTCAGCTAGTTTTCAATGGAATTTCAAATTTATACTCCCCAAACTATTGGTAACTTGATTTTCCAAAAAAAAAATTATTTTATCCTTGAGGTCACTTTCTAAGTTAACTTTTGAACCCAAAATTAAAGTATTGTAATATGAGCATTACTATCTTTATTTTCATATTTAGAACTCATATTTAAATAGATTGCGCTAAATTAGAGCAAATTCAGAAGGACAAAGATTTAGTTTGATTCATTGGACTTTCGTAAGGAAAGTTGAGACTTTCTTACGACTCCCTTTAAAAGTGCTTATATGATAAATACATGTAATAGGAGCAATGGGGAATGGAGGTCCCGTATAAATGAAGTGACGAGCACTTATGCAAGTACCAGTACTATGTGAATGGATAAAAATGGCTAATTGATTTGTCTATATTTTTTATCTTTTCATGTTATCATGATACATGTAAGTTGTGGTTATATAGTAAATAGTTTGATATGCTAGTTGTGAAAGATAACTGTTTGATAAGATATAAGGATTGTAAATTGATATATATGTTGACTTGTCATATGAGATTTAGTGAAATTATTCTAAATAAGGGACTGTAGTTGCTCTCTTGCATTGATTGATTTATTGTGGTTTTAAGGCATTTTTGATGCTTAAACAAGGAAAATATGCTAGTTTGAGGTACATTTTTATGGATATGATATGTGTTCATAATAATTTGAAGAAAAATAGGTGTTAAAGGTGAGCTACAAAAAAGAATTAAAGAGCAACCAGTAGTAACTACTAAAGCAATGGACGATTCAATGGGATAACCACGATTCGTGCCCTCATTCATCTGAATGCTAGAGATAAAAGTCCTAAAGATTTAATTTAAAAGGACAAGTAATGATTAGATTCAGTGATTCATTTGGTGAGATAAAGGGTCAACCCATTCTAAGAACTCGTGTACTAAGTAAGTCGAAAGGTGAAAAAGTGATCCGGTGGCCATAAGAGAAAGTGATGACTCATTGTAAGAGGAAATGAGTAATAGTGACTTATTTTAAAATTTCATTGATAGAATTACTAAAATGGTGGATTTGGAGTTCCAAGGGTTACAAGTAACTGAATGACTCATCAAATCAGCTAACGAGTCATTCTTAATAGCTGTCTGCAAAATTGAAAAAATACTCTGAACAAACTTCTACCAATTATGATGAGTGGTTTGGACTCGCAATGGGCCATTGCCACCACCGATCCTACAATAAAAAATTTTTTAGGATAGATTGTTTTTTTGTCGATAAATACATTTTTGAGGTTTTCCTTGTTTTGTTACATACTAATAATTTCTTTGAGGTCGTAGAAACATACACAATGGTTTGTTTTTTGATTTTGAACGATTAATTCACATATTGAGTTATTTTTTATTAAGTTTTCTTTGACAATTCAAGTTTTTGGGTTTCATCTATTAAACCTCATAAGTTTATAATTATGAATCCATTTACTACTTCTAATTATGATTATTAAAGCATAAGTATCTAAATATATAACTAGGGTGTGAGAACTATGATGGATTAATAAACTAGACTAAGTACTTAGTGAATTTTGAATGGTTTTATGCATGTATTGTTACTCTCTTTTTATGGTTGCTTATTGGTGGTTTGAAATGTTAGAACTCAACTCTTAATGAAATGACCATTGGGGTAAAGAGTGTGAAAAGGGAAGTAATAGTGGAGATTTGAGACTACCAACCCTCATCTAATAGCTCGACCTTGTCCACAAAGAGGTAATCTGGGATCAAAGGTAAGGGTTAGTAAAGCAAACACACTTAGATTGATCAAGTTACATTATGATAATCATATTTCTAGGTGACCATTCATTTAGCCGAATTTAACTTATCAATTTTACATACTAAACACCTGGATAGATCACTAGTACAATGTGCTAACTAAGTTATGAAATTATAAAAAATAGAATCCTAATTCATTTTCTCTGATTGTTACATAATAAGTTGATATTTTGCTACGTATTACAAAATTACAAACTATTTATTTATTTCTATAAACCCCCCCTCCCCATATTCTCAAACATAATATATTAATAGTTAGAATAACTACAACGACCTGGCTTCTAGCCATATTACCTGTGGGATTGACCCCAACCTTAGTTCGGTTCTATATTTGATCAATGACTATTTTATATCTCATTGCAAGGTGTAATTTAGGAGACATCAAATTTTGGCACCTTTAACAAAGATACGACTTAGGACTAGATCAATTGTGTTTATTTTACAATTAATCCTTATTTCCTAGATTACTTTTTTGTTGTTCTTATTTAATTTCTAGGGTGTAAACTTGTGCATGTCCGATGCTCAAAGTTAAGGCAACACCTAATTCAACTAGATCTTGAAATAATATTATGAAAAATGATAAAATTTACTAATGAAGGAGTATAAGAAACTAGGGAGCAAGCCATGATGTGTAATACCCCGTACTTTTCCTAGCTCAAAAAGTTTCCCAAGATTGTTAGAAGCTCTCTTTGAGTAATGGAATAAACTTTCCATCGATACCAAATTCGCCCAAATTTGACACCCGGGTGAAGAGTTAGAGCCTTTTTAGTGAGATAGTGTATCACTTGAGCCTTTAGTGTGTCGCAAAGATAGCTCAAATGGTAATTATGAATTTCCAATATTTCTCTACGATAGTGGCGCATCGCGCGAACTTACAGGCCGCAGACAAGGTGGCAACGCGATAGCTCTACATAGCGCCACTGTGCAATTTCCCTTTTGTCACTTTCCAGTGACTTGGCGTGATAGTGGCACATCGCGCCAAGGATAAAAATTGGGAAATTTTCTCAGAAATTAAAGACGCATCCAAGGTTAAAAGGGTTAATTTCCTACCCCTATATATATGAAATAACACGTGATTTAGTCATTCTTCAATCAAAATATACTCTGTTCTCTCAAAATACTCTCAAGAACACATTAGGGTTTTTCATAGAATATTCAAGTTCTAGAATTGCCACCGTCAATCTTTATGAAATCATATCCCAGGTATGCATATTGTTCATTCATGGACTCCTTTCATCCATGAAGTCCAAGAATCTCTTTTCAAATTCAAGTGTACGGATTTTTGTATGAATTATTTGTTGGGTGTGTGTTGCTCGTGTTGATAATAACCTATTGAGTTTTAATCCCTATTTGGGGATAAATTTCATGTAGAATTGACTAGTAAAGATGTAGATTCATGTAAACCTAGGATTAAAACCCTTGGATGATGAAATTAGATATGAATCATGATGTTTGATTGGTGTATAATGTTGTCTACATGTACTATGCCTACTATGTGTATGATTAAATGCCTAGATGAAGGAACAATGCCCAACTAGTATGATATCATGAAATCCCTATGTAAGTACAAGCTTATGCATATCACTTGTTTGATGAAGTGCTTCAATATATGAATTATGAATTATGTTGTTGGTCACGTAAGTCATGCTATGTCAGCTTCTTTTTATCGAGTCCTGGGGGTACTTGTACCTGACAATTTAGTTGTATGCCTAGAGCCATGTCATGTTTTCAAGATACTCTCAGTAAAGCTATGATCCATAGAACTCAGTGAGCCATGTGACTCAGGAAAACCCAAAAATCTCATAAATCTTAGTAATCTCAGTAGTTCAGCTTAGACCCCATTTAGCTTAGTATGGGGCATGTCGATTAGATGAATACATCCCACAGTTTTAGTTACATAATCAGGATTGTCAGATAAAGTCAATTCAGCTCGGTAGTATAGATTTAGGACTGTCAAATACAGTCACTCCTTGTCATTATAAATAGACTCTAGGATCACCCACTAGACAGGACTGATCTCAACTATGGTCAATCAGTAGCGGTATCATCAGATTTAGAGATCACCTACTAGATAGGGTTGATCTCAGATTTAGTTCCTCAGATATAGTACAAAACTCAGCTAGTTCAATCAGATTTAGGACTGTCAGATACAGTTGCTCATGTTATCAGTTATATTAGTTATCAAAACTTATATTATTAGTATTCAACTTTAGGACTATCAGATACAGTCAACCAGATAGTTCTTCATAATCAGAACTGTCAGATACAGTTATCCATGTATCAATAACATAGTATCAGTCCCTCAATATTTAGTAATAAAGTATTAGTTTCTCACTCATCAGTGACTCAGATGCCAATGTCAGTAGATTCAGTAGTCAGAACTTAGCATTCAGTCATATCATGATCTCAGTTATAGTTACGTATGCATGAATGTATTCTCGCATTCATGTTAGTCGATCAGTTAGTTGTTCATGTATATGAACCTATTGTATTTGGCCTAACTCATTTGCATACCAGTACATTCAAAGTACTGACGCATTTGCGCTATGGTGCCCTATACCATAGGTTTAAAAGCACGAGCTCTAGAGAACCAGTAGCATCCCAGTTCAGTAATCAGAGTTAGCAGAAAGTCCTCATCCTTCGAGGACATGATGATCACATTACTCTTTTAATTTTCAGTTTATTTCAGTAGTTGGAGTTAGTTGGGGACATATCCCATCAACTCATTTTTCAAAAAGTTTAGAGTCTTTCAAACTACAGTATGTTCAGACCATTATCTCAGTTGTTTTGGAATTGTTATACCATACTTTTTAGTTATGTACTAGTGTTGAACCTTATGTTTTTTTAGTTCATGTTTCCGCATTTATGATGTTATCACTATTATTCAGTACTCAGTTTACAGATATCAGTCATGGGTTGACTTATGGTCCTTCGGGTTCATGGTCAACGTGTAGCATTTCGGGTACCATATTTGGGGTGTTACAAACTTGGTATTAGAGTCGAAGGTTCAATAGTATCGTAGGAAGTTTGAAAAGTCATATCTAGTAGAGTCTTGTACATGCGTGTGTTTTGCACCACACTTATGTGTAGGAGGCTATGAGATGTTTTAGAAACAGTTTCCCTTCTTTCTGTATTTATGTCGTGCTAGTGAGAATAGGCTCAAAGTTAAACTCTCAGTCATGAATCAGTAAGTTGATGCCCTGTGCATCGCCCCAGTATTTTAGTAAGGTGAGCGTTCTTAGAGGTACGTAGTATCAAAAGGGGGAGATACCCCAGTATTCCCCAAAGATCTGATGCCTTAATAAAGTTTCTCTTCGAATAAAGAATCCAGTTTAGAGTAGAGGGTATTTATAAGTTGACCCTCAAAGTCCCAACCTCAGCCTTGGGCCAAGTATTCAAAGGCACAGTTCCGTTCATTATGTTAAGTTCATATGTCACGTATCAGACCAGACTCAGTTATATTCTCGTATTTATTCTCATGCATGTTTAGTAAGATGATCTCGGATTCATTAGCATTTCCGGTTAAGATAACAGTTCTCCTTAGTCTTACTCAGTTTCATTTTAAGTGTTCATCACAAGCTAGTACTAAGTACCCTTGTATATTCTGCGACACATTCATATATCAGTTCAGGTATGTAATTATGCATTAGACATGCATTCTCATTATGAGAAATTTAGTTCATCAGAATATTCAGTCATGTACTAACTACCCTTATATATTCTGCCACGCATTCATATATCAGTTCAGGTATGTAATTATCCATTAGACATGCATTCTCATTATGAGAAATTTAGTTCATCAGAATATTCAGTCATGTACTCATAAGTCAATTATCATTCATGCATCAGATATGTATGAATTCAGCTTATTAGTCATGCATCAGATATGCATGTTCAGTATGTTATATTCACCCATCAGTCATGTCATTCATGAGATCATGTTCCAATTATTCATGTTCAATATGTACGTCAGTTTATATTCTTTCCCTCTCACTCAGTCTCATTCAAAGATGTGTGTTCTTAAGGGGGATATATTATAATACCCTATACTTTTCCTAGCTTGAAAAGTTTTTTGAGAATGTTAGAAACTTTCTTTAAAAGAAGAATCCACTTTTGTACACGTGTTATTTTCAATATTTTCACCTTCTATCATGTGGGGAATGGAATAAGCTTTCCATCGATACCAAATTCTCCCAAATCCAACACCTGGATGAAAAGTTAGAGCCTTTTCAGTGAGACAGTGAATCACCTGATCCTTCAGCGCATCGCACAGATAGCTCAAATGGAAATTGTCAATTTCCAGTGTTGCTCCAAATAGTGGCACGTCACACCAAACTTTTAGGTCATAGACAAGGTGGCAACGCGATAGCTCCTCGTCTCACCATCGTGCAATTTCCCATTTGTCACTTTCAAGTGACTTGGCGTGATAGTGGCGCGTCGCGCCAAGGATGAAAATTGGAAATTTTTCTCAGTAATTAAAGACACGTCCAGGGTTAAAAGGGTTAATTTCCTACCCCTATATATACCCAATAACACGTGATTTAGTCAATCTTCACCCAAAATATACTCTATTCTCTCAAAATACTCTCAAGAACACATTAGGGTCTTTCATAGAAGATTCAAGTTCTAGAATTCCCACCAACAATCTTCACGAAATCACATCCTAGGTATGTATAGTGTTCATTCATGGACTCCTTTAGTCCATGAAGTCCAAGAATCTCTTTTCAAATTCAAGTGTATGGATTTTTGTATGAATTCCATGTTGGGTGTGTGTTGCTCGTGTTGATAATGACCAATTGAGTATTAATCTATGCTTGGTGATAAATTTCATATGGAATTGACTAGTAAAGATGTAGATTCATGTCAACCTAGGATTAAAATCCTTGGATGATGAAATTAGATATGAATCATGATGTTTGATTATTGTATAATGTTGTCTACATGTGCTATGCCTACCATGTGTATGATTAAATGCCTTGATGAAGGAACAATCCCCAACTAGTATGATATCATGAAATACCCATGTATGTACAAGCTTATGCATATCACATGTTTGATGAAGTGCTTCAATATATGAATTATGAATTGTATTTTTGGTCATGTTTTCAAGTAAGTAATGCTATGTCAACTTCTTTCCATCGAGTCCTAGGGGTACTTGTACTCAACAATTTAGTTGTGTGCCTAAATCCATGTCATATTTTCAAGATACTCTCAGTGAAGCTATGATTCATAGAACTCAGGTAGTCATGTGACTTAAGAAAACCCAAAAATATCAAAAATCTCAGTAATCTCAGTAGTTCAGTAATCTCAGTGATCTAAGTAATTAGTACTCTCAGTAATCTCAGTTTTCCCAGTCAATCTCAGTAACTTCAGTACTCTTAATCAGTCCTCAAAACTCAGTACATTCTGTCAGTCAATGGATCTCAGTAATTTTACTTTAGCTCTGCTAAACAATCCCATTAGAATACGCTCAATTTAATTAACCAGCTCAAATCAGTTAATCAGTTTAGTGTCTTTTAAATGGAAGTGGGATTCAGCATCGAGCGAGCCTAGGGATGGGGAATCACCCGCTAGATTGGACTGAGATCTCTAGAACTAATCCCTAAGTTCCAGAACTACGTAGCCAGCATAGGTAAGAGATGCCACCCGTTAGATAGGGCTGGCATACTTAAGGATCACCCGTTAGCATATTTAAATATATAGGACTGATCGCAGGGGTCACCCGCTAGATTAGGACTGGCTCTACAGAAGTTGCCTTTACCAATCACATGGTATGAGGCATGTCGCTTAGGTGAATACATCCCATAGTTTCATTTTCAAAATTTGGACTGTCAGATACAGTCAATTTAGATCAGTAGTATAGATTTCGGATTGTCAGATACAATCACTCCTTGTTATTATAAATAGAATCTGGGATCACCCACAAGATAGGACTGATCTCAACTATGGTTAATCAATAACGGTATTATTAGATTTAGAGATCACTTGCTAGATAGGACTGATCTTAGATTCAGTTACTTAGATATAGTACTGTCAGGTACAGTTACTCATGTTATCGATTATATCATTTAATCAGAACTTATGTGATTAGCATTCAGCTTCAAGACTGTCAGATACAATCAACCAGACAGTTCTTCATAATCAGAACTATCAGACACAGTTATCCATGTATCAGTATAATAGTATCAGTCCCTCAGTATTCAGTAATACTGTATTAGTCTCTCACTCATTAGTGACTCAGATGTCAATGTCAGTAGACGTAGTAGTCAAAACTCAGTATTCAGTCCTATCATGATCTCAGTTATATTACGTATGTATGCATGTATTCTCATATTCATGTTAGTCAGTCAGTTAGTATTATTCATGTGTACGAACCTATTGTATTCAGCCTACCTTACTTGCATACCATTACATTCAAAGTACTGGCACATTTGAGCTATGGTGTCTTATACCATAGGTTTAGAAGCACGAGCTCCAGAGAACCAGTAGCACCCATTTCAGCAAGCAGAGTTAGCAGTGAGTCCTAATCCTTTGAGGACATGATGATCACATTACTTTTTTAATTTTCTATTTATTTTAATAGTTAGAGTTAGTTGGAGACATGTCCCATCAACAACTTATTCAGAAAGTTTATAGGCTTTCAGACTACAATATGTTCAGACCATTATCTCAGTTGTTTTGGTATTGTTATACCATACTTTTCAGTTATGTACTAGTGTTGACCCTTATGTCTTTTCAGTTTATGTTTTTGCATTTATGATATTATCACTATTATTCAATGCTCAGTTTATAGATATCAGTCATAGGTTGGCTTGAGATCCTTCAAGGTCATGGGCACCATGTAGCGTTTTGGATACCAGATTCAGGGTATTACATGATGTATCTCAAACTATACCTCCAATTGAAGTATAAAGTAGTCGATGTCAAAATATAGTAATCCAACTGGGTTGGGGTCCATCCCACAGTGAATATATTAGAAGTCCTTATCAAACTTATTGAAATCACTAGACGGTGCAGAAAAGTAAAAGTGGAGATTTGTTGAAATAGTAAAAGTAACTAGATTTGGATACTTTTAGTTATAAACATTCCTAGACAGACACTAGGCTTACGTTACCCATGGCTTCTAACTTCGTAGACTTATCATGCCAGTCAAACTATTCCAATACCTTGCATGCAGGATCTGATAAGTTATGTACCATCAATTGTCTTGAAGACTCATTGACAAATTTTTGCCTTTACCTTTCGAGTCTTAGGGTGTCATTTTACTAACCCTTATCCTAGATCATAGTTAACTATCAACTTTTGAGTCTCAAGTTATTAGATGAAAGATAATCGCCTTATGTCCATGTTTCTAATTAGCCTAGATTGAAAATTAATCACCAAATTAATATTATGATTTTTTTTAGAACCAAAAATCCTAAAATAGTATACTAACTTTAAATTGTGTCTTGCGGGTGACTTGGGAGCTTGATTAACATCAATAATTGTCATTATCTTTTGATTTAAGGTAAGATTTCATCCCTTTCTTAATGAATTTCTTAGCTCTTGACCCAAAACCCAAATAGCTTGAGGTCTTGATTTTAGCTCCATAGTAGCTTGGTTTTCATCCATTTTTTAGGGTTATGCTTCCTTGATCATGTATGAACATTGGGTTGACCTCGAAAATGTGATTTCTATAAATTGGACCCACTAGGGGTTTTTGGTGTCATTTTTTAACCCAAAGTACAGTGGTGCAATATGGGTATCGTTAGTCTCATATTGACAAGTAGATTATGATTTTGATAGAATAATGGCATTTTGAGATTATGATTTGTAATTCGGCTTTGAGGTACACTTCTGTCTACTCTTCTTCATAAGATAATGCATATTATATATTGCATGTGAATATGAATGTTAAGATTGTTTATGGGTAGGATGACTTAATCTTGATTATTGAAGTTCAAGGATTAGAAGTGAGTTCTTTCGGCCAACCTTAGGCTAAGACATGTGTTAAAATTTGTGGTCTTAGTTGCAGATGTTAGGCATAGTTGAGACTATTAATCCTTTAGAATAAAGTTACTTTATGACTTAATACATTATAACGGCTTTCCCTGAATTATGACTTATAGATTGTAGCTATGCTATGACATTCCAAACTTCTTATATGCTTGATAACATAGGCGTAGACATAGATATGATATATGGCCTATACACATGAGATGCCTTATTTATTTTATGCTTCCTAGACATGAGATTCGTATTGATATTATACCTCATAGATGTGAGATGCATCCTAGATGTGAGACACTTTTTGATATATTATGCCTCCTAGATGTAATATTCCTCTTATATGTGAGATGATTATCTATATGTTTTATGGCATATTTAGATATTTTGCCTCATGAATTCACCATGTCTTATAGATATGAGATTATTTATAGACATGATTACGGATATGAGTTTCAGATATGCATGTGGGCTGAAGGTTGTGATTACGATATTGTAATTATTACAGAGACATTATTTGGACCAAGGTCGTCTTATGATATGAGTTGACCATCGGGGAAGTGTTCATCCTTATAAAGGATATCATTGTAGTTCATTGATATATTAATGCCTATGGTCCATTATTTGAATATTGGTGATGGCATGCATAGATTAGGTACAATCATCATCTTTCCATCGATGATTGATATGATTGCAATTAGATTACAATCTTATTATTATTGTTACTAAATAAGGGTTAAAACCTACTTTCTACATTCAAAATAGATTTCTTCACAATAATAAATGATTGTCTTACTAAATGACTTATATGTAAAAGAGATTAATAATCATGTTTAAAAGATGTGATAGAGACAAATTCTGATCTATGATTTGATATTACTAATTACTCTGGTCTTGAGAGATTTTGACCCTTTCTACACTTTCATTTTGATTTAGTTCTGAAGTTCACTCTGGACAATAGACTTACAGATTTGCACTATTTTATCCCCGGCTTGATTCCATGTACCTATCATATCCGGTGATTGATGTCTATCATAATGATGAAAAACAAGGAATTCAACGCATGGAATCAATTCTATCAATGATACATCATATTTAATTAACTATTTAGAATTTAATCAATTATATAGTAAATTAGCCTTGGTATCGTAATCATCCACTAACATCTTTTGACTATTGAGGTTTTAGGCCTCACAAGTATTTTATCTTGGGGTTCTTTAATTTTTTTTGTGAAATAAAAAGATGAACGTATAAGTATTTTATCGATTATAGAAAATTGAACAAAGTAACCATCAAGAATACGTATCCTTAACTATACATTACAGACTTTTTTTATTAGCTTTAGAGTGCTTCAATGTTTTTGGAGATTGATTTATGATCTGGGTATTATCAATTAAAGAATAACGCTTCAAATACTCTTAGGATAACTTTCAGGATGAATTATAACCATTATGAGTTCTTAGTACTGTCTTTTAGGTTGAATAATGCCTTAGCGATGTTTATGGAGTTGAGAATTGGGTGTTTTGATTGTATCTTTACTAGTTTTTATTTCGGTTCATTGATGATATCTTGATGTACTCTAAGTATGAGGAAGCCTATAACTTTATTGCGTAGGAGGAGTCCTACATTTAAAATCTCATGACCAAATTTTTCCCAATATGAAAGTTACAAATTTCAGGCTAGGAGAGTTTTGATTGATTTTTGATTGAGGTGTGGCTTAGGAAAATATGAGAATTATTTGGAGAGGGTTAGTGGTATTTGTCTTGATTTGTATTTAGCTAAGACGATAAGGAAATAATAGAAATTTATGAAATTTAATATGGTAAAGTAGAACTCTCGGAATTGGTCTTAGCGTAAAGGGCATTGTTTGAAATGTCCCGAGTTTAAGGTATCTTGAAAAAATGGGATTTTAGGGTGACTGCATACATTTTCTCCTATCAAAGTTGCTATAACAATCGGTAAACTGCTATAGTGATAAGCGCAATAGCAGAGGATTCTCGGTATAGTGGTGGTCAAAGGTGGTCAACGACCGCTATAATGATCAGGTACTACTATAGTAGTGAAAATTAGAGATTTATTAAAATATTTTCCCAAAAATTTAGTTTTTTAAAACTCATTTTAGGGTAAAATAAAGGCAATTTAGGGAGAAACACTCTAGAATTTCTTTCTTTGGCTTCTTTAAGGAAAATAATTCATGACCATTAACTCGTATTTAATTATTAAGCCTTAGAATTGTTAATTCACGATGTTTAGGGAGTATTTTAGGGTAGACTTTGGTTAGTTGCTGGAGAAAGGGGTAAAATTAAGGAATAAGTTAATATGTTCTGATTATGAACATTTAATTTATCTATGCATTCTATTAATTCACTAATTTATCCATGAAATTGGTAGTTTTAAGTGAACTAGAATAAAAAATCTCTAGAACAGGAAGGGAATGAACATAAATTTTTCCTTGGGAGTTGAGTGTGAGTTATGAATCCCGACATGTTTGGTTATTTTCTTAATTATGTATTTATATACATCTTCTAAACCTTGATCGAGCGGAAATTAAATAAAAGGGAAAAGCTCTAGCACAGAGGAGTTGTACAAACTTTATATGAGGTAGGTGATAGTATTTGTTGTTTAATCTAATGTGTACTATATATGCATGTTAACTACTTTGTATTATGGATTTTTAGTGCATGTTGTTTTAGTGTGGTTTTTTCAAATGATTTGCGGTTTTTATATGAATTTGACCTATATTACTTGCTTAATGTGGAATTCTAGGTATTTAGATATTCTTATGGGCTTTTGGTGGAACACAGTTGGTAGATGATGAGTGGTTAGTTTACCACTCAATCGCACTCATTTTTCATGCATATTACCTTGTTATGGATGAATAAATGAGATATAATTGCGATTAGATGCACTAATATCCACTTTTTGTAGGAAGAAAAATAAAGGGTTGGAAGGATGTGGATTGGAGCTCTATATGATAAAAAAGAGAGAAAGAAAGTGCAGCTGAAGACCTGAAATAGAAGGGCCTCAAGTACCGTAGTCGCGATATGCCAACTGCAGTCGCTGCAGTAAAGAATGGACAAATAATCACTGTCGTGGAGGTAAACCATGGTCACAGCTAGACTTATGCGATCACGGCCTAGCCGGGGAACTCAGACCAAGGGAAAACTTGTAACTACATGTGCTAATCCCAAATTGAACAAAATGACTCAAACCCAATCATTAGAGAACATAATTCCATCTTTCCCAATTTTGAGGTTTAGTTTTTTGTAGTTCATAGCCTCTATTTTTGGAGAAGAAATATTGTATAAATTTTGGGTGAAGAATATATTGGAGACTTTCTAAGTTGAAGATTTGCTCACTTCCATTGTTGACATTGTGGGAGAGCTATGTTTGAAGTAACATTTGCTTAATTCTTCAAAAATTTATTTGAATAGAGATTATGAGTATATCTATGCTTATTTATTTTATGTGTAGATCTTCCTCTTGGGGTTATGTGTGAATAAGGGTTTAAGTGTGTGGGGGTTGTTATTGATAGAATTTATTTGGTAGTTCATGTTTATGGGTTTTATCATTGCTATGCTATTTTGGGTTGGCATTAGATGGGTGAAAGCCCCAAGCTCTAGAAACTTCAAGACCATCTTTGAAAGAAGGGTTTTGGGTAAACTATAGGAATCTATATTATCCTCGAAAGAGAGATGTAGAGACCAAAGTAATGATAGACAATTATGTGTGTAGTTTTCAAAATTTTCACTATCTTAGACATAAGGGGGAATGTGAGGTCAACTATGCAATTGGTATCATCCTAGAAATAGGAATACCTAGATTGTTGTTTGTTTACTAATTATTGAACACACCTATTAGGTATTCGAAAGAATCAATGGGTCAACGGTTGATGTTTTGTTGAAAGACTAGCATCAAAATCTATAACCAAGCCTACTCATATTTGATCTACTAAATTGATGTTGATGATTAACATCCATATGTCACTGCCTTATTAGTACATAATCCCAAGATTTGTGTTTAATTGTTAAAACGCTAATTATTCGTAAGCCCGAATTTATACTAGAAAAATCCAAAAAGAAATATTAGTGTAGGAACTAATCTCCCCTATTTTATCTTTTTGTACCATTTTTTTAATTTAACTTGTATCTATCATTTTGAATTAATTTGATCGCCACTAGCATTATTCCTTGTGGATTCGACCCCGAATTCAAAGTTAGGTAAATATATTGATGACAACCGCCTTGCCCTTAAATTAATGTGTAAGTTGAGAGTTATCAAAAAAGGGGCCATTGTCTGGGAACAATTTGGCATATTAAGTTGGAATTTTAGTTGCTTGAATTAAAGCATATATATATTTATTTGTGACTTTTTTATAGGTAGAGCTTAATTTATTTTTATTTTTCTATGGCATCTTCCGACAAATATGATGTTGGTAGTTGGAAGTTCTATCTTGAAAATTGATATCCCTATCACAATGTACCATATTTAATGAGCGATTATGACTATGCTCCCCGAACAGAGATGGATTCACCATCCCAATCCTATAGGTAGTATAGGTGCTCTTTATATAGTGGTTGAGATGGACATTGGAGTGATCGTCCACTTGCTCCTTCCCTCAATTATACTAACCGAGTTGCTAGTTCTTCTTGTGAGATTGATAGGTATGATGAAGAGAAGAAGAAAGAGCAAGATACCAAGTCCAATAGTCATGACCCAAGGTTACAAGCCCTTTTGGATCAGTTGGAAGAAACGAAGGAGGGCCTAGAACATATCCATCAAGAATATACAAGTGTTAAGAAGGCGGTAATGGGCGTAGAAGAAAATCTTTAAACTATCATCACCTTTCCTATTACCCAAGAGAAAATATGTCAAGAAGAGAAACCAAGCTACGATGATGACCTTGGTAGCAAAGAATCCTCAAAGGCTTCCCAACAATCTAACTCATATGAGGAAGAAGAAGCCAAAATAAAAGAAATGAGCTTAGATTCAAGAGAAGAATCAAAGCAAACCTCTTATAATGACTCTAGCTCATTTAGGGGTGAAAATGCTTTGAAGGAGGCTAACCCGAAATTAGGCGTTGGACCTTGTTCAACCCACTTTTCAACATTAGGCATAGAGGATATGATGAGGATCCATCCCTTCGACCAAATAGAGGATTGTGGGGAGGTGGATTCCAACTCTTATATTTTGGAGTTAGTCATTCCAAAGGAGCACATGGAATCGCATCCATCAAAGACCAAGATACTGAACTTCGGAAGTATAAGGAATGGCCTATTGATGTAGACTCTTTTACCTATGGAGCCAATCCATAATATTGATGTGAATTCTGATAAAAGGTTTAAGCCTTCAAAATGGCAAGATCGAAGCTTGCTTGCCATTTTATCACATCTTCCAAGTTCCCACTTGGAAGATTTGAATTTTTTATCCTTCTGCCGCTTATTGCATATTGAGTGAAAGTTGGGATGGAGATTTGAATTTTCTAAGTGGAGACATAAAAGAAGGAATAGAGGCGTCATTCTACGATGTTAAAGTAAGTGCTTGATCGGAGGCAACCCATCATGCCATGAAAAGTAGAACATATCCTTTTTATTTATTGCAAGATAGAGTAGAATTAATTTTTATTCTTGTTTTTGTGCATGCATAATCCATAAAATATTGGTGCTTAGAGGCATTTTGTTTGAATTTGGCAAATTGACTAAGCAGAGCATACAAGAGATCTATTTGTTGGTCTCATTTACTCCGACTGCTGCCCATGTCCTCATGGTTACGAAGGCTGAGTGACTGTGATCCCGGGGCTATGATCGTTATTGCGGTCTAATCAATTTAAAATGGCCATCTGTTTACCCATCTCCCCCTACCCCACGATCCTTTCTCATCTTCTCTCAAGATTCTCTCCTCTTTTTGGATATTCTTTTACATATCAAAGCACATATTCATCGGTCTGCATCCTCTTAATCGGTAAGATGTTGAACTCCCTTTGGTTTTCATATGACATCACTTGTTTAGGAATTGTGGTGTAGATGAAAGGCCTGAAGTGGTGTTTTCAATGCTAGATATATGCTTACCTGTCGTAATTATTGTGGTTTACTGTTGTAGTTGGTGTACACAATGGTGGGGAAGCCTTGAGTACCCAAACTTACGCTTTAAGCGGTTAAAGAAATCGTGTGCACAATGTGTTTGATTTAAGGTCCAATGAATCCAATTCTAATTCTTTCAAGTTTAGGGGTTGTGATCACACATTATGGGTTGTAATAAAATCTTTATAAAGCTGTTGTGCCTAGTAAAAACATAGGATTGGGGTTAAAATTGCATTTCTTAATAATGTGCAAAAACTGTCAAATTGGTCCTAGGTATCGCGATCGTGGTCCTTATAACGGCGGTTACATCACCTATATCACGATTAAAGACCTGCAATCGCTATAACTGAGGGCTAGTTCTGACAAATATCATAATTTCTGCCAACACTTTAGCTGCCTCCAAAACCTTTTACGACACCATCGCATGAACTTATATATTTTTTCTAGCATATTTTTATATGATACCACTAACATTGGCATAAGTTGCATTGCTTAGAGGTTCTCAGAGTCAATAATGGGAGATTTTGACAACATATAATTCATGGTCGCACAATGCCAACACTCAAACTACAATGATTTCCACTAGAAAAAGATACTCCCTAAAAGGGGTATAAGCTTTCATAAGGTAGAGGGGAAGTTCCAAGAATTCCACGCCAGTTTCACTGCTACCCGATGGATATGCTTTGCTCCAGAACCACGCCAGTCTCACTGCTACCCGATGGATATGCTAATGAATAGTGGGTGCGTGAGTTTTATGGAAACCTCAGCATAGTCTCACAAACCCATTGATGAAAATTCAAGGTAAATAGGTAAACTTCAGAGCTAAGTAGGTTAATGCAGTGTATGGGCTCCCCAATGTTGACATGGGGAAATTTCATGCTAAAGGATATGAGCCTAGGTCCTGGATACCTAATGTCCTATGTCTGAGAATAGTAGTCCCCTGGTCTATCACCAAAAGATTAATTCCATTGAATGACTTCAAGGCTGAAGTAAGGCTATAACTAAACATCATATGTAGCAGGGTTTCTTGTTTCACTCATATGAACATTGCCACAGACATCGGGTCTCGGATGGTGGCATGTATTCTATCTAGCATCACTCTGAATGGAGGAGAGATTGTGAATTCATAATGGCAGTACTTTTAAACCCATAGAGGTACTTATCTTCCCTTTCCCTCTATTATTACTGAGTTATGTAAAAGGGAATGAGTAGTATAATAAGCTGCAGATACTTGAGTACATCCAGGTTCCCTTATCTACCTACTCAAATTCACAGGTGAGGGTGCCCCCGATCAAAGTAATAAGAGGAAAGCACAAATGGGCAAATCAGTCCAAGAGGACATAGATTCTTGAAGACCTTTGCCAGTCGACCCACTCGATGACCTCTCAGGTCAAATGAGGGAGGTTAGGGAGCTAGTGTCCAAATTGCCTCAGAGACCAGGAGATCTATCCACCACTCCTCACTTATATGTGACTCAATCAGATTATGAAAAATATCATGAGGAGTAGAAAAAATAAGGAGCCACTATTTCTAGTTTAGAAAGAGCCTAGTTAGCCTTGGCAGGATCACAGGGGGACCTTAAGAAGTCATATAAGAAAATGGTGAAGAAAGAAAAAAAACAGAGATAAATTTTTTAAGAAGCTGTGGAACGGGGTAAAGGGCATCTTTAAGGTGCTCAATCCCAATAAATGACCACCTTCACCGAGGTTGGATAGTGAAGATGAGGCCCCTATCGATTGGTCAGTTGATGATACTGATGGTGATGGTGCAGAGTCGGCAGGAGAGAGCAACTCATGATGAATATTCCGAGAGAGCCTTTTACTTTTACTTGATTTCACTTATAGTGAGGACACTGCATCCTTATGGTTAGGGGTGCCTCTAGATATTTACTGTGATTTTTGGTTGATGTTTTGGATATTATTTTTATTCTATTTTGGGGGATGCTACATTGTTGAAGCACTTTTATGGTGCCCATGTTTTATGGATTATCATGTTTTTCTTCTATTTTTAGTATTCTTTTGATTTGATTTTATTTTGATTTAGTTGATGCACGACTAGCTTTGCCCTATGACGGTTTGAGTGATGACATTCTTTAGGGTAAATCATCATGTTTGGGTTTTAGGAATGGATGCAAGGGAAGTCTGAGTACCTGTGGTATTTTATTTTGTTTAAACTGGGGTCACTTTATACACTATTGGCGAAGTCTGAGTAGCCATATGGTTAGCTTACCCATGTTGAGCCTAAATGTGAGACTAATGATTTGGTTGTTGCCATAGTTTAGCAAATTGAGTGTGGTGCTAATGTAAAACAAACAACCCCCTTAGTCCAAATTTTTTAAAAAATTAATAACATAGATGTGAGTGACTTTGTAAAAAATCATTTTCTCATTTTGTGGCTCCGCATATTGTTGACTTGTAAATAATGTTAAATTCTCCAATTTCGTATCGCAGAAGGGAAAATTGAGCTTCCTTGGCAAGTTTTTGTATGCCATGAGTGGCGAGCTTTTTTCATTCATCTCTCATATACTTATGTTATCTAGAACTTTCCACGTTGGTCTCTAAAGGCTAGTTTTGATTGTATGTTGTTAGAGAAATGATCTTAGGCCATCCTTGTGATTTTGGAAGTCACTTTATCCTTAAAAGCCTACCCAAATATGAATTTTACCCTTAGTTACCCACTTTGAGCCTTTGGACCTTTCTTTGGCAAACGCATTACAAGCCATGAACCATGTTTTTTATCTCTCTTTTGAACTATTCCCTCGTTGAATATGAAAATACAACTTGATGCAAAATTCCTAAGTTGGGGATGGTAAATTTGATGGAAAGAAGTTGGAGTCAACGAAGTGTTAGTATAATGCCAAGGTGCCTAAGTAATGTAAGCAAATGTTTTGAAAAAGAAAGGATCCAATAAAGAATATAATTGAATGAATGGTTTAAGAAAAATAGATAAAATAAAAGTGGTGAACAAAGGAAGCAATTCTAGGCATGAGAAAAGAGAAAAAACAAAGAAGAGTGGCCAATAGTTAAAAAGAAAGATTGAAGAGCGTGATGTTGACGTTCAAGGAAGGGAGTAGCTATGTTGTTCCCAAACAATATCCTACCCTAACCCAAACCTACATTACAAGCCTAGAAAGTCCTTTGAGATCTCTAACCATTTACTTTCTTTGCAGTGGCCATTGAAAATAGGGGCAAGCCTATGGTATAACGCTTGTTGCATTGAGATTTCTTTTGTGAGAGAGAGAGTTTGTGCACTTAAAATTCCTTGTTTCATATTTTGTTGCTTGATGTGAGAAATTCTCTTTCTTGTGAGGACGACATGTGAAATAAGTTGAGGTGGGTGATTTTATCACCTTCTGGTAATGAGGCAAATGGAGTATAGCTTAATTATGGTAAAAAAAGGAGTCATTTCTAGAGTAATTGTTTTTGGTTTCTTGGTTGTTCTTTGAAGTCCTATTAGCCTTGATTTTATTATTTTATAAGGACAGGTTTAGCGAAGTTAGCTTAGACCATGTGTAATGAGTCATATGTTGTTGCGATTAAAGTTGAGGTCATTGTTATCTTTAAGGCATAAAGGTTGGGCTTAAATATTTGTGTCTTATAACTAGAGATAGTATTTCTTGAGGAAAAGACAATGCTTTATGTTGGGGATGTTGATGACTGGTGAGTTTACCACGCAATAGCACTCATTGTTCGTGCACACTACCTTGATATAGATAAATAAATAAGACATAATTGCGATTAGATGGACCAATATCCACTTTTTTCAAGCATAGAGTTAATGGGTTGGAAAGATGTGGATTGGAGCTCAGAATGATAAAAAAAGAGCGAGAAAAAGCTGAAGACCTGAAAAAAGAAGGGCCTCAGGTACCGTGGTCATGATCTTCTGACCGCGATCGCAGGAGTCAATAATGGTCAAACAATCGCGGTCGTTGAGATTAAATGTGGTCTCTTAACCACGGTCGCAGCCAGACCTACGCAATCGCAGCCTAGCATCGGAACTCAACCCAAGGGAAAATCTATAACTACACATCCTAATCCCAAATTGAGCAAAATTACTCAAACCCTATCATTAGAGAACATAATTTCATATTCCCCAATATTGCGGTTTAGTTTTGTGTATTTCATAGCCTCTATTTTTGGAGAAGAAAATATTGTATAAATTTTTGGCGAAGAATATATTGGAGACTTTCTAAGTTGAAGATTTGCTCACTTCCATTGTTGATATTATGGAAGATCCAAGTATGCAGTAACATTCGATTAATTCTTCGACAATTTATTTCAATGGATATTATGGGTATATCTATGCTTATTTATTTTATGTGTAGCTAAATCTCTCTCTTGGGGTTATATGTGAATAGGGGTTTAGGTGTGTGTGGGTTGTTACTGTTAGCGTCTATTTGGTAGCTCATGTTTAGGAGTTTTATCATTGCTATGATATTTTTTGTTGGGATTTGAAGGGTGAAAGCCCCAAGCTCTAGAAATTGTAAGACCATCTTCGAAAGAAGGGTTTTGGGTGAACTATAGGAATCCATATGATCCTCGAAAGAGAGATGTGGAGACCAAAGCAGTGATAAACAATTATATGTGTAGTTTGCTAAATTTTCACTATCTTAGACATAAGGGTAAATATGAGGTCAATCATGCCATGGGTATCATCCTAGAAATAGGGATGCCTAGATTTAGGTTGTGGTTACTAATTATTGAACACACCTCTTAGGTATTCGAAAGAATCGATGAGTTAAAGTTTGGTGTTTTGTTGAAAGACTATCATCAAAATATATAGCCAAGAATACCAATATTTGATCTACTATATTGATGTTGATGATTAACAGCCACATGTCACTCCCTTAGTAGTGTACAATCCAAAGATCTATGTTTGATTGTAAAAATTCTAATTATTCATAACCCAAATTTATAATGTAAAAACCCAAAAAGAAATATTAGTGTAGGAACCAATCTCCCCTATTTTATCTTTTATACCATTTTGTTTGAAATTAAATTATATCTATAATTTTGAATTAATTTGATTTCCACTCACATTGTTCCTCGTGGATTCGACCTCAACTCCAACGTTAGGTAAATATTTTGACAATGATCATCTTGCACTTAAATTAACATGTAAGTTGAGCATTATCAGTAGAAACTTGTGTTTGGAGTTTTAATACATGGGAGGTAATTATCCCCTATAGGCATGACTTGAGCGTGGTTGTATACCCCTTAGCATGTACGCACGAGGGTCAGGTGAGTTTGATGGTTCTATGAGTGAACTAGAAAAATACATTTTTATACTTGATAAATTTTCCTAACTTGTTTTTGGCTTGTCTTGACAAAACTTGACTTTGTGACAATATGTTGACCTCTTTGTTTGATTTCTAATTATTCATTATTGCTTGCTATATTAAGTGTATGTGTATATTCTCCTCTTGGGTTGGACAAATGACCCTACCAGAACATTGTTGTTCTTATGGGCTAATACTACACCTATATTTTTTTTTATAAGTGTAACATACATTCCAGATGCCTATATGAGACCTCACTTGTGATTCGAGTAGTTGACTCCATATTTTAAGGTGAGAAACATATTCGAGATACTAGGGAATCTTTCAGTATTAGAATAGTTCTCTTATTCTAAACTTATATTGTATTTCAATTATGGGGTGTATCCCCTTTTTTATATTCTTAGATATTTTTGTACAAATAAATTTTGGGTCGTACGGATGGTTTTTGCATAAGTACTTTTCTGCCTTTAGTTGTACTTATGAATTGGTTTTAGATTGGATGATATATTAATGGATTAGTTTTACATATTTCTTCTAAGTGTTGGTTATGGGATTATTATTCGAAAGAGTTGTTTCTCCTAGGGGATGAGTAGCCTGGGTTTCACTCACGATGTGTTTGGGTCATTACAACATTGGTATTATAGAGACTAGGTTCATCAATCTCGTTGAACTAAAATGGGTATAGTAGAATCTCATGGAATGGTACTGAGTGTGTAGTTTTCTTCAAAAGGCTATAGGACTTTAGAAAATCCGTCATTCTTTTTTATTTTGTGCTATCACTTGATTCAAGTTAGTATCTGGCAATCCAAATTGGTATCTAATCTTTTTCATTCTTTTGTTTGCAGACTGTTAATAGTAGGTCCAATGAAATATGACTAAAAGCTCTTGCGCCGGTCACTCCAGTTGCAGAGCCAGTCGGAAGGGTAAGAGGATGAGTAAGATAAAGAGGCAGGTCAAGGAGAGAATGAGCTACCCTTGCCAAGGATAGATCTAAAGCTTTGACTAACAAAAATATTGAGGTAGTAGAGGAATAGGGTATGGATCCTGAGGTAGCAACTTAAGTTAGGGTTGCAGGGCTATCCCCTATGTCCATTAACTTTGTTCAATAAGTGTTAACTTTTCTGAGTGAGTTGGCTGGGACTAGAGCTAAACTCATGATACCAATTTATCAGGCTCCAGTTCTTCATCTTAATATTTCCATGGATCCTATAATAAAGCTTTAGGGACTGATATTTTTCCTCGTCTTATATTGGGTTCAGTGATGACTGGTATAGAACATGTGGTGCTGATAAAATTTTTGAAAATAAAACCTCCAATATTCTAGGGTACTTAGTCTGAAGATGCCTTTGAGTTAATTATTGATTGCTATAAGAGGTTACATAATATGGGGTTTGTTAAGCAACATGGACTTAAGTTTGTGAATTTTTTGCTTGAGAAAGATGCTAAGAAATGATGAAGAGCATATGGTGAATTTCGACCATTGGTTTTGCCTACATTGACTCGGGACCAGTTCTGCACTTTGTTTTTAGTGAAATCTGTTCCACATGCCCTCTATGACCTCAAAAAGGATGAGTTTTTGTCATTAGAGAAGGGTGACATGTCAGTTGCGGTTTGAAAGACCAATTTCCATGACTTGGCTTTCAATGCTTGTCACGCCTCAAATCCTATTGGGGCGGACTGGCACCCGTAACCGAGGAGTCCCGGGAGAACCAGCTCATAACCTTATACTTCCCATGCATACCTCTATGACAACCCGAAATTCGGACAGCATCATGTCGCATATAAAAGGAAATAATCACCTGTATAAGCTCGAGCACACATATATATGTATATACAACACTTGGCCATCGGAGCCATCACGTTTATTAACAAAACACCACATTGACTGTACATTAGGTCTACAAAGCCTCTAGATAATACACAGAGTTTAACTAAGTTCGGGACACACCCCGCCATATAACTAACTTCTATACAATACCAAAAGTGACTGGATATGACATGAAAAGCCCCGAAGCAAACTGGAGCTCACCAAAAGCAGCTGGGTATCCTGGCTCCTACTTGTGCAGTGTATGAGCTGAGGTACCTGTTCCTGCAGCATGAAATGCAGGTCCTCGTGGGGGACGTCAGTACAAAATATGTACTGAATATGTAAGGCTATAGATAATCACATATGATATAGGAGCTCAATAGAAATCAGAAACAAGTGAATAAATCGTAATAGGAGTGGACCACACTTACTAGAACTTGTGACAACCTGTACATTGTATTTATTCAATCACTTTACCTTCGTTCTTATCATCTTTGTAATCATTACTGTACTGTACTGTGACCATTAGGCTGCCTCCAGTACATATCAACTGGGATCGACCCATGATAGACTTATGCCCCTAGGATACCACCCATAAACACATAACTAGGGATCGACCCATGATAGGCTTATGCCCCTGGGATACCACCCGATAAGAGATAACTTCCATCACTTAGTTCAATTAATCTTTGAGATTGTTATTTCGGCCGCCACCGCATTTTTGATACTTTAAAACAATGATACATCACTAAGAGACATATAAATAGACCATCAATGCAATAACAATGAAGTAAGAATTCATTGGCACATCAATAAAGTATTTTAGAGTCATCAATGCCATAACAATGAAGTAGGAACTTATTGGTATATCAATGAAACATTTTGGAGTCATTAATAGCACATGGATCTTGTTCGAGTAACCGGATATCTTCTGACATTCATTAGTGCAATAAATATGTAAGATTTGGAAAACAAGTAAGTATTGGAATGTCTTGACATCTTGTAGGGTGGAAACAAGTTCATTGGTAACGTAGGACATCATACAAAATCATTATGGATCACATGTTACTGAATAACTTTGGAAACTTTCTTAATAGAACAATTGTTCACTTTCATGCCAAAGATATGGTATAGAGTATGCTTTACATACCTGACTGTCAACCTTCAATACTAGTCCCAAATAGACTTCTCGTCTTTTCAGATTACTTATATACAATGAACATATATAGCAATCTAGTATTAGTGACCAAATGTCACAATTCAATTATTTGAATTCACCAAATTAGTGGTTAAGTAGTAAGCATTAATTACACCATAAAGGGTTTCACTTTAACCCTCTTGTACTCCAATTAAGTTCACATGCCACGCATATTCATACAACATCCTCCAATATCAAGTTTGGATTCATTTATCCTTCCAACCAATCCATTAAACCAAATTGAGCCATAGACATAAATAATCATCAATTCAATAGTATATCACCATATCCACCTTCCATAACTCAATTACCATATCCACCTTCCACAATTCAATACAACCAAATCATGCAAAATAGTCCATAACCCTATTTTCATCACTTTTCAATAACAACCAATACATATAATCCTCTATCACACATATACACATGGAAGAGAACAAAGGCAAACAATATTCATACCTTAGAATTCACCTCTTGATTATGCAATCCTATTTGCACAAATAATAGGTGCCGTTTGAAGCTCTCGAGATGACAAACGCAGTTATTGGATTGCTTTGGAATTTCTACGGTTGAACCAAAAGTAATTTTAAGGTCAAATTTGGCTAGGATTTGTTCTTTCTCAATGATTGATGATTAAAATGAGTTTTTGAACTCACATACATGTATATATACACATATTCCCGTCAATAATATAATAGGGAATGACCAAAATGCCTTTAAAATTTAAATAATGTCAAATCTGTCCTTTGGTGGACTGTTTTGATAAGCTAAAGTAGATCGACTATAACTCTTTGATCCGATATTAGATTTAGGTGAAATTGGTATAGTTGGAAAGATAATTCAAAGGTATTTCATATCATATAAAGTAGGCCACCCAGTTCGTCCTGTACAAGAAGTTATGGTCATTTGAAGTTGACGCTAAAAATCTGTTTTGAGAGGCTGAAGTAAAACGAGTATAACTCCTTACTCAGAAGTTGGATTTGGATGAAACCAATTGCATTGGAAATAAGACTCAAATATATTTCTTTTCATAGGTCGCAGCTCTCCTAGTTCATTATATTAAAGGAGTTATGATCGTTTGAAGTTGACACAAAAAATTGGCTGGCCTCAGTAATTTGTGTGCAGGAAATTTTCCTGCACATTTACTATTCCCAAATATCCTGGCCACCATTTTATAGTTTCGAATGTGCTCGATTATATCCGAAACCTATCCGTTTTTGGAAATCATTATATTGTTGGAAAGCTTATTCAATAAACTTCGTATGCAACCATCGACGAGCAAATTCCGGTTTAAATAAAATAAAATAAAATAAATTCCATATAAATAAGACCAATACACGTACTTGAATACGCCAATACACGTACTTGAATACGGGTTGTTACATCCTTCCCCCATTTAGGACATTCGTCCTCGAATGTTAGCATATTTATTCAACCAAAACAAGTTCAAGTCCATCATTAACATTCACATCATCACATAAATACTATGCACATATGAAAATAAACTTACTTGTTAATGTTCTAACTCCGTTTCTTAAACTACCTCTTTATCTTTGAACAAATGAGGATACTTAGATTTCATTGCTTCCTCAGCTTCCCATGTAATCTCTTCCTTTTGACGATTTCTCCAACGTACTTTTACCGATGCTATCTCTTTATTTCTTATCTTCTTAACTTGGCGATCTAGAATAGCAATAGGCACTTCCTCATAGGTAAGATCTTCCACAACTTGGACATCCTCAGTAGAAGTGATATGTGATTGATCTCTGATGCACTTTCGAAGCATTGACACATAAAATACCGGATGTACCGATGAGAGCTCTTGGGGTAGCTCTAATTCATATGCAACTTGTCCAAACCTTCGAGTGATCTTATACGGGCCTATATAACGTGGAATCAACTTCCCTTTCTTGCCAAATATCATTACCCCTTTTATTGGTGATACCTTCAAAAATACCCAATCACCTATAGAAAACTCTAGCCCTCTCCTTCTACTATCCGCATATGACTTGTATCGACTTTGGGCTATTTTCAGTCATTGTTGAATTACTTTAACCTTCTCTATGGCTTGATAAACAAGATCCGGTCTGAACAAAAGAGTTTCACCCACTTCAAACCATCCTATTGGTGATCTACACTTCCTTCCATATAAAGCTTCATATGGTTCCATTTTGATACTTGAATGATAGCTATTATTGTAGGCAAACTCAATAAGAGGTAAATGATCATCCCAGTTGCCCTTAAAATCTATTACACAAGCTCGTAGCATATCTTCAAGTGTTTGGATGGTACGTTCTACTTGTCTATCTATTTGAGGGTGAAAAGCTGTACTCAACTTCATTTTTGTTCCTAAACACCTCTGAAAAGACTTCCAAAAGTTTACGGTAAATTGGATTCCCCGATCTGATATAATAGAAATTGGCACTCCATATAATCGGACTATCTCTTTAATGTACAGCTTCGCATACTCTTCAACTGTGTAAGTGGTCTTAACTGGTAGGAAATATGCGGATTTGGTAAGCCTATCAACAATCACCCATATAGAATCAAACTTCCAGGATGTACGAGGCAAACCAATAATGAAATCCATGTTGATCATGTCCCACTTCTAGCTTGGAAGATCAATGCATTGCATATAACCTCCGGGTTTTGGGTGCTCAACTTTAACTCTTTGACAATTTGGACATTCAGCTACAAATTCTGCAATGCTCTTCTTCATGTCATTCCACCAATACATATCTTTCAAATCTTGATACATTTTGGTTGATCCTGGATGAATGGAATACCTTGAAAAATGTGCCTCTGTCATAATCTTCTTTCTTAGACCGTCCACATCCGACACACACAATCGGTTTTGGCACTGAAGTACTTCTTCTCGCGTAAGCTCAAATGCCTTGGTCGCTGATGTTGGGCGTATTTATACGTCTAAGCACCATAACTTCCCCATGTTTTAGCTAAGTTTTGAGAATAAAATACATAAGTCTTGCAGTTTTAGTCTATTTTCAGTTAAGTGAGATGACCTATGTGATTAGCTTACTTTTCAGGTACTAATGAGAAAGATTACAGCACTTTGGGGACCTGTGGACAGCAAAGGAAAACTTCACATAAAAAGGAAAGCAGCTTTTGGACTGAATGTGATGTATGGGAACTTTTTCCCGGGCAAACTCAATATTTTTAAATAGTTAAGGATGCAGTAGCAATTTATTAGAGAAGGATGTTATTAAAAGCCTTATGGCTGAATTTTCAGGGATTATTCAGATTCTGTATTATTTTGAACACAAGAACGGACGGCTTAGCTTGAGGACGGAGAGAGAGAAACGCGTTTCTCTCTTATTTTCGCTAGTCATCTTTATCACCAAGATTGTTCTAAGTTTTGGTATGATGAATATGTCTATTTTGATTTTCGTTTTATTCATGAGTAGCTAAGTTATTTGTTAGGGTTATGGAAACCTTGTAGTACACTCTCTATTGCTATGGGTTTGTGAATTTATGATGTGTTAATCCACTTATATCACTACTCTCTTCATTTTGATTGAATTCTCGTGGTTGCAAACATAGGGAATGCGCCATTATAGCAATAACTTGTTCGATAGAAAAGTTACTATTTGGAAAAGAAAGTGTGACAAGAAAATAGGGATTCCAACCTCTATTTTACACGTTAATGCCCTAGTAGGATTAACTTCTAGGAGAGTTCGTATAATTGATTGTATACTTTGGATTCGAGAGAACTAAGGTAAACAAATCCTTGATGGTTGAAAAACACTTAGATTTAGAATTAGAATACGTCTCTCTATAAGTGCATGCATGTATAAAATCCGTATTACTCATAGTTAATAGAGAAGTAGTAGCTACAAGGTGGACATAACCCTAACTTGTCATTCTCTGTGATCAAATATTATTACACATATCATCTCATCGTTACACTAATAATATTATTGTGCACTTAACCTAAAACCCCCTTACCTTGGAACCTTCGATCAACAGTCTAATAATAATCGCAATACTTAGTGATCATAGTATTCCCTGTGGGATTCGACACCCAACCCAGTTGGGTTCTATATTTGACAGCGACCGCTTGTACTTTCTAATGAGAGTTGTAATTTGGGCGTATCAGTTGCACCACTCTAAACGTTCTCCTTAAGCTGTAATAAAATAGGATCTGCATATTGCTTTTCTTTCACTTCAGCTACTAATGAAGATTCTGCAGCATTATGTACGATAAGCTCTTTATTCGGAGTTTCAAGAAAGCGAACTCCCAAACTAGCTAACTGGTGAAGATCTTTAACCATCCCTTGCCTTTCTATAGGCTCCATCATAGCCTTACGACTTAACGCATCAGCTACTACATTTGCTTTCCCTGGATGGTACAAGATATCAACATCGTAGTCCTTTATATGTCAAGCCATCTCCGCTGCCTTAAATTTAGATCCTTCTAATTAAAGATCAACATGAACCCCATATAAGTAGTGGCGCCATATCTTTAAAGCAAAAATAACTGCTGCCAGCTCAAGATTAGTGTAGGATAATTTTTCTCATGTGGCCGCAATTGTCTAGAAGCATATGCTATTACCTTACTATGCTGCATCAATACACATCCTAAACTAATTCTGGAAGCATCACAATACACTGTATACCCTTCGGTGCCTTCTGGAAGTACCAACACGGGTGTAGAAATCAACTTGTTCTTTAAATCTTGAAAACTTTTCTCACAGGCATCATTCCATTGGAATTTGGATGCTTTATGAGTTAGCTTGGTTAAGGGTGCTAAAATGGAAGAAAAGACTTTAACAAACCTTCTATAATAACCGGCCAACCCGAGAAAACTACGAATCTTCGTAGGCGTTGTGGGCCTTGGCCAGTTCGTCACAGCTTGTATCTTTTGAGCATCAACCTTTATCCCTTCACTAGATACAATATGACCCAAAAATGCCACCGACTTTAACCAAAACTCACATTTAGATAACTTTGCATAAAGCTTACAATCACGAAGAGTCTGTAATGCTTGTCGTAAGTGATTGGCATGGTCCTCTTCTGATCTAGAATAAACTAGAATATCATCTATAAAAACTATCACAAATACATCCAGAAATGGCTTAAACGCCCTATTCATCAAATTCATAAAAGTTGCGGGTGCATTTGTTAGCCCAAATGACATAACTAGAAACTCATAATGACCATACCGTGTTCGGAAAGCAATCTTAGGTATATCCTTCTCTTTGACCCTCACTTGGTGGTAACCTGGCCTCAAATCAATCTTAGAAAAGTACTTGGCACCCTGTAACTGATCAAATAAATCATCAATTCTTGGGAGAGGATATTTATTCTTAATAGTCACCTTATTAAATTGACGATAATCAATACATATCCTCAGCGAGTCATCCTTTTTGCGCACAAATAACACTGGTGCTCCCCAGGGGGACATACTAGGCCATATGGATCCCTTCTCTAGCAAATCTTTCAATTGCTCTTTCAATTCTCGTAATTCTGCTGGGGCCATTCTATACGGAGGAAGGGAGATTGGTTGGGTGCCTGGTATTGCATCAATACCAAACTCTACTTCTCGTTCAGGAGGCAAACCTAGAAGATCTTCAAGAATTACATTAGAAAATTCATTTACCACCGAAACAGCGTGAAAAGTTGGTGGCTCCACTTCTGCATCCCTTACTCTAACTAAATGATATATGTATCCCTTGGAAATCATTCTTCTTGCCTTAAAATAAGAAATAAATCTACCTCTTGGCGCGCTAATTTCACCTTTCCATTCAAGGACTGATTCATTTGGAAAATGGAAATATACCTTTTTCGTGCAGCAATCAATTGTGGCATAACAAGACGCCAACTAGTCCATACTTATTATAACATCAAAATCTACCATTTCTAAATCGACAAGATCAGCCATCGTATCACGGCCACAAACAGTTACTATGCAGTTTTGATAAACCCTTCTAGCTATAATAGATTCCCCAACCGGTGTGGACACTTCAAATGGCTTAACTAACAGTTCGGGTATTCTTTCAAAATTTCCAGCAACCAATGAAGTAACATAAGATAATGTAGAACCGGGATCAATTAAGGCATATAAATCGAATGAAAAGATAGACAACGTACCCGTAACCATATCTGGAGAAGCCTCTAAATTCTGTCGATCCGCTAGAGCATACGTATGATTTTGAGCCCCGCTAGAACTCTTGGCTTCTCTATCACCTCTAACACGACCCATTAGTTGTGTACCCCTTCCTGAATAAGGCATTGATGATGATGATGCAACAAATGACCCCGTAGGTCTGGCCATACCCCCTATGCCCCTTCGTGGGTATTCTCTCATCATATACCCCGACATACCACACCAAAAGCAAACATTGGTCCCCATCCGACATGCTCCCAAATGATACCTTCCACATTTATTATATGGCTCTCGAGGAGGTCTCGATTGGCTCATATTCCTTTGCCCTTGGTATCCCACTGTCTGCAAACTCTGACTCTCACTTCTATGCCCAAATTGATTTCCTTTGGACCCTTAGAACTGTGGTGGGGCACTAGCTGCAGAACAAGAAGATAATGGCCTAGGTGGTCTAGCAGAAAACTATGGTCTGAACCCTCCTTGGGATGCCATGAACTGCCTTGTAGATCTGGACCTCTTGGAATATTCTCTTTCTGATTCCTGTGTTCTTCTCCTCTATCTCTGATCTTCCATTTTCTGTGCAAAAACTTGGATCCCCGCTATGTCCATATCTTTGTTCAAAGCGGCAATAGTACAATCTCTAACTAGATATAGATCTAGCCTATCCACATATTGATGAACTCTGTCATCCATAGTAGCTACAACATTAGGAGCATATCTTCACAAGGAATTAAATCGTAGACTGTACTCCCTCACGCTTATATTTCCCTGACGAAGATTTAAAAAATGATCTGTACGGGCCTGACGAATCTCGAATGGAAGATAATGATCAAGAAATGCCTCTTTTAACTCTTTCCAAGTAGCTGAGGGTGCATCAATACCCCTAGATCGTTTCCAATCCTCGTACCAATATATAGCCATCCCTTTAAATCTATACGCCGCTAACTCCACTGTCTCTCTACCCGTTACATGCATAACATCTAAGGCCTTTTGAATTTGATCAATAAAGTCCTATGGGTCCTCGTTAAGATCTGATCCAGTAAAAGTGGGAGGATCCATCTTAAGAAAATCCTGTGTTCGAAGGCTAGCTGCCCTATCTGTACCATTAGGACCCGTGGTAGGAATGGCTTGCCCTTGAGCTTTCCCAGCAACTATACGAGTCAAAAGTTGCACTATATTTCTAAGATCTTGATCAACAACATTAATAGGTGGCTCTGGGGATATAGTTCTCCTCCCCCTTATTTCTTCTGGAGTGGAAGAAGTTTTTGATGCATGCTCAGCTAGAGCCTCACTTTGATTAGCTAGTATAGTGGGTGACTTACTAGTCCCCTCTCCGGCAGCCACATCTACTTGCTTACCGGTATTCTTGCTTCTGGTAACCGACATCATTACTATAATAAGAGAAACAAATAGATTCAGTGGTCAACTATGACTTCATATACAATATAGGCTCTATCTCATGATCTAAGACATAAAGAAAAGAAACAATTCCTATATGTCCATCGCCTTCTATTTATAGATGCGGTGCAGGACACACCAATAAACAAGACTCTACGTAGACACGGCTTTGTAGACTCACTAGCACAAACTTCTCTGATACCACTTTTGTCACGCCTTAAATCCTATTAGGGCGGACTGGCACCAGTAACCAAGGAGGCCCGGGAGAACCAGCTCATAACCTTATACTTTCCATGCATACCTCTATGACAACCCAAAATTCGGATAGCATCATGTCATATATAAAAGAAAATAATCAACTGTATAAGCTCGAGCACACATATATATGTATACACAACACTTGGCCGTTGGAGCCATCACGTCTATTAACAAAACACCACCTTGATTGTACATTAGGTCTACGAAGCCTCTAGATAATACACAGAGTTTAACTAAGGTCGAGACACACCCCGCCATATAACTAACTTCTATACAATACCAAAAGTGACTGGATATAACACGGAAAGCCCCGAAGCAAACTGGAGCTCACCAAAATCAGCAGGGTATCCTGGCTCCTACTTGTGCGGTGTATGAGCTGAGGTACCTGTGCCTGCAGCATGAAATGCAGGTCCCCGTGGGGGATGTCAGTACGAAATATGTACTGAGTATGTAAAGCTGTAAATAATCACATATTATATAGGAGCTCAATAGAAATCAGAAATAAGTGGATAAATCATAATAAGAGTGGACCACACTTACTAGAACTTATGACAACCTGTACATTGTATTTATTCAATTACTTTACCTTTGTTCTTATCATCTTTGTAATCATTACTATACTGTACTGTTACCATTAGGCTACCTCCAGTACATATCAACTGGGATCGACCCATGATAGACTTATGCCCCTAGGATACCACCCATAAACACATAACTAGGGATCGACCCATAATAGGCTTATGCCCCTGGGATACCACCCGATAAGAGAGAACTTCTATCACTTAGTTCAATTAATCTTTGAGATTGTTATTTCGGTCGCCACCGCATTTTTGATACTTTGAAACAATGATACATCAATAAGAGACATATAAATAGACCATCAATGCAATAACAATGAAGTAAGAACTCATTGGCACATCAATAAAGTGTTTTGGAGTCATCAATGCCATAACAATGAAGTAGGAACTTATTGGTATATCAACGAAATGTTTTGGAGTCATTAATAGCACATGGATCTTGTTCGAGTAACCGGATACCTTCTGACATTCATTAGTGCAATAAATATGTAAGATTTGAAAAACAAGTAAGTATTGGAATGTCTTGACCCCTTGTAGGGTGGAAACAAGTTCATTGGTAACGTAGGACATCATACAAAATCATTATGGATCACATGTTACTGAATAACTTTGGAAACTTTCTTAATAGAACAATTGTTCACTTTCATGCCAAAGATATGGCATAGAGTATGCTTTACATACCTGACTGTCAACCTTCAATACTAGTCCCAAATAAACTTCTCGTCTTTTCTGATTACTTATCTACAATGAACATATATAGCAATCTAGTATTAGCGACCAAATGTCACAATTCAATTATTTGAATTCACCAAATTAGTGGTTAAGTAGTAAGCATTAATTACACCATAAAGGGTGTCACTTTAACCCTCTTATACTCCAATTACGTTCACATGCCACGCATATTCATACAACATCCTCCAATATCAAGTTTTGATTCATTTATCCTTCCAACCAATCCATTAAACCAAACTGAGCCATAAACATAAATAATCATCAATTCAATAGTATATCACCATATCCACCTTCCATAACTCAATTACCATATCCACCTTCCATAATTCAATACAATCAAACCATGCAAAATAGTCCATAACCATATTTTCATCACTTTTCAATAACAACCAATACATATAATCCTCTATCACACATATACATATGGAAGAGAAAAAAGGCAAACAATATTCATACCTTAGAATTCACCTCTAGATTATGCAATCCTGTTTGCACAAATAATAGGTGCCATTCGAAGCTCTCAAGATGACAAACATAGTTATTGGATTACTTTGAAATTTCTATGGTTGAATCAAAAGTAATTTAAAGGTCAAATTTGGCTAGGGTTTGTTCTTTCTCAATGATTGATGATGAAAATGATTTTTTGAACTCATATACATGTATATATACACATATTCCCATCCATAATATAATAGGGAATGACCAAAATGCCTTTAAAATTTAAATAATGTCAATCTGTCCTTTGGTGGACTGTTTTGATAAGCTAAAGTAGATCGACCATAACTCTTTGATACGATATCGGATTTAGGTAAAATTGGTATAGTTGGAAATATAATTCAAAGGGCTTTCATTTCATATAAAGTAGGCCACCCAGTTCGTCCTGTACAAGAAGTTATGGTCATTTGAAGTTGACCCTAAAAATCTGTTTTGAGAGGCTGAAGTAAATCGAGTATAAATCCTTACTCAGACGTTGGATTTGGATGAAACCAATTTCATTGGAAAGAAGACTCAAATATATTTCTTTCCATAGGTCGCAGCTCTCCCATTTCATTAAATTAAGGGAGTTATGATTGTTCAAAGTTGACCCAAAAAATTGGCTGGCCTCAGTAGTTTGTGTGCAGGAAATTTTCCTGTAGATTTACTATTCCCAAATATCCCAGCCACCGTTTTATAGTTTCGAACGTGCTCGATTATATCTGAAACCTATCCATTTTTGGAAATCTTTATATCGTTGGAAAGCTTATTCAATAAACTTCGTATGGAATCATCGACGGGCAAATTCCGGTATGAATAAAATAAAATAAAATAAATTCCATATAAATAAGACCAATACACGTACTTGAATACGCCAATACACGTACTTGAATATGGGGTGTTACAATGCTACACAACTATTGACTTCTGAGTTGGAAAGGATTCTCCTATACATTAAAGGTTTGAATTATGACCTTCATCTATTGTCTATCTATATGACTTCAACTGAAAAGGGATTTAATAAAGTGTCTGACTATATAAAGAAGTTAGAAGGCTTACCCAAGCGGGTCAGGCTAAGATGTTAGCTAAGAAATCTACAAATATTGGGAATTTCACTGGGTCTTACTCTAAAGTCCATGTTCAGCATTCCTATTCAGCCCATCCTATTCAGTAAGTGTTGATAGCATTTACTGTGGTTCTATCTAAGAGTTCTTCTTAGGCATAGATTTTTATGGGACAAAGGGCTTCTTACTATTCTACTAGTACATCTGTTCTTAGGTAGGGATATTACTTTTATGATGTGGTTGGTCACTTTAAGAGGGAGTGTCCCATGAGGTAGATTAATGCCTAGATGTAGTAAAAGACTCGATCTATATTCCCAGTTAGTAAAGGAGGGGAGATAGTAGTACGGGTCATCCACAAGGAAGATGGGAAATCAGACAGGTGGTTGGGGTTGTCAATAAAATAGTGCCACCGAAGGAGTAGCGCAATTGGGAAAAGAATTAGCTTAGATTAATGACTGAGCTTGTTGTTATGCATTTTGAAAAAAGCCTGATGTCTAGGCTTCTAATGTAGTGATCACAGGTACAATTTTTGTCTGCGGCCAAATGGCTTCAATTTTATTTGATCTAGGGTGTACTTATTTCTATGTATATGTCCAGTTTAGGAAATGTCTAAAACTGTTTTGTGATGTACTTGATTGTCCTATTTATGTGTCTACTCTGGTGGGTAAGTCAGTGATAGTACCTAATCTGTGGTGATTTTACACACTTTCGTATCATTATTTTAGCTTATTTCGCCTTATTTTGAGAGCAATTCGGGTGCTTAACGTGATCATATTGATATAATTAAGCATTTAAGTATCCAAGTATGTAATTACAATGTCCAAAGTATTTTTCAAACAAGTTTGTGCTTAATTGAGTAATTTAGAGTTCAACCCGAAAAACAAGTTTTACTAGCCTAAGATAGGTGTGTGTCTAGTTGATTTCGGTGGATTCTAATGTGTTTAATTTATTTCAAATATTTTAAACGTGTAATTTTATGTGGAATAACTTGGTTTTAATGTGTAAAGTTTAATTTGATTAAGTCAAGAGTCAAAATAATAAGTGGAAGATCATTGCGAATTTTCTTTATCTTAGCTTCTGTTTTGATTTGTTGTTAAGAATATTGTGTTGTTTTGATTTTTAATATATGGTGTATAATATTGTAGGAGGCTTTTGAGGGAAATATGGTGATATATTTATGATAAAAGGGCTCGAAATTCATAAAAAATACACAACAAAAAATATGGATAAAGAATAGAATATTCTACACTTAACCAAATTTTTAACGTAAATTTCAGTGAGACGACGCGAAGTCTGCATGGCATCAATGTTCCAATGCATTGAACGATGCATCGCGTTGCTAAAATTATGCCTGGTCAATTTAGAGTACCGACACGGATAGGATAGTGTCCTATTTTTAATAAAAAGAGCACGCGGACCAATGGCTTTAGTGGGTTTTAAATCCCACTCCTTTTGGGATTCAATATTATATTATTATTATGTGCAAAAAGAAAAAAGGATTATGATTAAGTGGGGTACAGCTGGATAGCAACATAAGGGTTATTTTGTTAAAACTTGGACAGCTTTTGGAGAATATATATTAGGGAAAAGGACATAAAGAGACTTCAAATTAAACTATTTCCTTGAAAATGATCATAAAATTTAAATTTTAGTTTTTAGTTATTTTAGTTTATTGATTGGTTCTATATTGTTTTTATACAACTTTTATATAAGTTTTACACAAATCTTATACATAAATATTCCATACGAAAATTATATAATTTTGATACATAATTTATATAATAACTGTACATTTGCACTTCAAATTAAACTATTTTCTTGAAAATTGCCATGGAATTTAAATTCCACTTTCTAGCCATTTTGATTTACTGACTGGTTCTATACCATTTTTATACAACTTTTATACAGGTTTTATACAAATCTTATACATAAATATTCTATACGGAAATTATACAGTTTTGATACATAATTTATATAATAACTGTACTTTTTTTACACGTTTTATACATCAATTATATAATTTGTATACACTTTCTATATATTGTACATATACATATTTGATAGAACTATACAACTTCTATACATATATCTTATATAGATTCATATTCTATTTAATAATTATCTCATTTTTATATAATTCAATTATTATTTGTAAAGAATAAAAAAAAGTAGAAAATTTGATCAATTTAAAAATTTATAGTAAAAAAAATTTAAATATTTTTAAAAGGGCCGAATTGCCTAAGTTGAATATTGTATCAGTATTGTATATAGACTGTATCAATATCGTATATGGACTGTATATGGAATATGCGGATCAAAATGACCCAAATTGAAAAAGATTAGGAAATGGCCATAAAATGACATTTGATTAGCCGACTGGACATTATTTGTCCAAATGCCAAACTTGGGCTATACTAGGACTATTATTTTTTAAAAAGGTCATAGAGTGTCCTTTTCCCTATATATTAAGGGTCAACTTTTGAGATGAATTAGACGGCTGGTGCACTGTTTTGGAGAAATATGGAGGAGCTGCTACATAGTTTATTAGGTTTTAATTTTATTTTTAGTCATTAATTTTGCATATCATGTATTCTATTATTTGGATCGTGATTATAAATATTAGTGGCTAAAAACCCTCCTTCCGGGGTTAAAGTCAAGAATATGATTACTATTATTTTGGATTAATTTTGATTAATTTTTGCTTATCATATTTGGTTGTTTCTTTATTCTTGTTTTAATTATTTTAAGGATTCGCAACCCTTAGAATACATATATTGTCATCCTTTTGATCTCGGAAGAGGGAATAGGGAGATAGAACATAGGAATAAATAAAGTTTGGGTCTTTAGTCTTTTATAAAATACAAAATTAAACTTAGCATCCAGGATATGGATGCACTTAGATGCCTTACTTGATTCAAACGTAGGATGATATCTTTAATTAACTTAATTGGATTATTACTTCCTCGCTCAACGATGTAGTTATAATGTCCATATTAGGTAAAAGATTATAAGTTGGGAAACCATGATCATGCAATTAATCCTATGAATCAACAAACACGATAAGCAAGTTGACGAATGAAATTCAAAAACATAGTATGATTGTTCGAAGTGCTTTAACCCTGGGTTTTCTTCCATTGATTATCCCAAGAATTTTATTTTTTACGCATTATTTATTTTATTTTAAAACTACAAAATGACAAACTCTCTTCTTGTTTATTTTTTTCTCAATAGTTAGACTAGAATTAGATAGGCGGCAAACACAAGTCCTTGTGAGATAGATAATTGGGGTTCCTTGAAGCCACTATATTATTTGATAAGACCACGGACACTTGCGTGTGCGCTTGGGCTCTGTTATGTTTTTGGCGCCGTTGCCGGGGACTTGTTATTAGGAACCTATCTTATTTTTAGTTTTTCTATATTGAGTTGTAAATAGTTTTTGTTTAGTTTTTTTTTAATTTCCTTTATATCTATTTTTCTCACACTCTTCTCGAGATGTCAGTCTGGGATAGATGGTTTTCGAGTTATGGTAATTCTTGTTGTTTTTGTGGAGGACACCACCTTGTTCCTTATTTTCTAGATTTTTATGAAAGTTTGTGGAAGGGACCTTCACATATGATACAAATAATTCGAGGAAGTCTGAGTACTCAAAAATTAATATCGTGAAAATTATTAAGGAGACACCACTGCCACCATGTTTACAGTGGCTAAGCAAAGAAATATTTGGGGAGGATATTAGCCAATGTGTGGAGCAAACACAAGAATCGCAGCCACTCGATTGTTATCTTAATCTTAAGGCTAAAATTGAGAAGGTGAATAAAAGTAAGTGTGTAGTAAATTGTGTAAATTATGAACTAGGATTTGTTGGGCCGCATTTCTAACACTTTTGTACATTATGTTTGGATGATGTCTTGTCTGTGGAATCATTAAAATAATGGAAGAGTGTGAAGATGAGGAACAAGAATTTTATAGTCTTGATTTTACACCAGATAAGCAACATAAAAATACACCTCACTTTAAGACCGAGTGGTTTACCATGCATATTCTATTACTCGGTTCATTAATCTTTATACCACCACCCTATGAGCAGGAAAAAAGATGGATACGATGTTGTGGGTGAAATTTATATCCTTAAGGTGGAGGAAAAAGTTGATATAGATCGTGCCACGATACTAAATTAGGCGCTTCTTAGGAGGCAACCCAATCTAAGGTACATGTTCTTTTTCAGTTTTAGTTTTTATTTCACGTAGTTTTTGTTTTTGATTGAGTCACAGATTAGTGAGAAGTCTGAGAACCATATTCTTGAGCTTGAAGAATGGCAAAGATTGAGTGTGGGATCCCATGGATCTCATTCATGTGAAAATTCTACTATCTAGGCCTAGAGGCCTCAGAGAATATTTTTATCTTTTTACTTTTAAATTCACTTTGGGGATCAAGTAGATTTTTAAGTATGGGGTGAGAAAATTCTCAAATTTTTGCTCAATTTAAAATTTTTAGGTTAGGAATAAGTGAGATATTCTTATTGGTAGTATTTTTTATTACATGATACAAGTGTTTTATTTGGTAAATGCATGTTAATTGAGGGAATTTCTACTTTTGAGACTCTTAGGCTTAATGTTTGCGACTCTTGTACTTGTTGGCTTAATTTTGAATTTATTATATTGTTTGGTTGGGAGTCTATGATGATCAAATTGAGTTGAGCATGTGCCATGTGAGTGTGAGATTTTTGTATATTCCTTATTATATATGATGTCTAGAACTTGTCCGGTGTGTGTGTGGAGCTAAATAAAGAATGTGGATTTAGGAGATGATATAGGCATTTCTTTGATAGCCTTGTTTTATACCTTCTATTTGTCCTAACCTTTGTGCATAATCCTAGTTAAACCCTGTTGAGCCTTTAGCTTTTTATTTGGTAGCCACATAAGTAGCCTAATTCCTTCTTTGATAGACCATAATTTGATCCAAAAGCTCCTAAGTGCTTTAATTTTAAAAGAATTGAATTAGTAAGGAATTTGAGAAATTGAAGAAGAAAAAGGTGAAATTGATGCCCCAAGATAATAGTTATTGGTGTTGATAATTGATGTGTGGTGGATTGATGTAATACCCCAAACTTTTCCCTAAGCCTAATTTTGTCTCTAGAAGGTTAAGGAATGAATTTCTAAGAAAGTAACGTTTAAACCATACAGAGTTTCTCTAATTTCAACTTTTTATCATGTGGAAATTTTAATTAGCTTTCCAATGATATAAGATCAGCCCAAATCCGATAACCGAGCAAGAAGTTATGGCTAATTTAAGTTCTAGTCGTAAAATACCATCATTTTAGTGTTTGGCATATCGCGGAGAGGGTCTATTTAACAATTGTCAAATTTCAGTAGAACTCCACGATAGTGGCGCATCGTGGAGGATCCTAATTTCTCAATAGTTAATTTCTCGTGGCCTAGCGCAATTGTGACGCGTCACGCTGAAGTTTCAAGTTCCAACCAGTAAGACAATGTGATGACTCTGCGTCGCGGTGACTCCTAGATTCCTATTTGTCAATTTCCAGCGAACCACCACAATAGTGGCACATCGCGGTAGCCCATAAAGTCGGGTTTCCAGTACAATTTTTTCAGCTTCGTACAGAAGTTAAAAAGGAAACTTTGGACTTTTTCCAAGCCTCTTAAATATTACAAACATCAGAATTAAGGTCACTACAAGCATCATATGATATTTTTCTCAACTTTTTCCTCAACCGAAAACCCTAAGAACAAATCTTCTTCCAATAATCTCAGGGGTTCATCATAGATTTTCTAAATTGAGTCAAGATTCAATACTCCCAAGTTAAAAACTTCAAGAACCGGCATTCAAAAGTTCCAATAACATCTCAAAGGCAAGTTGTTCATCCAAGTTTATTAATCTAAGGTATGTGGGGTTTGAACAAGGGTAATCTTTTCGCCCTTGTGCCCAAAAGCTATGTTTTTATGGATTACCTATGATTTTAAATATTGAATTTTATACCCATAGTATTTTGTTGAGAAATTTTGAGCATGATGTGATTGATTTATGAAATTTCATAGTTTCTTTGAGTTAAAGAATGTTCTTTTATGATTTTGAATATCATGAGCATGATTTGAGCCATTGATTATAGTTTTCCATTTAATTAAGTATGAGATTGTGATTTGATGCTATCATTTTGGTATTATGGTACAATTTTGAGAAAAACTTACAAAGCATGATGATTTGCCATGCATTTATATGAGTTGATACATTGATATTAAATAGTATAAACAGTATTCGATCTTTTGATCCTAACATGAGTTTTGATATCCACATCTCAGAGTTATTCTCATACTATTAAATGCATAACTGGTTTCCAGTAAACCCTTATATGAGCTTTAATGTGGATTTCCATGAAATGAGCGTAGTTAATCAAAAGGAGTAGTATTTAGCACCGAGTTGAGTAAGTTACTACGATTTCATACCCAAAACTATGTGCTATTATAGGATTGAGATTTATGGGCCTGAGGCTGAGATAGTGATCACTGAGTTGAGATTATACTCCTTGGTAAAAGTATGACGCCTCTCCTTAATGTGAGTTTCTTTCTTAGGAGGACAAGACGTTGGACTCCATGTAGCTCGCATGGTGTATGTCGCTTGAGAGAACCTCCCTACTAGTGAAAGTAAATAATCAGTTCCTAAAGTATTTCCCTCAAGATGAGTTATTTTCTCTATTAATCAAGACAAGCTTTTAAAAGTACGTTTCCCCAAGGGTTTAGAAATGAAGTTAAAAGGCTTGCAATGATAAGGGAATAGAACTACAGATTTCAGAAATAAGTATATTGACTTACGAGATTTATACTATGCATCCCATTATTCATAATGGATGAGATTTACATTTTTTGAGTTATTGAAGCTATGTGAGTCAGTTGTATCAGCATGCACGATTTCTATAAAGATTGATGATATTATTTTTTTAATCATTGCATAAACCCCAATATACTCAGTACATCCTCAAAGTACTAATACACATATACGTTTGTGTGCTATATTGTCTCATAAAGTAGGTTCAAGTGCTCAGTCTCAGTAGAGACAGTGAGCATCTCATCTACATCTTTATCTTTCGTGAGTCCTCATGGTTTGAGGACCTATATCTGCAGCTTTTTCTCTTTCATAGTGTTTTGAGCATTACTTTTAGATCAATTTGAGTCAGTTGGGGGTCTGTCCCAATGGCTCTCTAGTTTGAGTAGTAGAGGTTTTGTCAGACTAGACTATCAGTAATGTTTGAGACTTTTCAATATGTTGCTATTCGGACAGTATTTTTTGGGTATTCAAGTTGAGATATGATATGACAGTATGCTTGTTTTGATATAATTGTCCTAAAGTAAGTGTTGGGATTAGTAACAGGCTCAAAGGGTTAGCTTAGGACTACTTGTAGCCTTAAGCACCGTGTGACGTCTCAGGATGAGATTTCGGGGCGTTACAATTGATGTGATATAATTCATGCTAAAAATATTGTCATAATTGTAAAAAAAAGAAAAAACATTAATTCTTGTAGTAGTAAATTATGCGTTCACCAAGTGTTTGTGAAAATGCTTAAAAGAGATGGAGCAAAAATAAAAGAGATGGTAGACAAAAATAATGTAATTTGGTTGTGGAGATTGGTTTTAATTGTAAAAAGTGATGTATTAAAGTACTTAGAGAGGTTAGTCACTATTTTCAAATAGTTCCTACCCATCCCTTAGCCTACATTACAACCCAAAAAAAGTCCTAATTGATCCTAAGTTTTACATTCGACTATTAGTAGAGGATTACTCTAAGGGAAAGCCTATGGTTAATTGTGTGTAACTTGTGAATTCATTGTGAGAGTGATCGCAATTTGATTCTTGTACCCATTATGTTATAAATTGCATTATTGTGAATGATTATGGGTAACTCTCTTGTTGTGAGGGTATATGTTTGATGAATGTGGGTGATTTGTATGATGTTCTTGATTGAGAAATATGCATGAGTTTTCCACTTAGGTGAGTCAATTCTTGAGACTAGGATGTTTTGGAGTAGTGTTCATGATCTTTCAATTGTGTAAATAACGTGCTTTGTGTAGAAACTTGCATTCCGTGTAGTCATTGTAGTACTAGATTGAGTGTCTTTATTTTAGTAGAAATGTAGCGTCACCTCAGTTTTTTATGCTTAGAGTAAAGAGTTGTTCGAGGACGAACAAGAGTTTAAGTGTGCGGAGATGATCTGAGCTGATTTTATACACTTCGATATCATTATTCTAACTTTTTTTGGCCTTGTTTTGAGAGCATATATGGTGCTTAACGTGTTCATATTGATATAAATAAGAAATTAAGTGTCCAAGTATGTAATTACAATGTCCAAAGTATTTTTCAAACAAGTTTGTGCTTAATTGAGTAATTCAGAGTTCAACCCGGAAAACTAGTTTTAATAGCTTGAGCTAGGTACGCGTCTAGTTGGTCTCGGTGGATTATAATGTGTTTAATTTATTCCAAATATTTTAAACGTGTAATTTTATGTGGAATAACTTGATTTTAATGTGCAAAGTTTAATTTGATTAAGCCAAGATTCGAAATAATAAGTGCTAGATCATTGCGAATTTGCCTTATCTTATCTTCTGTTTTGATTTGTTGTTAAGAATATTGTGTTGTTTTGATTTTTGATATATGGTGTATAATATTGTAGGAGGCTTTGTATGGTAAATACGGTGATATATTGATGATAAAAAGGATCAAAATTTATTGAAAATACACATCAAAAGACATGGACAAAAGATAGGATGTTCCATACTTAACCAAATTTTTTAATGCAAATTCCAGGGAGACGATGCGAAATCAACGCGTTGCCTCAATGTTCCAACGTGTTAAATGATGCATCGCGTTGCTAAAATTATGCCTGGTCAATTTAAAGTACCGACACGGACAGGACAGTGTCCTATTTTGAGTTAAAAAGTCACGCGGACCAATGGCTTTAGTGGTTTTTCAATTCCACTCCTTTTGGGATTCAATATTATATTATTATTATGTGCAAAAAGAAAAAGGGAACAATATTAAGTGGGGTAGAGCTGGACAGCAACATAAGGGTTATTTTGTTAAAACTTTGGACAGCTTTTGGAGAATATATATAAACGGTCAACTTTTGACACGAATTGGACGGCTGGTACACTGTTTTGTACAAAATACGGAGGAGATCCTACACGGTTTATTAGGTTTAAATTTTATTTTTAGTTTTTATTTTTTCATATCATGTATTCAATTATTTGGATCGTGATTATGAATATTAGTAGCTAAAACCCTCCTTTCGGGGTTAAAGCTAACAGTATGATTACTATTATTTTGGATTAATTTTGATTAATTTTTGCTTATCATATTTGGTTGTTTGTTTATTCTTGTTTTAATTATTTTAAGGAATCGCGACCCTTAGAATACATATATTGTCAACCTTTTGATCTCGGGAGAGAAAATAGGGAGATAGAACATAAGAATAAATAAAGTTTGAGTTTTTATTCTGTTATAAAATAAAGAATTGATTGTACTTCCATTTATTTTTTTCTTAATTATATAGATCTTGCACAAGATCTAACGGCCCACATTATGGGAATATCATAACTATAAATTCATAGTTATTACTAATTTATTTATTAAAATATTAGAAAACAAATAATCTACTCAGCTTCCTACCTTTTTGACCTTTTCCCCAATAAAAATTTTGTAAAAAATATAAAGGAGAAAAAATCATCATGGATTCTTGATCCAGAATTGTCATCAATATTGTTGATATTCAATTCATATTTGAAGAGCTATCGACGGTGAATCTAGGGTTTCCGCTGTTTCGACTCTGGCGATGGCGTAGGCTGCAGCTCCGGCCATAGATGGGTTTAAAATAGTGCGTGATGACGACAACCAGCGATCAGCTACCGGTAACAACAATAAGATGCACCGGTGACTTTCTAACGAGGCCCTGACAGAATCTTTCTGAAGACTCAAGTCCGGCAATATTTTTGATAACAAGTTTTCCGCAACTAGCAAAGCAGGAGAACTTTGGTAACATTTGAACCTATTATTTTAGTTACTCTTTACAGTATAGTTTCATCATATTGCTATTTCCTGTTGTTTTCAGGTATGTGCCTGTTGCTTTGATAATATTTTCACTACTGTTGCTTTGTTTGATGCTAGTTTTTTTGGTTTGTGTTTCGTTTGTTGAGTAGTAGCTGAGGGGGTTGATAATGGAATAGGGTCATGTCCGAGGGGGTTGAGGGGATTGGGGGTGGGACCTATTTTGGGAGGTGGTAGAGAGGGAAGGGTAGAGATGGGTGTGGGTTCAAGGCTAGGTGTTCGGGCTGGTTCAATGAGGGGTGGGAGACGGAGGAAAGAGGCGAGAGGTGATAGGTTGAGGGTAGGGTCTTGGAATATTGGAAACCTTCAGGGTAAGTCCATTGAGTTGGTGAAGATTCTCAAGAAGAAGAGGATTAATATTATGTGTGTGCAGGAGACTAAGTGGGTAGGGTCTAAGGCTAGAGATGTGGATGGGTACAAGCTGTGGTACTCAGGTAGTGACAGACATCGAAATGGAGTGGACATCTTAGTGGATGAGGAGCTTAGAGGGCAGGTGGTGGAGGTTAAGAGGATCACTAATAGCCTGATGACGGTTAAGTTGGTCGTTCAGGGGTTTACACTACATGTGTGTAGTGTTTAGGCACCCCAGGTAGGCTTGGATGAAGTGGTGAAGGTGAGATTTTGGGAGGCTTTGGACGAGGTAGTGAGAAACGTTCCTAGCTCGGAGAAGATTGTTATACTGGGGGACTTCAATGGGCATATTGGGGCGTGTTTGGGAGGTTATAATGATATGCATGGAGGTTTTGGTTTCGGCGATAGAAATGGTGAGAGGGTTGCCCTGTTGGACTTTGCGAGGGCTTTTGGGATGGTAGTTGTGAACTCGAGCTTTTTGAAGAAGGAGGATCATCTGATTACCTTCCGAAGCGCTTTAGCCAAGACTCAGATTGACTTTCTGCTTCTTAGGAAGAGGGATAAAGTTCTATGTAAAACCTTTAAAGTCATTCCGAGTGATCATCTTTCGACTCAGCACAGGCTTCTAGTGATGGACTTGTTTATCAAAAAGAGCAGGAAGAGTAGGGTCAGAGAGGGTCAACCTAGAATCAAGTGGGGTAGTTTGACGCCAGTCAGTGCGCTGAAGATAAGGGTGATGGTGGCAGGAATGGGGCCATGGGAGTGTAGGGGGGACATAGATGGTATGTGGGATACGACTGCCAACTGCATCAAGGAGACAGCTAGAGAGGTGTTAGGTGTCTCAAGGGGTCAGATAGGTCGACATAAGGGGAACTGGTGGTGGAATGAAGAAGTTAAGAAAAAAGTGAAGACTAAGAAGGAGGCATATGTTAAGATGATCGAGAGTAAAGATAAAAAGGAGAAACGGGTGAACAGGGAGGCTTACAAAGTGATAAGAATGTTGCGTGAGAAGCTCGCTTTGGGAGTGTTGTGTGATAAGAATGTTGCCCCTTAAGCTTAAAGAAAAATTCTACAGACTGGCAGTCCGTTCGACCATACTGTATGAAGTGGAGTGTTGGTCAGTCAAGAACTCCCACATCTAAAGACTGAAGGTGGCAGAAATAAGAATTTTGCGATGGATGTGTGGACTTATTAAAGGGGATAGAGTTAGGAATCTGACTACTCGAGAGAAGGTGGGAGTGGTTTTGGTGGAGGATAAGATGCGAGAAAGAAGGTTGAGATGGTTTGGGTATGTGATGAGGAGGGGAACGGATGCCCCAGTTCAGATGTGTGAGAGGCTGGCCATAGATGGATTTAGGAGGAGTAAAGGTAGGCCAAAGAAATACTAGAGGGAGGTGATTAGACATGACGTGGAGTAGCTGCAGCTCATTGAGGACATGACCCTAGACAGGAAGGTGTAGAGTTCACGAATTAGGGTAGAAGGTTAGGTCGAGTGTATGGATTGTGGCTAGGTGTTAGTAGACTGAGTGCAAATCGGGGCTGTAATCCCAGGCTTGTGTCTTTGAGTAAGAGCCTTTAGCTAGGTGTGTTTGGGTGGTGTGGGTAAGTGGGTGTCCTAGTTCTTATTTCTTATTTCGTATTACTCGTATTTCTCTTATTTCGGACTTCACTGATATTTATTTCTATTATTTCTTATATCTGCATGTCAACCTTTCCTGTTACATGTTCCAATACGATCTTGGTGTATTATTTGAGATTCTTAGCTGGGGGTTTATCGGAAATAACCTCTCTACTTCTTCAGAGGTAGTGGCATGGACTGCCTACATCTTACCCTCCCCAGACCTCACTTTGTGGGAATACATTAGGCCTGTTGTTGTTGTTGTTGTTGTATAAAATAAAGAATTAAACCTACCGTACAAGATAAAGATGTACTTAGATGCCTTACTTGATTCAAACGTAGGATGATAGCTTTAATTAACTTAATTGAATTAATACATCCCCGCTCTATGATGTGGTTGTAATTTCCATATTAGGTAAAAGATTATAGGTTGGAAAACCATGATCATGCAATTAACCCTATGAATCAACAACCACGATAAGCAAGTTGACAAATGAAATTCAAAAACATAGTATGATTATTGAAAGTGCTTTAACCCTGGGTTTTCTTCCATTGATTGTCCCAAGAATTTTATTTTTTATACATTATTTATTTTATTTTTAAATTACAAAATTACAAACTTTCTTCTTATTTATTATTTCTCAATTAGTAAGAGTAAAATTAGATAGGCGGCGAACACAAGTCCCTATGAGATCGATACTTGGGCTTTCTTGAAGCCACTATATTACTTGATAAGATAACGTACACTTGCGTGTGCACTTGGGCATTGTCCGTACCCATGTATATCGTTCTTTTCTTATATTATTTATGGGTTTTTAGACTTTGGTAGACTTTGTTGTTTAGGATATGTTGGACTTCTATATAATTTTGGGTACGAACTGGTTATCTCCATATCATGTTGTTTTAAACTATAATACTAAAAAAGTTATTCTAGCTATGACTGGTATGAAGGAATTAGAGTGCTATGGAGTGAATAAGGCCAAACCAATAAATATTGTATATCATATTTCTAGTATAGCGTGCTTGTGGAAAAGGGGTGTTCAACATTCTTAGCTCATCTTCAGGATGTAGATGTAATGTCCTTTTCTATAGAGTCAGTTTTTATAGTTTCAGAATTTCATTATGTGTTTTCTTTAGACGTACCAAGTATGCCTCTAGAAAGGGATATCAATTTCTACTTTGACATAGAGTTGAACCCTCACCCTATTTGTATTCTACTTTATTGAATGGCTCTAATAGAAGTGAGGGAGCTCAAAACTCAACAAAGGTTTTATTCATCCAAACTCAACATAGATTATAGGCAGCTGAGTAAGGTTACAATCAGAAAAAAAATACCCCTTGCCTCGTATAGTAACTTGATTAATTAGTCATAGGGTTTCTTAGAGTTTTTAAAAATTGATTATTGGTCGGGTTATCATCGATTGAAAATTAGATCTGAGGACATACAAAAGACAAGTTTTGGAATTCGATAAGGCCATTATGAGTTTTTGGTGATGTCTTTAATGTTCACTAATGTACCTGCATCCTTTATGAGTTGAATAAATGGGATAGTTAAGCTGTTATTGGATTATTTTTTTTATTGTATTTATTGATGATATTCTTATGTACTCTAAAAGTAAGAAAGTGCATGCAGGCCATCTTCGCATAGTTTTAGAGATTCTAAGGAATAAGCGGTTATTTGCTAATTATTCAAAGTGTGAATTTTGGTTGGCTTTATTTCCTTCTTGGCGTATGTGGTTTTTAAAAAAAGGACGTTGCTGGATCTATATAGGATTGAGACAGTAAAGAATCTGAATCTGCCTAGTTTAGTGATCGAGGTAACAAGTTTTATGGGTGTTTCTAGATATTACGGTAGATTTTTAAGAACTTTCCATCTATTAAATATACTTGACAAGGTTGACTTAGAAGGAAGTGTCATTTGTTTGGTCAGACAAATGTGAAGTGAGCTTTAAAAAACTTAAGACAGTCTTTACTACAACACCTATTCTTTCATTGCTAGTTGAAGGTAAGGAACTTATAGTGTTTTTTGATGCCTCACTTATAGGTTTGGGTGTTGTGTTGATGTAGGATAGGAATTTCATTGGTTATGCTACAAGGTAGGTGAATCCTAATGAAATGAACTACCCAACCCATGACTTAGAGTTGGCAACAGTGATGTTTGTGTTGAATATTTGAAGACACTATCTTTATGGTGTCAAGTGTGAGGTCTTCACAGATCATAGTAGCCTATAACATGTGTTTATTTAAAGGGATTTGTACCTAACGCAATGGAGATGGATGGCATTGTTGAAGAAATATTATATGAGTATATAGTATCATTTGGCTCAGACAAGGGTTTGTGTTGGCCAGTGTAAAGGTAATGTCAATATTATTAGAGCAGATTAAGGCCAAGAAATTAGAGGATAAGATGTTCAATGTACTGCAGAATAAAGTGGTGAATGCAAAGGTGGTGGACGCCACTTCTAATACGGGAGGGGTGTTGAGGTTTTAGGAATATTATGTGTTCCTTAGGTTGGTGATTTGATTCATGATGTACTTATAGAGTTACATGGCTCATGTTATTCTGTTCATCCAGGTACAAGTGAGATGTATCATTAATTGAGATGGATTTATTGGTGGCCCAGGATAAAGAGGGACATAGTGGATTGTGTGTCCAAGTGTCGAAATTCTCAGCAGGTAAAAATATAATCACAAAAGGCCTGTAGGGTTACTTTAAAGGATTCCTTTACCCATGAGGAAGTGGGAGCATATTGCTATGGACTTTATAGTGGGACTTTCTAAGAATCTAGGGAGGTATGACTCCATTTGTATTATAGTAGATCAGTTGATGAAGTCAGCTCACTTTTTATCATTTTGGGTAGACAACAACTCTCAACAGATAGCTAAATTTTATATCAAGAAGTTTGTGAGACTTTATGGGGTTCCACTTACTATCATTTGTGATAGAGATACATAGTACACTTCTAAGTTTTGAGATAGGTTACATGAGGAGTGGGTCACCAAGCTCATGTTTAGCATAACTTTTCACCCTCAAACTAATCGGCAGTAAGATAGGATGATTCTGGTACTAGAGGACATATTGAGGGTTTGTGCGAAGGATTTCGATGGTCATTGGGACTAGTTTCTTCCATTATGTGATTTTTCATACAACAAAAATTATCACTCCAATATTGATGTGGGACTATTCGGGACATTTTATGGAAGAAAGTATAGGTCACCAATTGGATGGTTTTAGTAATGAAATGTTAAGTCTTTGGGAACAAATTTGTAAAGGATGCTCGAGAGAAGGTAAGATTCATAAAATCCAAGTTGTTACCTGCTAAAAGTAGACAAAAAGAGTATGTGAATTGTAATATGAGGAGCACGTAATTCAAGGTTGGTGAGCAAGTTTTGCTCAAGGTGTCTCCTGTGAAGAGAGTCAAGAGATTCTGTAAGAAGGGTAAGCTCAGTTCTCAGTAAATAGGTCCCTTCAAAATTATTGATAAAATTTGTCAAGTTGCATATTAGTTAGCTCTACTGGCGGGGTTGTTGGGAGTCCATCCGACATTTCATATTTCAATACTAAAAGTTTACCATAGGAATGGAAGCTACATCATTAAGTATTATTCGGTGCTTCTTAATGTTGCCCAAATCTATGCCTCAAATCGAGACTAAAGCGGTCGAAACAAAATATAGTAACCCAAAAAGGTTGGTGTCGAATCCCAAGGGAATATGTGAAATTGTATCTCTCCTTTTCTAGAATAAATGGGCAGTCTAGAAAATAAATTGGGGGTTTGTATTCCTAAAAAGTCAACAACAATAGAACACAACTTTAATTGGAATAAATCGGAGATGAACACTAAGACTATGTTCTCCATGGCTTCTAAACTCAGTAGGTTTATCGTTCTTTGTTGAACCAACCCGATATATTGCATGCACAATTTGATAAGTTATGTACCATCAACTGTCTTTTAGACTCATTGACATATTTCACCCTTTACCTTTGAGTCTCATGGTGTCACATTACTAACCGTTATCCTAGATCCTAGTTTACAATTACCTTTTGAGTCTCAAGTTATTAGACAAAAGATAACTGTCGTAAGTAGATTATACTAATTAAACTAGATTGACAATTAATCTTCAAATTACAATTATGATTATCTTTTCCTAATCCCTACTCCTTTTGTGAAGTAAGGAGTGATATAATAGGCCAAATCCTAATGTATTCAACTTCTAAGAAATCTATTAAACTGATGCTAACCAAAATATATGCAAGAATACCAGTTTAGAACAACTTAGCACTTCCCCTACTTCTTAATTTGTCATGGTTCCCACCAGTTTATCTAAGGGCTTTAGTTGCTCAATTTTTTGAAACAATCAATGGAATTCACAATTGAAAGCATTTAACAATATCATAATGAACAGCGAATAAAACCTAAAGTCTTCAACTGAATTATCAACCATAATTAAGAACAAAGTAATCCCAAGATCAAAATGATCTCAAAATTAAATATATGTTTGTACATATCAAGAGTTTGTAAACTAACTTAAAAAATGTAAAAATTCTATATATAGAGTACTAGGAAACCTTAGGAAACTATTTCTAAACAAAAGGGGAAAATCAAGGTCGGTGGCCACTTACTGGTTATATACGATTAAAGGTAGCACCTACGAACTGTAGGTGGCCCTAGCCTAAAATCTTCTGCATCCTTCTCTAGACTTTGCCCTTCTGCAACCTACTATGTCACCTAAGGACCGTAGGTGTCCTCCGTAAATGAGAGAGTCTCCTTTTCTCAACTTCTGAGCCTCTGGACTTTACTTTCTGTCATATACTCTAGAACCTATGACCCATAAGTAGTACCTACAGGCTGTAGGTTCCTACTTCAGTGGTCTAAAACTTCACTTTCACTCTTTTTTCTCCAGAATAGTCTCAAAACCTGATTTCCCGCAAACCATAACACAAAACATATCATAACTAACAAAAAGACCTAAAAAACTTTCATAATTTCATCATTTTAAGCATCAAAAGTCATATTAATCCATAGCATATCAACGCCCTCAACTTAGAAAATTGACATGTCCTCAGGCAACACAACAGAAAATAAACAACGTGCTTTACTAGGAGAACTCTACACTACGTATGACAGTCAATCATCATTTTAAGCTTAAGAATATTAGCCCTCCTTTTTCAACAATTAAAACCCAGCTCAGTGTATACATGAAGCACAACAATATGACACAATGGAATCAAGATATGACATTCCATTAGCAACTAACACTTATGCATATATACAAGTTGCACTACCCAAACAAGTAAATAGCTAGCAGTGCAGCCCTTGTTCCCTTATAATAAAGAAGTCCCAATAACTCATATGAAATCATGGATGTCAGTACAGAGACAGTTAAGAGACATTCACACTTACAAGAGAAGTTCCACCAATGTGCATCAAATACTATGGCTTGCCCTTTTTTCTTTATCATAGTTTTCATATGGTTAAGTTAGGATCACTATAGGACTTTATCGGCTTGTAATCCAGGCTTGGGGGATGGTATGGTACATATGGTTATATTTAGTGACTAAGCCTCCTAGGCACTACACTTAATTTGGGTTCCACTTGTCAACCAATTTTATTTTAATTCCGCCCTTATTTCTCCCTTTTTATTTTTTCATTCTACATTCAAGATGGGTGTGGTTTCTTTTTTTTTTTTTTCTTTTTCCTTTTTTTTCTAACTCACCCAATCCTACTTTAGTTTTCTCTTATTTTACCCTTCTTTATACCCACTTTACATTACGCACCCCTATGATAGCCACCCTCAATATAGGCAATTTGCCTGAGTTGAGGTGCACAATGTCCAAGGAGGACTAGGGCAAAAATAGGCTCATTATAACATAAATGGGAAGGTGAAATGTGTAACAAGAAAAATAGGCTATAAGGCTAAAAAATTAGGATCAAAGGATACTTATTCACACAAGGAAGGTTATTTAGGATAAAAATGGACTAATATAAAAAACAACCGATGATCCTTTCCTATCTTACTATCCTACAACCTAGGCAAGTTCTGAATTTAACATGCAAATAAAACTAAGTAGTATCTCACACACAAATGACACAGGGACACATCACAAGATACTACCTATATGTTTCATGCCTTTTGTTAGCAATGATTATCATGTCCTTAATCTTAATGCCATAACAAGATCCACAATGGTCACATATATATACTTATCACATAGTTTTAGAACAAATTTTTAGAGGCGTATCATTTTTCTAAAAAATCAACAAAAACAAGTCAACTGCCCTAGATACTCAAAAGTTTCCTAATTACAAAAAACACAACACAGTACAAAACAAAACATAATACGACACAAAAATTAACCTAGACATTCCATTTCTAAAACCAAACCACGCTGACATAAAAAAAAAAGCATGTAAACTAAAACTCGCAATAGTTTTGGATGCCCCAGCCCCTACTAAAAGACTATCCACTATCCCTAGTGCATGTAAATAATTTAAAACAAGGTAAAGAGGACATACTTGGGGCACACTAGGTGGTCATTTCATGATACAAAAAAAGTTACCTTTGGTCTCCTCCTAAGCAATTCCTGATTTACCATCATGGTACGACTTAGAGACCTTGGCTACTCAAACTTCACTGAGGTCCACATCAACACATACTTTCACTTCCTCAATATTTCCCATATAGTGATTCGCCCACTGCCCATTCACCTTGAATGGGGATTCACCATCACACTATAATTCTATAGCACCATATGGGAGTATCCAAACCATGGTGAATGACTCATACTGCCTAAACTTCAGCTTTCTAAGGAATAAGCAAAGTCATGAATTATATAACAAAAAAAAATTACTTATCCCAAATATTCATTTCTTGATTTTCTTATTATGATACAATTTCATTCTTTATTTGTATATGGATGAACTCTCATCAATTCAAAGCTAAAACTCATCCAACTTATTGACCTTTCTCAATATCGACTTTGTTGTATCACACCACTCAAAATTTAGCCTTTTCAATGCCCATAGTACCTTATGCTTGAGTTTGACCGGCATGTGGCATGCCTTTATGTATACGAGCTGATATGGGGAGGCACCTATGGGAGTCTTATAAGTTATTTGTTAGGACCACAATGCATCATCCAACTTCCTAGACCAGTCAGTTTTGTTGGCATTCACAGTCTTCACCAATATGGACTTGATATTATTAGAGACCTCAACTTGACCACTTGTCTGAGAATGATAAGGTGTTGTCACCTTATGCCTTAAGCCATATTTATCAAGTAGGGCCTTAAATAGACTATTGCAAAAGTGAGACCAACCATCACTAATAATTTTTCGTGGAGTGCCAAATTAAGAAAAAAGTTTTTTCTTCAACAATATGGTGACACTTCTAACTTTATTATTTGGACGCACAACTGCCTCCACTCATTTTAAAATATAGTCAACTACTACCAAATATACTTCATGCCATAGGAGCTTATTAACGGATGCATGAAATCAATTCCCCATCTATCAAACAACTCCAGCTCTAAGATAGTTGTCACGGGGAGCTCATGGCATCATGAAATATTTCCTTGAAGCTGACATTAGACATAGGCTTGTGAAAAATCATGAGCATCCTTATAAATCATAGGCCTATAAAATCCACACTGTAGAATTTTTTGGGTTGTGTGGGTACCACTTTGATAATCTCCAATAGGTGATGAATGACAAGCTTCAAGAATGCTTATAATATCAACCTCAGGGATACATATTCTAATAACAAAATCTTCATAAACTCTAAAAAGATATGTCTCATCCTAAAAGAACTTCCTCACCTCAATCATAAATCTCTTGCGTTGTTGGAAAAATCGGTCTTCTAGGATAAGATCACTTGCCAAATAGTTGGAAAAATAAGCAAACCAGAGAATTATGTGTTGTATTCTACCAAGACCTAATCATTTGGAAAAGTATCATAAATGTCAAGCTCATACCATAATTTCTGCATTTCTTCTCCTCAAGGCTAGACAAGTGCTCTTGTTTCCTAAGCCCTTCGAGTCTTTGACCTCAAAGTCAAATTCTTGAATCAAAGGGACCAAATGTATCAACCTTGGTTTTGCATCTTTTTTCCACTTTAGGTAACTCAAAGCCACATGATCTGTGTAGATTATGACTTTGGTCCCAATCAAATAGGATCAAAACTTTTCAAAGGCAAAACCAACCGCAAGCAACTCCTGCTCAGTAATTGTATAGTTTTTTGTGTGAGGTTTAACGTTTTGCTTGAAATAATCAATTAGATAAAGGATATTCACTCTCCTTTAGACTAGGAAAACACCTAAGGTAACTCCATTCACATCATATATGACCTCAAATAGTGCAGTCCAATCATGGGACTTAATGATATGAGTTGAAATCAACCGCTCCTAAAGGTACTTGAAGGCTTTAAGACAGGTATCATCAAATACAAATTTCATCTCTTTCTATAAAAGCTTTCATAGTGGATTTGAAATTTTAGATAAGTCCTTGATAAACCTCCAATAAAAGCCTGCATAGCCCAAAAAACTCTGTATACCTTTAACTGAGACTAGTGGCGACACCTTTTTAATTACCTTAATATTTTCTTTGTCCACCTCAATACCCTATTTTGACATCTTATGCCGGAGAACAATATCTTCCTTGACCACAAAATGGAATTTCTCCTAATTCAACATCATGTTGCACTCTTCATATAACTGCAGTTTGTTTGCCAGATTGGCTAAACAATCATCCCCAACTACCAAAAAATCATCCATGAAGACCTTAATTTTGTCCTCCACCTTGTTAGAAAATATAAACATCATACATCATTGAAAGGTGGTAGTACCATTGCATAATCGGAATTGCATCCTCTTGAATGCAAAACTCCAATAAGGGTAAGTTCAATTCATCTTTTCTTGGTCCTCAAGAGAAATAACAATCTAATTGTATCCTGAGTACCTATTAAGTATACAATTCAAACCCCGACCTGCTACTCTATCAAGCATCTAATCCATGAAAGGCATAGGGAAGTGGTCCTTCAGGGACTAACTATTCACTTCATATAATTTATGCAAACTCTCTAACTAATTACCGGTCTCAAGGGCACAAGTTCATTATTCTCATTAGAAACTACTATGATTCCACCCTTCTTTGGCACACATTTAACTGGCTAACCAATTTGCTATCAGCAATGAGGTAAACCACTCAAGCATCTAACTAGTTCATAAACACAACCTCTTGTATATGAGGATTCAATTTACGCTAATATTCAATATTGGGAATACACTTTTGGCTCAAGCTTTATCTTGTGAGTACAAATACCTTGTGGAATTCTCATGATATCTGTTATGGTCCATCTACTTGCTTTTTTGAACCTCTGCAACACTAATATCAATGATTTAACCTCTAACCTTACAAAATTTATAACAATAATCACTGGTAAGGTATTGTTATCCCCCAAGAATGCATACTGTAAGTGAGATGGGAGAGTCTTCAATTACAAAACTTGTGGCTCCTCAATGGATGGTTTTGTAGAAGGCGTGGTTTTATTCTTGAAATTAAGGTCCATCTTTTTAGGGCATAATTATGAGAACCTTTACCGTGCAATATGTTAACCACCTTCTTATATTATTCGATACCATCACTATCCAAATTTATGATTATCGTTGCTATCGCCTTGACCCTAAGTCTCTCTTTAATGGGCAAAACCTCTACATCATCTTTAATAGTATCTATCACGGACACAACTTACATATCAGTTGGCTGCTCCACTGACTAATACATATCAAAAATCACTTGCTTATCATTTCATCTAAACATCATCTGCCACAATTATATATAAACCAGTGCCCTACCCATGGCTAGGAAATGTCTACATAATATAATAGGGGCTTGAAAGTCTACCTTATAGTCAAGAATCATAAAGTCAGTTGGGAACATAAAGGATGCCATCTTACTTGTACATCACAGAAAATACCCATAGGTTTCTTTACAGATAGGTTGGTCATCAACAACTTCATGGATGTAGGTTTTAGTGCCCCCATGCCCAAAACCTTGTATACAACTAGGGGCATTAAATTGATGTTGTCCCCCAAGTCACACAAATCATATCTGGCGGTTAAGGGCCCAATAGAACATAGAGCAGTGAACGCTCCATTGTTATCTTTGTTCTCTACTAAGGATATGGAAATAATTTCACTACAATAGTGCATATTATCATTGGGCTCATCAACCCTTTCCTTACTGTTATTATTCAAAAAATCACAATCAATACTTGTTGACTTTTTAGACTCTAACTCAATGTTTAAATAATTACAATATTAATATTCCTAAACTCCTCAATTGTAGGCATAGAGAGATCAACAATAGTAGCTCTATTTCTTGTGGTGATGTCTAGAAAATGATTGATGTTTGTGGGATTCTAAACTATGTTGATTGAAAGGGTACCTGCTACTTCTGATTCAAAGTTATAAATATCTGCCCTAATTATTGTTCTAACTATTTTATCACAGTTGCATGTGATTCCATCAGTTAAGTCAATCTTGAGATATCTTCCCTATTCTTCTTAAGGAAAGTTTCCTAACTTTTCTAAACCTTAACAAGCTTGGAAAATATCATCTCCATCCTTGATTCAGTATCATAGCTGCCAGGAAGAACATATATGTCATCCTTCTCCTTTTAGTTATCTATTTTTCTCTAGTCACCATCACACTCTATACTATAATCTCTGTATCTATCTTCATAATAGTTTCGACCTTGGTTTTCTTGTCCCTCGGCTCAAAAACCTACCAATTATTGATAAAGATACTTATCCTCCTTTTCAAGTCATACACATATGATCTAGAGATTGCACCCTATGAACCTACTGTATTTACCTTCTTAGAATTCACTATTATGAACTACTTCATCAGTAACACAATGTCAGTTCTAAGCTACAAAATATCTTGTGCTATAGAATTATCACTACTCTATTTCTATCGAAATCCCTAATAGCATAATTCTATCACTCTTCTCTATGTCTCCAATATTGGTGAGAGAGATCTAGTATAGAATATCAGATACTACTTCCCAATATAAATACATGAAATATCCTCTAGTGATTGTATATATCATGGCTCTAGAACTGATCTTTGAGGCTGTATAAAATATTTTAAGAAAGTTCATCCCTAAAATGCAATGATTGGGTTCCACACTTAACTTTATCTTAAACCATAACCAACCCTCATATATTGACTCAAAATGTAACTACCTGAAGTTATATATCTTATTTTTTAATTGGAGTAATTGATCCTCTATGAAGTTCCCTAAACCATAATGAAGCTTTTACAGTCAATGAAAAAGGGAACAACCTCAGCTTGAGTGACTACTAATCTACCTCATTATAGTATAACAAGTTTAGATCCCAATAAAATTAGCAAGATACATATTTGTGTCATCTATAGCCAAACTTGCAAACATATTTTTTAAATTCGAGAGTGGGAGAAATGATGGCTCTTGTCTCAACTGACTCAACATATCCCATATCCTTTTCATTATCATATGGCTATAGGTTTTGGTACGTTTGGATGACTTGATCTTGATCACCTCAAACTCTTTCTCTTTTACCATTAAGTGTTGCTCGATGATCAACTTTGGTCTTTGCCTCACTAGCTCAGCCTCCTGAGCTATATGACGGGCCTCAAATTTTGTTCTCTAGTTAGCAGTTGCATCTGCTAACAACTACTCTAGCTGCTGATCAACAATGTCCTAAACTCCTTCTAAAGGAGGTAGAGATATGGCATTAGGATCATCCAAAACAACTTCAAGATGGACTATATGTACTTGTTTTATCATTATATGATTAGGCTGTAAGATTCTCTCCAGGTTAGAATTTGGTGGGAGTAAGAGAATGACTTAACTCCTGGTGTTAGACATACACACACGTACACCCAACTAAAAATAGAAAACAAAAACCCAAGAACTTCAGCAACTTCAATCAATGACTCAACACCTTATTTCTTTGAAATGGGGCTAAACTTTTATGTCGCCCAATGCTACGCCTCAAATCAAGACTAAAACGATTGAAGCAAAATATATTAACCCATAAAGTTTGGGGTTGAATCCCAAGGGAATACATGGAATTATATCTACTATTTACTGGAATTAACAGGTAGTGTAGAAAGTAAATGGGGGGTTTGTAGTCGCGAATAATCAACAACAATAGAACTAACTTTAGTAGTAATCAATTGTAGACAAACACTAGGATTGTGTTCCCACTGCTCCTCAACGCAGTAGGTTTATCGTGTTTTGTTTGACTATCCAGCTATCTTGCATGTAGAATCTGACAAGTTATGTACCATCAACTGTCTTGTGGACTCATTGACAGATTTTACCCTTTACCTTTTGAGTATTAGGGTGTTTCATTACTAAACCTTATCGTAGATCTCAATTAATTATTACCTTTTGAGTCTTAAGTTGTTAGATGAATGGTAACGGTCTTAAGTAGATAATGTTAATTAGCCTGGATAGATAATTAATGTTCAAATTATTGTTATGATTATCTTTTCCTAATCCCTACTCTTCTTATGAAGTAAGTACTGACATACTAAGAGAGATCCTGATGTTTTCAACCGCTAAGAAATCTATTAAAATGAAGCTAACCATAATACATGCAAGAATATCTATTTAGAATAATTTAGAACTTTCCTACTTTGTTGGTCTACTAGGGTTTCCACAACCCTAGCTAAGGGATTTAGCTTCTCATTATGGGTAAACGATGAATGGAATTTATAATTAAAAGCATTAAAAATATCACAATGATCAATGAATAAAACCCAAAGTCTTCGACTGAATTATCAACCAAAATTAAGAACAAAGGAATCCTAAGATCAAAATCGGATCTCAGAATCAAATATATATTTTTAAGTATCAAGAGTACTTAAGATAACTAAAAAAATAAAAAGGGTATATATAGAGTATAAGGAAACCCTAGGAAACTATTCCCAAATAATAAACAAAAATCAAGGTCGGTGGCCACTTACTAGGCCACCTATGGGCGGTAGGTGGCACCTACGAACCGTAGGTATAATGACCCTCTAGATCATTTTCCATATTTTTGATTATGTTTTCTATTAGAGCTTTTCCATAGCTGCCCAAAGTTTATGACTTTCTAGAACTTATAGCTTGGTTACAAGGTAGCTCATTTGGTTTTAGAGTCAATTCCCTATATAGTAGTCTTTGCTAGTTCCAAATATCCACCAAGAAAAAATTTAGCAAAACAATCTTGGATGTAAATTTTGACTATGGCTATAGCTCCACAATATAAATTTTAGGCTAGGTATACCTTTGGTTTGGGTCCCAACGCATCCGAGCTCAATTCAACCTATTGGTCAGAAAGTTGGAAAATTAAAAGTTTGGGTATAGGACCCATATTTGGTCAAAACTACCTATGATGGAAAATCTAACTTTACCAACATATTTAAAACATTGAATTTAGCATTGTTACATATTTTATTTGTATACATCAAATTTCATATGAGACTCGAGGTGTCATTTGAAACTTGGAAAAATTTCCAAGTTTTTGTTGCAATGGAGATTGCACAAGGATAAGCATGATCATATTATGGAAATTGCGGAAAAGGCCATAGTGATCACACAATGGTGATTCTATTCTACGGCGTGTGATAGCAGAATCTCTTTGCCTAAAATGTAATATAAAGGCCCTGTAGGCCGCGGTATGGGCACTTTACACTCTTCCTTAAGACCAAAAAACCCAAAAATGGTGTGATAAACTTAAATTGAGTATTATGAGTATCTTGGAAGTATCTTTGGAGCTTAGTTAACATTTATTTTCATGATTGACATCGTATTTAAGGTATGAATACTTCTAGTCATGCTTGAATTTCTTGAATTCCTGACTAACACCCCTAATAGCTTGAGGGCTTGATTTAGCCCTAAAGCTTAGTCTTCACCTTTTTCTTGATGGTTATGTTTCCTTGATGGTGTATGAACATTGGGTTGACCTTGAAAACTTATTTTTGATTAGTTGGATTCACTTGGGGTTTTTGGTATCATTTTAGGACTCGAAGCACTATGGTGCAATATGGGTATCAATGTTCTCGTAATAATGTGTAGATTGTGTTTTTGATAGATTTACACCGAGAAAATCTTCTAAGAAGGGAAAAGTGAAGGTTTAGCGGTTCGCAATCTTTCTTTGGATTTAAGGTAGGTTAGGCTTGTTCCTTGTTACATTGAGCTATGTTATAGTATAATTATGATATCTTGTTAGATTGGAATAGGATTTTAGGAGTTGGAATATTGAAAGGTAAGACTTGGGTTTAGTTGAATCATTTGGGACTCTTGAACTCATAGATTTGATTATTTGGCTTATATGCTAGAATCTTGGTGAATTTGACTTTATGTCTCATGGTTAACATTAGGATGCTCTTATTGCTGTAGCTAGATAGGAGTGCCTTGTCACTCATATTGTGGGTGAGTTGACCCTGGTTGCTTATATTGATGGAAGTGCCTTAGTCACTACGGTTGAGTTAGGTGTGGTATTAGGGAAAGACCTTTGCCTTGTCACTCATATTGTGGGTGAGTTGACCCTAGTTTCTTACATTGATGGAAGTGCCTTAGTCATTATGGTTGAGTTAGGTGTTGTATTAGGGAAAGACCTTTACCTTAGAACTATTTGTAATGACCCTTCAGGTCATTTCTCATGTTCCCACTTATTTCTGCTAATAGAGCTTCTCCATGGCTGCCCAAAGTCATTTATGACTTACTAGAATCGATAGTTTGATTACTTAACAACCTGTTTGTTTTTTCAAACCATTTTTCCTTTTTGACATCTTTTTTGGTTCCCATTGGCCACCGAGTGAAAACTTTTGTAAAACAACCATGAATGCAAAATCTGACTTTTCTAGTGCTTTTGGAATGTCAAATTCCATATGGTTGTAGATCTCATTTGCATGTATAAAACTCCGTATGTATCCCGAGGCATTGGCTAAAGCTCAGAACCAAATTCCAAGCTTCAGCTATTGCCTGTCATAGAAAGAGATACTACGATCACGGTGGATAAGTGTGAATGCATGAGTCGCGATCGCATCCTAGAGTGTGTGCATGATTAAGCTTCTCGAGGCTTAGGCAAGTCCTATTTAAATGTTGTATTAATCGAGAATTTGGTCATTAGTTCCTCCGTATTGATCTCTAAAACCCTAATAGAGTGTAAAATCCTTAAAGTGAGTCTTGTGGGTTAATTGGGATCTTGAATAGCTTTGGTAATCATTGTTTTCTATGAATACAAGGTAATATTACTTCAAGTTTTAGTGTTCTTATTTTCTATACCTAAAACCCCAAATCGCTTGAGGCTTTATCTTAACCCCAAATATGATTGTTTTGCTTAATTTTTTAGGGTTATAACTCCCTAATGGTATTTGAACAATGGGTTGGTCTCAAAAATTTATTTTTCTATACGTGGGATCTACTTGGAGGTTTTTAGTGTCAGTTTAGACCCATAGCACAATGGTGCAATATGGGTGTTGTTATACTTGCAAGAATGTATAGATTATGTTGTTAATAGCTTGGCTCGTAGAAGAAGCTTCAAGGAAAGAGAAAGCAAAGATTGTTGGTTTGTGAGCTATTTGGTACTCAAGGTAGGTTAGGCTTACTTATAGTTAGATTGAGCGTTATTGTATTATAATTGTGATATCTTGATATGATTGTGGGGAGAAGGGGTCTTAGATATTGAAATGGTAAATAGAAATTCTTGGGATTAACTGAGATATTTAGACTATCCAACTTGTTAAGTGTGATATTTGACCCTTAGCCTAGAACCTTGGCTGGTTGGACTTGTTGTCTCATGAATTGCATGAGAATACTTTAGTTAGATGAGAGTGACTTTGTTCAATCACCTTATTAGTATGTTGGCCTAGCCTGTAAAGTTGTAAATTGACTTTAGGTGATCGGAGGACTTAAGATAAAACTTAAGGATGAATTGTCCTATAGAACTAGTGTGGATTGACAAACCCTTGAGATATGTCTTAGAGAACTTAGTTTAATTCTGGATATAAGTTAGACCAGAAGAAGATAATTTGGGATATTAGAAGCGGAACTTGACCTGCCTTAAACTAAACTACATAACTTCATTACTGACCAAGTTATTTGATAAACACTTTGAATATGCTTTGGTAACATGGTGGATAGACTGGGTAAGTGGGTTGTTCTTGATGCTAATGTTGGAAATCATGTGCATTCATGATTGAATATCTTATTATTTTACTTGGTTAGCATTGGAAAGTCTTGTAAATTGAACCTATGGCTATGCTATTACTTAGTTTAGGCTAGTTTATTTTGTGAATCTTAAATTATGCCATTACTCATATTGTGCTCAAGTCTAAGGACTAAACTTAGGTTTGTGTCAAGGAACCCCATTTTTGCTAGTATTATGACTAGTGCCTAGTAAGGGAGATCCTATAAAGTATGACCATGACTTATGATTGACTATGTTAATAATCATTTCAAGCCGGTAATTTGTTGAGTGTTCCTACCATATGAATATGCACGTTTATGTACTTACCATCATAAAATATTGATGATAGTTTGTGAGGTACCATATTAACCCTTTCCTTACTTTCTTAAACTCTATTATTGTGGGACTCGTATTTGATATTGAATTTCCTGTATACATATATGCCTATATTATTCCTTGGAGGATATATTGATTCTATGTTGATGCTCAGCAAGGCTAGAGGATATATTGATGTTATTTTGCTGGTTGATAAGGCCGAAGGATATATTAATGCTATTATGATACACAGTGAATTTGAATGGTGTAATTATGTTATTGTGATGCAGAATAAATCAAGAAGAGATATTGATGTTATGTTGGTTCCTGTCAAGGCTAGAGAATATATTAATTCTACTATGATGCCCGATGACTACGAAAGAGGCAATGATATTATGATGATGCCCGATGAATCAAAAAGAGGTATAAATATTATGATGATGCCTAGTGAATCCAGAGGATATATGTTGATGTTATGGTGATTCTATGTATAGTAGGCATATATAATGATAAATATATATGTTTGTCTATGCCCTTGTATAATTATGCTTGTATGCGCATTAAGGATATAACTTTTTCATGGGAAGTAGTCTGTAATTCTCTTTCATTAATCACTTGTTTAAGTGATGTGGCTATTGCTAATTCTAATTGAGTACAAGTAGAATATGCCAAATATTGAGTTAAGACTAATTTGTAAGTGTAACCATGTATAGAACTAAGGAAGAACCTAGTGGATGTATTGACTTGCATAAATGGTTAGATTATGGAATGTCGCCTAATAAAATAGATTATGTGATAACTAAGTATTATATAACGTGGTGTTATTAATTGAGGGCTAGAAGCCTAAAATATTAGTTGGTGTACCTTGTTTAGTCAAAAGGTGGTAACTAATTATCGGGGTTGTAAATGGCTTCTGATGATAATGGACTTAACATTGTTGTATACTAGTGATATTGATGCCTAGTATGTAATGTCGTTGGTGGCCTAAAAGTTGACTTAGAGACTCATGGTACCAACTAGTAAAGAGTATCGGTTAAATAGTAGATAATAGTATTGATAATATGTAGTTTCCTTCCTATGTGAGGACTAGTTCACCTATGATGGCTAGTGATGAACTTTGTCTAAATGATGACTATGGTTTATTTGTGCGTCTTTACTATATGTAAATGCTGGCTAAAAAGTGAATAATAATTAGTTGCTATTTCTTGAAGAAAGATATTAAGTAATAGCTTAAGCTTATGATTGGTGACCTTATGATGACTAGCAAACTAGTAGCTTAATGATGAGTCTTGGTTAGTTAATAAGGACTACGTATAGTGTATTGACATCCTAGATATCTAAATGACTTTTTGATTACGGTTATGATTACTTTGGAATATATCATTTCAATTACGATGATCAAGGATGTTTATAGATCTTGGTGAATGGTCTAGAGATGGGAAATATGGAAATCGTGGGTAATTTTGAGTTTGTTATATATATGTACCTTGATACATTGATGATTTATCTATTGATGCACTCTTCAGAGGTATGGGATGCCATGATGAGTTCTTTTCCTTTATGTTGTTTTTAGGTGTACTTCTCAGTGGTATAGGAAGCTATAGTGAGTTTGTTTACTTTATGATCCAAGGGTAGTATACGTGTTGAACTTAGTATTTATGTGATTGTTATTTCATTTATGTTTCTTATGATTCTGAATTAATTGCTCATTCATATGACGATTGTGGTATGTGTTGATATGAGCTATTGCACCATTGTTCTAGTTAATTAGTTATTTTTATACAGTAATATTGGAGAAGATTCAGGTTTAATTCTGTACCTTGACTTATAAATACTGTCTTACTTTATATCATCTTTATATCATAATTTAGCTTAGTTGAACGATGATTCCTACTAAGTGCCTGTGTTTTCGTACTCATACTACACTTTTGTACCTTTTGATGCAGACCCAATTACTAGTTGCCGCCACTGAGTTGAGATTGTGTTGTGTTAATCTTCTGAACACTTGGTGAGCTCTTGGAGTTTGAGTCGCTTGTTTCCCCTATATTATTATTTTTGTCTTTTGTATTTGAGATGAATGTATAAGACTATTTATGACTAATTAGACATTGAGTTGTAACACCTATTGTCGAACTTAGATGCTCTTGTACTAATACTGCTAGATCACAGGAATTTGTATCTGTACATTGGTTGTCTTCATTTATGTGGAATATTGTAGCTTATATTAAGTTTGTCTATTGGGTCCATGTTGGACATTTCTACAAAGGTAACCCATGGTCTTATCTCCAGGTTACATTATTGGTATACCTACTGGTGGGTTTTAGTAGGTGCCATCACGACTCAAAAATTAGGACGTGATAAATTAGTATTAGAGCCTACATTTCACCAGAATTATTGGTACAAGAGAAATGGTCTAATAGAGTCTAACAGATGGGAACAGTGACGTCTATTTCTTATCTTTTGGTGGCTATGGGACATTCTTAGGAGTCCTTCACTTCTTTCACTCATATCGAGCTAAGAGTCTGAATCAATTTATAGGATATTTTCTTGACTTTATACTTTTGTAGATGCCTAGGACTCATGGTGCAACTATGTGTGATGAGGATCCTGAGACCCAGCCTAGAGATCTCTGCCCTATTCAAGGATATCATCGAGATGCGTCCCCAATTAGGGATCAGGATAGGCCTACCCAAAACCCCATTCCTACATCCACTCCAGAGATTCCTCCACTATAGCTAGTGGTGGGCCAGGGACCAGCCCAAGCCTTAACAGGCTTCATTACCTCTTTTTTGCTTAAAGATGCTTTAGTTCATAAGTTGGGTATTATTGATGGTTCACAGAGTACTAGGGAAAAAGTATAGCCTACAACTATATCTCTTAGAGTTGAGGTTCCTCCTATGCCAGTAGTTGTTCTACCGACAGTTGCTCAACCAGTTTTGACCCATCCTACCATGTCTACTGAGTAGTAGATGACGCAGGGTAGGTTTTTGGGGTTTACTCTACCTTGATTTTCTAGTGCTTTTGGAGAGGATGCTTTTGAGTTTCTAACTGATTATTAGGTTAGGCTTCATAGATTAGGCCTTGTTGATACTCGTGGTATGGATTACATCATATTTTAATTTAATTTGTCTACTCAACACTGGTGGAGAGGTTTTATGAGTTCGAGGACAGTTGGATCTTTTCTCCTTTCATAGACTCAGTTCTTCGAGATATTCTTGAAGAAGTATATGCCGTACAGTCTTAGGGATGTATTGAGAGATTATTTCTCTATATTAGAGTAGAGTTCTATGATAGTTGTTGAGTATAAGGCTCATTTTTATGAGTTGAATAGGAATGCAATTTCTATTTTGGATATTTAGTATGAGAGACTGCGCTGCTTTGTGAGATGATTGAGACTTCCTATTTGGATGGCTACTCAAAGTTTGGTTGTTACGGGTAGGACTTTTGCTGAGGTTTCTGATCATACTAGAGTGGTGGAGGACATTCATTGTAAGGGTCGTGATAAGAGGCCCAATTATCAGGGAAGATTTGGTGGGAGCCGTGGTTGTTCCTGATTTAGAGGTTGTACTTCTTTTATTAGGCATCCTCCGCGTCTATCTTCTTAGCCTCAGAGTCAAACTAGTAGACAAGTCCAGACAACTCTTTAGACCATACATGGAGGTTAGTGTGGTACTGGTAGTCGCCCTGGTAAGGGTGATGATCAGTCTTTGAGAGGTTCATCTGTAGGCAGTGCTAGATATGGTAGTTTCTCCGATTCGGCCATATCTGTAAGTTCTGGTTCTACTCGTGATTCTTGATTTACTTGTAGGCTTCCTGGTCATCTCTCTAAATATTTCCCTAGTCATACGACGATGGTTGTTTTAGCCTAGGGTGCTACACTTATTAGGGTAGTTTATCCCTCAAGTAGAGGGGGTACGCTAGGTCGTTGGGGTGGTTACTAAGGTGCTCTAGGTGGTACTCATACAGGTAGGACAGGAGGTCTGTTAGGTGCCCAGCTAGGTAGCAGGTGTTGTCATTTGTATGTAGTACCTGCTAGACTCGAGGCCGAGTCTTTTGATGTTGTTATGACAGGTACAATTTTAGTGTGCCATAAATCATCTCTTGCTTAGTTTGATTCAGGACCCACTTATTCTAATATATCTACTTATTATGCACAATTGTTGGACATAACTAGTGATTTATTATATGTGCCATTGTGCGTATCTACTCTCGTGGGTAATTCTTTAGTAGTGGATCAAGTATTCAGATCATTTGTTATGACAGTTAGTGATATTGATACTTATTTTGATATGCTGGATTTCGATGTGATTCTGGGCATGGACTGTTTATCAAATAATATGTGGTCATGGATAGCTTTGCTAAGATCGTTACCTTAGCCATGACGTACCCCTAATCATGTGGTAGGGAGCTGTTAGCTGCAAACCGATAGGGATTATTTCTTATGTTTGTTCTAGAAGGCTTATATTGAGGGGTTTTGAGTCTTATCTCGCTTATGTATGTGATACTCATATAGGGAGTTCGTTTCTTGACTATATTCCTATTGTTTGTGAGCTTCCCAATATGTTTCCTACCGATCTACCTGGTATGCCACCTGACTGTGAGATTGAGTTTGTTGTTGACCTTGATCCTGGCACCCGACCTATTTTTATGGAACCTTACTGTATGGCTCCTGCTGAGCTTAAGGAGTTGAACTCTCTTCTCTAAGATCTTCTTGTTAAGGGTTTAATTAGACTGAGTGTGTCCTCATGGGGAGTTCCTATTTTGCTTATAAAGAAAAAAGATGGTTCGATACGAATGTGTATTGATTATAGATAACTTAACAAGGTAATTGTGAAGAAGTATTGTCATATGCTTCACATTAGTGATTTGTTCAACCAACTTTAGCACGCAGCCGTGTTTTCCAAAATAGATTTAAGGTCTGATTATCATTAGTTGAGAATTCGGACTGAGGTCACAAAGTTTTTAGTCCCTTATGGAGTTTCATATGCATAGAACACGCGCCACTTCCCTTTCCAAGGTCCTACAAAAGCTGGTGACATCCAAAGTCTCCATTTTTTGTCAAGTTGTGTCTTGTTCTTCCGTTGATCCATTCCCAGACTTGTGGTGTGTTGTACACTTGATTTACAGCTTGTATACCATTCACATATCATCATAGTGAAATAACCAATAATCCTATATCATCAAACACCACTTATTAGAGCTCAAAATAACACAATATCTAGAACGGTGAACTAGAAACTCGAGCTAAGATTGGGCTTGCCCACATCGATCTTTAACTTATTGTTTTGAGTCTTTGCTTCATTCAATTGACCATTGAACATTATAAAAAAATTTAAACACATAATTATACATTGATACCATTATGAACTCATTGAACATAATAGAATCCTTCGAGATCTAATAGAAAAACACCTAACTCAAGCTAGTAACACTAGTTTTCACATTTGAACTCTAAGTGACCAATTTAAGTATAAACTTGTTCGAAAGAGACCATGAACATTGTAATCAAATACTTAAACACTTATATGCTTATTTATATCATCATTAACACATTAAGCTCACAATTTGCTCTCAAAACAAGGCTTAACAAGATAGGATAACAACACTAAGGTGCATAAAACCACCTCAAATCACCACCCTAAACTTAAAGCCTTGTTCGTCCTCAAACAAATCTTTACTCTAAGCATCATAAGCTGAGGTAACCCCACACTTCTATTACATGCAATATACTCAATCTAGTACTATAATGACTACACAGAACATAATTTTCAACACTAAACATGTCGTAAAGACAATTGAAAGCTCAAGAATTTTATTTCAAAACATCCTTGCCTCAAGAATTGACTCACGTAGTTGGCAGACTCATGCAAATTGTTCAGTCAAAGATATCATACAATTTACCCAATCACTATCAAACATATGCCCTTACAACAAGAGAGTTACCCCTAATTACTGACATAGATGAAATTTATTACAAAATGGGTACAAGAATCAAATTCTGCTCACTCTTACAAGAAATTCACAAGTTGCACACAATGAACCATAGGCTTGCCATTAGTGTAGTACTCCACTAATATCAGAATGTCGAAGCTTAGGATAAAAAATGTCTTCATGGGTTGTAATGTAGGCGAAGGGATGGCTAGGAACTATTTTGGCCAAGAATAGTGACTAATTTCCCTAAGCGCTTTAATACATCACATGTTACAATTAATTAACCTTCAACAACCAACTTCCACTACTTCTATCTACCCATATCTTTTGTTTTTCCCTATCTCATTAAGTTCTTTCACGAACACTATGGTGAGAGTATTTTCAATACAAATAATTTAATTTGAAATTTTTTTATTCTTTTAATTCCTCAACTCACAAACACAAGACATCTATTTTTACACACCAATAACTATTACCTTGAGGATTCAATTTCACCTTTCTCCTACCCGACTTTCAAACGCCTCAACATAACTAATTTTTCATTAAAGTGATTAGGAGATTTGGATCTAATTAAGGTCAATATAAGAAGGGATTAGGCAACATCTAAGGCTTCCAAAGAAAAAGCTAAAGGCTCAATGGGGTTAACTAGGATAATACACAAGGATAGGTAAAAAAAAAAAAAGGTATAAACATGGCCATCAAGAAATAACGATATCATCTACAAACCCAAACTCTTAATTTCATGCTGCACACACACCAGGCAAGTTCTAGATATCAAATGCAATAAGGAATATACTACAACCTCACATCACACATGGCACATGCTCAACTCAAGTAGGATCGTCATAGACTCTCAGCTAAACAATGCCATTAATTCCAATTAAGCCAACAAGTACAAGAGTCATAAACTTGAGGCTGGAAGTCTCAATAGTAGCAATTCATATAATCAACATGCTTTTTACCATTAAAATACCTGTATTATGCAATCAAATATAACACCAACAAGAATATCTCACTTAATCCTAACAATTTACCCTAAAATAGGAATTTTCCCACCCACACTTAAAAATATACTTTGTCCCTAAAGAATACTTAAAAGTAGAGATAGAAAATACATCCTGAGGCCTCTACGCCTAGCTAGTAGCATCTTTATAAATCAAGAGAGTCTGGGGACCCCACACTTAGTCTTCGTCATGCTTCTTAGCTCATGTTTTCTAATACTCAAATATCCCATCAACTTGTGACTCCAAAAAAAAAAATAGTTATGTAAAAACTAAAATACTAAAAGTAAAACATACCTTAACTCGGGTTGCCTCCTAAGAAATACCTGATTCAGTGTCGCGACATAGCCCAATTAATATTTTTCTCCATCTTTAAGATATAAATTTCACCACAAACTTCACATCCATCTTTTTGATTTGATCATAGGGTGGTGGTATGAATATTAAGGAACCGAGTAATGGATGGTGCATGGTAAACCATTTGGATTTGAAGTGAGGTATGTTTTTATGTTGCTTATCTATTGCAAAATCAATAATATAGGATTCATGTGCCTCATCTTCACACTCTCTTACAATTTTAGATGATTCGATAGATGAGACATCATCTAAACATAATGTAGAAAAGTTCTTTGAGTGAGGCCCAACCAATACCACTTCAAAATTTACACAATCCAAATCATCCTCACTCCTATTCACCTTCTTAATTTTAGTCTCAAGATAAAGATGGCAACTTAATGATTGTGATTTGTGTGTCTATTCCATATAGTGAATAGTATCCTTCTTTGCGTTACTCAGCCTCTGTGGAGATGGTAGTGGTGGTATCTCCTTCACCAGTTCAGCAATTTTAGTGTTTGAGTACTCAAACTTTCTTGAATTATCAGTAACTTTGTTTGTATCTGGTTGGAGAGTCAACTCTTGATATACCTCCTTAGTTGTCTTTAGAGGTTCTTCATTCAGCACTTTATCATTCCTCAAAGTGATTTCCACTACTTGGTTAGAAGGTTTAGTGTCACTTGGAAAACCACCTTGAGTCCTGGTATTTTCTTCATGCTACATCTGCCCCAGCTGATTCTCCAACTGTTTTGTAGACACCTATTGGTTCTTCATGTCTTTTGCCAACTCTACATAAGATTCTAAAATTTATTTCAGCATCTCTTCCATATTTCTAGTTTGAGTCGTGGCCTTATTTTCTTGAACCCTCTACTGCTAAAATTATTGTTTCTGGTGGTTCCATGATTGAATTGGTTGAGGAGTCTGCCATGTTTGATTGTGGGTGTTGACATAATATGGCCTTTGAGCATATCCCACAAAGATTTCTGAATTGGGATTGACAGAACACATAGCTGCACAAAGACTATATTACCACAAATTGTACACCAACTTGTAGTCTGCTACACAGATAGGAAAATATCCACCTCATATTGTGAATGTCCTATCCATGCACTTCTATCAAAATCTGGACAAAAAGCCAATCGATGGGGTCCCCCACAAAAAAAATAAAAATCATCATCACTTGAAAACCATCTATCCTATCTAACACATCAAGAAGAGAGAGAGAAAAAAGTAAAAGAAACTAAAAAGAGAAATTACTAAGCTATGTACAACTCAATATAGATAAAATGAAAACAAGATAGTTGTATATTTACTAGTCCCCGACAATGACACAAAAAACTTGATTATGCCCAAGCGTACACACAAGTGTATGTAGTCTCACTAAGTAATACAGTGGCCTTGAATAAGCCAAATATCCATCCCTTAGAGACTTGTGTTAAACAACTATCCAATTCTGGTTTAACTATTAAGATTAAACTAGAGCAAACATAAATAAAAGTGTTTATAAAGTTTATGAGCTTAAAGTAAAGTAACTAATGCGGTAAAGTAAAGACTTTGGAAAATAAATGTATGAAAGCCCAGGGTTAAAGAAATATGAACAATCATACTACACTATTGAACCTCGTTCATTAGATTACTTATCATGGTTGTTGATTCAAGAGGTTGATTTTATGATCATTATCTCCCGACCTCTAATGACCTATCTAACTTAGACCCACAACTACATCGTCGAGCGGGATGTGATAACTAAGCTAAACCCATTTATATTTTACCCCATAGTGAACCAAGTAAGGCTTATAGGTATATACCAATATTGGAGGCTAATTAAAATTCCTTATTTCATAAGAAAATAAGAACCTTAATCTATTTATCCCTATGTTTTATCATCTTATTCCCTATCTCGAGATAACAAGGCCAATAATATATATTTTATAATGTTAGATACTCCTTTAAATTGTTAAAAAGGGATAAAAAAAACAACCTACTCTGATAATAAATCCCAAAAAAACTCAATTCAAAGCAAAAGTAACCATGTTCTTGGTCGTAACCCCGAAAATGGGGCATTTAGCCACTAATAGACATAACCATAATCAAGATTCTTTAATACATGATATAATACATCAAAAAGTTAAAGTAAAGATATATAAACCCTAAAATAAGTGTTGACAATCCCCTCTCTAAATATTAGATATGTCCAAGGTTAATAACAATAAGTTCAAGTGTTCTATTCATAGAATAAGGCTTTTTGCCTTCTGGGACAAGGGGCGCGTCGCAGGGGTCATTCTGCCAGGATGGGGTCTCAAAATGGGATCGTAATGATGGAACACTAAATTGGGTCCTTAGTAATCTTCCAATGTATAGCATGCACCCCACAACCCTTGTCAAGGTCCTACTTGTACTGGTGACATCCAAAGTGCCCATTTTTTGTGAAGTTGTGTCTTGTGCTTCTGTTGATCCATTCCTAGACTTGTGGTATTGTTTTCACTTAATTTAAAGCGTTTATATCATTCATATATAATCATAATCAAATCACCAAGTATCATATATCATCAAACACCACAGATTAGAGCTCAAAATAACATAATATAAAGAATGGTGAACTAGAAACTCAAGCTATAACTGGGCTTGCCAACGTTGATATTTAACTTATTGTTTTGACTCTTGGCTTGATTCCATTAAACCTTGAACATTATAAACAAATCTTTAAAAATATAATGACACAATAATACCATTATAAACATATCAAACACAATAGAATCCATTGAGATCAACTAGACAAATACCTAGTTCAAGCTAGTAACACTAGTTTTCACTTTTGAACACTAAGTGACAAATTTAAGTACAAAATTGTTTGAAAGACACCATGAACATTGTTATAAAATATATAAACACTTAGATTCTTATTTATATCATCTTTAACACATTAAGCACACAAGTTGCCCTCAAAATAAGGCTAAATAAGCTAGGATAACAACACTAAGGTACATTAAAGAACCTCAGATCATCCCTCCTATTTTAGAATATTGTGATCGTTTGTATGAGAATATAAATTTGTGTTTTATTCTTGATCAAGTGACTAGTAGTGAGTCAGGAAGACACATAGTCGATTTTAAGGGTAGTTTAAGGTTTCAGGGTCGTATTTGTGTTCTCCAACTTGATGACTTAATTCAGTCAATTATCCATGAGGTTCAAAATTCAAGATATTCCATTCATCCTGGTACAACAAATATATACAGGTATTTGAGGCAACTTTACTGTAGAGTGAGATCAAGAGAGATATGGCAGACTTTGTAGCTTGTTGTCTATATAGTCAGTAGGTTAAGGCCGAGCATCAACATCTAGGTGGATTGACTAAACGGTTACCTATTCCCAAGAGGAAATAGGAAAGGATTACCATGCAAATAATTAGTGGTTTTCCTCATACTTCCCGTGGTCATGATGGTATTTGGGTTATTATGGATTATTTGACCAAGTCAGCGTATTTCATTCCTATTCAGATGACCTTTAGTGCTAAGAGATTAGCCCAAATTTATGTTTGAGAGATAGTTCATTTGCATGAAATGCCTATTTCTATCATATCAGACCATGGTTCTATATTTACTTTGAGATTTTGGAGAGCATTATAGGAGGCGTTGGGTACTCGAGTGGATTTGAGTGCAACCTTTCATCCATAGATAGATAATTAATTTAAGCAGACTATTCAGGTTCTTGAGTATATGCTCTAAGCCTATGTTATGGATTTTGGAGGACATTGGGATCAACACTTAGGAGTGGAAGAGTTGTCCTATAATAACACTTCTTATTCGACCATTGAGATATCTCCTTATAAGGCTTAATATGGTAGGATATGTCGTTATCTAATAGGATAGTTTAAGACTTCCAAGGTGAGAACCCGTGGTATAGATTTTATATAGGACTCATTAGATAGAGTAAGGATAATTCAGGATAGGCTGAGAGCAATCTAGAGTAGGCAGAAGGCCTATAGCTACCGTAGGCTCTGTGTCTTGAGATTTGGAGTTGGTGATTATGTGTTCTTTTTTTTTTCACCTATGAGAGGTGTGATGAGATTTTGAAGGAAAAGTAAGCTTAGCCCTCGCTATATTGGTCCTTTTAAGATTCTTTATGTAGTTGGTAAGGTGGCCTATGAGTTAGCTTTACTTCTAGAGTTTGTTGTTGTTCATCCAATTTTCCATGTCTCTATGTTGTAAAAGTATACTCCAGATCTATCTCATGTACTTAGATGGGATTTATTCCAGTTAGATGAGCAATTGACCTTTGTGGAGGAGCCCATGCTTATTTAGGCTAGTTATGTAAGATGGCTACATACTAGGGAAATTCTTGTAGAAAAGATTCAGTGGAAGAACAACCCGATGGAGGAGGACAGTTGGGATATCAGGATCGAGATGCAAGCCCAGTATCCTCATTTGTTCAAGACTTCAAGTATTTTTTTGCTCATCATTAACTTTTAGGGATGAAAGTTTCGTAGAAGTGGATATTATAATGACCCTTTAGGTCATTTTTTGTGTTCCTGCTTATTTTCACTTGTAGATCTTCTCCATGACTTGCTGGAACCGATAGCTTGATTATCGGGCATTCTATTTGTTTTTTAGAACCAATTTCCTTTATTAAAGTCTTTATTGTTTCCAATAGGACACTGAGAAAAAACATAAGTAAAACAACCTCAGATACAGAATCTGACTTTACTAGCGCATCCAAAATATCAAAATCTTTATTGTTACATATCTCATTTGCTAGTATCAAACTCTGGATACATCCTAAGGCATGGGTTAAAGCTTGCAACCAAATTCAATGCTTCAATCATTTCCTGTCATAGAGAGAGATACCGCGATTGTAGTGTGTGTGAATGTATGAGCCGTGATCATGGCCTAGTGTGTGTGCGTGATTGCACTTTCTGATGCCTAGGTAAGGCCTATTTAAATGTTGTCTTGATCAAGAATTTGGTCATTTATGCCTCCATCATGAGCTCTAACACCCCAACATACGTCTCATTCCCTTAATTTGTATTTGGTCCAGAGACCTAAATTCCAGGAAATTTTCTAAGGTCAAGAAATAAAGGTGTTTCAGACTCCCCCACTAGGAACATTCATCCCTGAATGACGGATAAGGTAGGGGTAACCACATGCACGAGTCATTTGCATTATAAAATATACTTCCAAACTTTAACAATGTTTGAAAAAAATAGTCAAAGTTATTAATCTTTCCTTTAATGAACTCTGAAAATAAAGATATGTTGAAGAAACATACCTTCCACACAAATGCCAGGAGCTGAAAACAAATATAGATATTTGGACTTCATGTCCTCCTCCACTTCCCATGTAGCTTTTTCCACCTTATGGTTCTACCATAAAACCTTAATTGAATCCAGATCCTTGGTCCACAACCGATGGACCTACCTATAAAATATCTCAATCGGGACTTCTTCATAAGACAGAGAGTTCAAGCTACCTAATCCTTCCAAAGGAATAACCAAAGAAGGATCACCAATGCACTTCCTTAATATGGAAACATGAAAGACCAGATGAACCAAGATCAAGCTGGAAGGCAACTCCTCCTCATAAGAAACATTGCCAATTCTCTGCAAAAACTTATATGGACCAACATACCGGGGACTGAGCTTCCTTTTCTAGACAAACCCTACTACTCCTTTCATTAGAGTTACCTTGAGAAAAACCTTATCCCCAACCTCAAACTTCAAGTCTCTATGCCTAACATCTGCATAGGACTTTTGGTGACTTTGGCCAGTCTTAAGCCTCTCCTGAGTACCTCCATCTTCTCTATAGTTTAGTAAACAAAGTTGGGAAAAAACATATTTTTCTCACCAAGCTCAAACCAACAAATAGGAGATCTACACCTCCTACAACACAATGCCTTAAAAGGGGCCATACCAATAATAGAATGATATATATTGTTGTAAGTAAACTCCACAAAATATAGATGCTAAACCCAATTGCCACCATAGTCAATCACATAAGCCCGAAGAATGTCCTTTAATGTCTGAATAGTTTTCTCCACTTTCCCGTTCTTCTACGGGTAGAAAGCAGTACTCAAACTCACCCTAGTCCCTAACCCTTTCTGGAAAGATCGCCAGAAGTGACATGTAAACTGTGTTCCACGATAAAAAATAATTGAAATAGGCACCCCATACAGCTTTACAATCTCCTAAAGATGCAGCTTTGTATAATTCTCCATCGAGAAAGTAGTCCGCACTGGCAAAATGTGATCAGATTTAGTCATCCTATCCACGATGACCCAAATTGAATCATATTGGTTTTGAGACCAAGGAAGACAAGTAAAAAAGTCCATCTTGATCACTTCTCATTTTAATTTGGGCAAATCAATATCTTTATACAACCCTCCTAGCCTCATGCACTCAATCTTAACCTATTGACACTCCATGTACTTGGCCATAAAATAAGCCACTTCCCTTTTTATACCAGTCCACTAATATAACGCCTTTAGAGCATGATATATCTTAGTCGAGCTAGGATGAACAATATAGGACGACTCATGTGCCTCAATCAAAATCCTTTGTCGTAACTCATCGATATTGATAACACTCAACTTACACATCAATTTAAGTGCAAGGCAGTCATCGTTAATATATTTACTCTACTTTGGTGTCTTGGTTGAATCTAGGAAGAACAATGTGAGTGGAAATCAAATTAATTCCAATAATGGATACTTGCTAAATTCAAACAAGTTTTACACAAAGATAAAAATGGGGGAGATAAGTATCAACACTAATGTTTCTTTTTGTGTTTTTACTAGTATAAATTTAGGGCTATGAATAATTAGAGTTCTATCAATTAGGTACGAATCTTGGGATTATGTATTACTAAAGGAAGTGACATATTGATGCTAAAGGTTAACTTCATTATTAGTAGGTCAAATGTAGGTAGGTTCGGTTATAGGTTTTGATGCTAGTCTTTCAACAAAACACCAAACTTTAACCCATTGATTGTTTCAAATACCTAATTGGTGTGTTCAACAATTAGTAACCAAACCTCAATTTAGGCATCCCTATTTATAGGATAATACCCATAGTATAGTTAACTTCACAACCACCCTTATGTCTAAGATAGTGCTAGATTAGCTAACTATACACATAATTGTCTACCATTTCTTTGGACTCCATATCTCTCTTTCAAAGATGATATGGATTCCTAAAGTTCACCCGAAACCCTTCTTTCGAAAATGGTTTTGAGCTTTCTAGAGTTTGGAGCTTTCACCTATCAAACCCATATGGGTATTTGGGGATTTCACCTACAAATCCCAACCAAATTGGTCAAGCAATGATAAAACCCATCAACATAAACTATTAAATCGAAGCTACCACTAACAAACCACAAATACTTTAATTCCTATTCATACATAACCCCAAGAGGGAGATCTAGCTACACATAAGATAAATAAGCAAAGATATACCCATAATCTGCATTGAAATAATTTAGTGAACACTCGATGAATGTTACTTCAAACTTTGGACTCCCATAAATCTCTAATGGAAATGAGCTATTCCTCCACTTATAGGCTACTCCAATGTATTCTTCACCAAAAACTTATACAGTATTTTACTCTCCAAGTATGGAGGCTATGAACTCAATAACAAAACCTAACTATTGAGGAAGATGGAATATGAAGAATTATTAAGGTTTGAGTCTTTTTATCAAATATGGGATCAGCCACTGCATTTATAATTTTGCCCTTGGGCTGCATCTTTTTGCCATGCCGCGATCGCACAGGCTTGGTTGCTACCGCGATCGAGATTAGCTTCTGCAACCGTGGTTAATTGACTTTACTTGACTGCCGCAATCGTGGTCATCTGACCACGACCTCAGTAACTGAGGCCAATTCCTTCTCTAAATCTTCAACTATAATTTCGTACTTCCTTTTGATCATTTTAAGCTCCATTCCACATCTTTCCATCTAATCAAATATGTGCCTGCAAAATGTAGATATTAGTGCATTCAATCAAAATTATGTCTCATTTTGTTCATTAAAAACATGGTAATGTGCATGAATATTGAGTGCAAATGAGTTGTAAAAAGTCCCCTCATCAATACCCCCAACTAAAATCTTTTCTTGTCATGAAGCAAGACCACCTCTTACCATTCAGAAACAATTATATATGACCAAACTTCATGCCTTAAAGATCACAATGACTTCAAGCTGAGTCACTACCACAAGTAGCTCAATGCAGACAGGCTATGCTATTTTCAATAAACCCCCTTATCATAAGATGCAATATCCAAGGATGCACAAGACTTCAAAGAGCAACCAAGAAACAAAAACCAACACTCTATACATGACTCCTTTTTTACCACAAATAAGCTATACTCCATTGCCTTGTTGCTCGGCAAGTGACAAATCACCCACCTCAACTTGTTCAAATACCAACGTCACAAGATACGTAACAAGAAATTTTAAGTGCAAAAACCCTCTCCATCATAAAATAAATCTCTATGCAACAAGTGTCATACCATACGCTTGCCTCTATTTTCACTCGCCACTACAAAGAAAGTAAATGGTTGAAGATCTCAAAGGACTTTTTGATCTTGTAATGTATGTTTGGGCTAGGGTCGAATATCATTAGGGAACAACATGGATACATCCTTCCTTGAACATATACATAACACTATTTAATTCATCTTTTTTACCATAGGCCACTCCTCTTTTTTTTTCTCTTTTTATGGCCTATTTTTTTCTTCTATTGTTCACCCAATTTTATTTTCTTGAAACTTTATATATTTCATTCCATTGTTTGATCCTCCCTTTTTCTATTCATTTATCTTTAATGCTAAGGTACAATAGGTATTTCGCTTGCAACTTTGTGGCCCCAAACTTATTTCTGTCAATCTTTACCACCCTCAACCTAGGCTTTTAGCCTTATGTTGCAATTTTAAGTTTAAGAAGGGTAAGAAAAAAAAGGGATAAAAAAATTGGTTCACGACATGTAATATGTTTGCCGAAGAATGATCCAAAGGCTCAAAGTAGGTAACTAGGGATTACATTCATGCTTGGGTAGGTTTTTTAGGATAAAATGGCTTACAAAATCATAAAGATGGCCTAAAATCATCTCTCCAACCAAATACAATCAAAATTAGCTTTGAAAGACTACCGAGGAGAGTTTTAGATAACAAAAGTATACCAAAGATGAATACAAAAAGATCACCACACATGGCATGCAAAATTTGCCAAGGGGGCTTAAATTTCCCTTATTGGAGTACCTATTTCTATTAACAACTCAACTATTTATGGAGTCACAACAATAAAAAATCTTTGTTTCAATATTGTTCACATCCATGACCTTGATTTTTACAAAAAAAAAATTTGGACAGAGAGGGTTATTTGTTTTCCATTAGCACCAAGCACAATTTGCTAAACATGGAAACAACCGAAGCCTTAGTCTCACAATTTAGCTAAAAAAGGCAAACCAATCATATGGTTACTCAGACTTTACTAATGGTGTACAATGTGATACCAACTTTACAATTTATAATAACACGGGTACTTAGACTTCTCTTGCATTCATGACATGATATGGGTACATAGAATTCCACTGATCTATGTCTCAAAACCTAAACACAACTCTTTACCTTAAGAATGTCATCACTCAATCTTTCATAAGACAAAGCTCATTATGCATCATTACAATAAAAATAAAAAAAAATAAAAAGTAAAACTAAACTAAAAACCATGATAATCCATAAAAATATGGGCACCATCAGAGTGCCCAAATATAGAATCTCAAAAACAAAACAAAAAAAAATAGTATCCAGAATGTCAAATCAGCATAAAAAAGAATATCCAGCAACACATCATAAAAATAATACAAATCCAAGGCACCCCAAAATACAAGGAAAGCAATGTCCTCATTGCATGTGCAATAAAGCCAAAGTAAAGGGGTCTCTCTGAATATGCATCAGGAGCTATCCTCTCCCGTTGACTCTTCAGCTCATCACTGGCATCATTAGTTGACCAATTAGCAGGAGCCTCATCTTTACAATCCAACCTTGGTAAAGGTAGTCGCTCATCAGGATTGAGCCCCTTGAAGAAGCCCTTTACCCCTTTCCATAGCTTCTTGAAGAACTTATCTCTTTTATTCTCTCTTTTTGTCACCTTCTCATATGAGTCCCTGAGATCTCTGTGTGATCCAGCTAAGAATGAGTAGGCTCTCTCCAATCCAACAACAGTGGCTCCTTGCTTTTTCTAATCCTCACGGTATATGTCATAATCCGATCGAGTCACATATGAGTGGCAAATATTAGACTCTCCTAGTCCCTGAGAAAATTCGGACACTAGCTCCCTAACCTTCTACATCTGACCTGAGATGCCATCAAGGGGGTTTGATGACAAAGGTCTACAAGAATTCTTGTCCTTTTAGGATGATTTGCTGGCGTCCATCTGCTTTTTCTTGCTTTAAACTGGGGCACCCTTACCCCTGAATCTAAGTGGGAAGATATAGGGGCCTGGAAGCACCATGTATCCACAGCATACTCTTCCACCTATGCTCTCTTATATATCTCAAAAACATGCTTGATTAATCATATAGATTCATATGGTAGTGTTTTAGAATGTTTTGGGCGCAGAAATGGATGTGTAAAAAATTTTGTTTTTGCAAACACTGCCCTCGGGTATGGTAATTGTAAAGCAGTGAGCGCAACTGCGGTGCCACAATCACGGCAATCAGGACCGTGATCACAGTACCTAAGACCAGATTTAACAGTTCTACACATTAGTCAAAACATAAATTTATGTTCTACTAGGCGTATAAACTTTATGACTAAGGATGTTGAGCCTAGATATCATGATTATACCCCCCAAGATAAAAGAATTTAGCATGGAGTACATAGGGTCATTGACTTGAATAGGTGGTGTACACATTAGTTTCGACTATTTAGGGCCTAAATCTAGGTACTCAAGATTTCCCCATTAGTGTGTACACCTACAATAGCTAACCATAACAATTAGTGCAAACAAGCATGCATTTAGTGTTGAAAATGATATTTTAGGCCTTTTCCTAAACTATAAGTTCTAAGCATGTAATTACATTAAGATCAAGGGAATAGAGACAACATACCAAGTTTGATGATGCAATTGGAAAGAACTGACACTTGGATAACACCAAGCCAAAATTTGAGCGAATTTTGACAGAAATTGAAAGAGATGCATGAGAAAAATGGCATTTGGATGGTCATTTAAATTAATATGACCATGATTGTGGTCCTAATTCCAAGATTGCAGTCACGTGGCCTCCATGATCTCAGTGACATGGGTCGCAGTTGCAGTAACTGATACTAGATTTTAGCTCCCCTGCACTCCACTGTTTAATCTAATATGCCATTTTCACATGTTTATTTTCACTTTCAATCAATATTTCTCTAAGCACCAATATTGTTTGGATAATGCATGAATAAATGCAGAAATAAAAGATACTTATCACGAATAAATAAAAAGGATACGGGCCACCTTTCATGGCGTGATAGGTTGCCTCCCATCGAGCGCTTAGTTTAACGTCGTGGTGTGACGCCTCCACCATTTTCTTTTGTATCTCCACTTAGAGGACATTCGCTCAATATGCAATGATCGGTGGAGGGAAAAAAGATTTAGATCTTCCAAGATGAGGTTTTGAAGAGGTGAAAAATTGGAAAGTATACTTTAATCTTGCCATGTTGAAGACTTAAATCTTTTACCCAACTTCACGTCGAATATTCGGTTTCGTTCCTTTGGTAAATGTGAGCACATCAATAGACTACTAGTTGCACATCGGATGTTGATTTCCTTGGCCATTTATGAATGGGGTTCCATATGCTCCTTTGGAATATAAAATTCCAAGATATATGAATCGTACTTCGTCTCCCCACAATCCATCATTTGTCTGGGTGGATAGATTCTCATCACATCCTCTAGGCATAATGTTGAAAAATAGTTTGAATGAGGTCTAATCCTTAATTCCAAAATTGCCTCTTCCAAAGAATCTTTACCTTAAAATGGTCTAGAGTCGTCATAAGAGATTTGCCTTGATTCGTTTTTTGACTCTAGTACCATTTCTTTTATTTTGGAATATTTTTCCCCATTTGATTCGTCTGATTGGGAAATCACTGAGGAGTCTTCGCTACCAAGATCATCACCATCGCTTGGTTTCTCTTTTTGATTAACCTCCTCTTGGAATGTGAGCAAGGTAGTGATTTTTGCAAGGTTTGTTTCTTTGCCCATTTCTCCATTTTGACAGTTTCCCTTCTAAATGCCTCATGAGTTTGATGCATATCTTACACATTCTCCCCTACTATAGTTACCCGATTCAAAATAGCTTGAAGAATTGCTTCAAGACTAGTGGACCCAGTATATTGATCTTCTTTCTCCTTATCATAAGACCTATCAAACTTATATTAAGAACTAGCAACTCGATTAGTATAATAGGGGGAGGGGGCATTTGGGCAATCACTCCAATGTCCATCTCGACCATCACACAGAACAACCATACTCCCAATAAGATCTCTCTTCAGGGAGTATAGTTACAATCTCACCTGAAGTGGGGTCTATGACAATATGGTCTTGGATCATCAAGATAGGACTTCCAACTACCAAAATCATATTTGTCAGAAAATGCAATAGAGAAAACTAAAGTAAAATGAAAATCTACCTAACATAAGAAATAAAAGAAAATCATAAATAAATATTTACAAGCTTGAATTCAAGCAAGTAAGCAGAATTTCTAAACTAACATAATACGACAAATTATTCCACGACAACTATGCTACTTTAGATAATGCTAAATTTACACGTCAATTTAAGTGAAAGGCGGTCGTTAATAAATTTACCCATCTTTGTAGTCAGGATTGAATCCACGAGGAACAATGTGAGTAGCAATCAAATTAATTCAAAAAATAGATAATTGTTAAATTCAAACCAATATTACACAAAGATAAAAATGGGGGATATAAGTATCAACACTAATGTTTCTCTTTGGATTTTATCTAGTATAAATTCGAGGCTATGAATAATTAGAGCTCTATCAATTAGGCACGGTGATTGGGATTATGAATTACTAAGGGAAGTGACACATGGATACTAATGGTTAACTTTATTAGTAGTAGGTCAAATGTGGGTTTGTTCGGTTATAGGTTTTGATGCAAGTCTTTCAACAAAACACCAAACTTTAACCCATTGATTCTTTCGAATACCTAATGGGTGTGTTCAACAATTAGTAACCAAACCTCAATTTAGGCATCCCAATTTCTAGGATAATACCCATGGTATAGTTAAATTCACAACCACCCTTATGTCTAAGATAGTGATAGATTAGCTAACTACACACATAATTGTGTACCATTGCTTTGGTCTCTATATCCCTCTTTCGAGGATGATATGGGTTCCTAAAGTTCACCTAAAACCCTTCTTTAGAAGATAGCTTGGAGCTTTCTAGAGTTTGGAGCTTTCATCCATCAAACCATATGGATATTTTGGGCTTTCACCCTTAAATCTCAAAATAATTTGTCAAGCAATGATAAAACCCATCAACATGAACTACTAAATAGAATCTAAAAATAACAAACCACACATACTTTAATCCCTATTTATACATAACCCCAAGAAGGAGATCTAGTAACATATAAGATAAATAAGCAAAGATATACTCATAATCTCCAATAAAATGATTTAGTGAACATTCAGTGAATGTTACTTCAAACTTTGAAGTCCCATAAATCTCAAATAGAAGTGAGCTATTCCTCCACTTAAAGGCTACCTTAATGTATTGTTCACCCAAAACTTATACAATATTTTCTTGTCCAAGTATGGAGTCTGTGAACTCAAGAACAAAAAATAACTATTGGGGAAGATTGAATAAGATGAATAATTAGGGTTTGAGTCTTTTTGTCAAATTTGGGATCAGCCATGTACATTTACAATTCTGCCCTTAGGTTGTATCTTTCTTTCTTGCCGCAATCGCAATTAGCTTCCGTGACCATGGTTAATTTGCTTTACTTGACTGTCATGATCATTATTATCTTACCGTTGACCGCAGTAACTGATGCCCGTTTTGGCTCTATGTCTTCAATTGCACTTTCTTCCTTCCTTTTGATTATTTTCAGCTCAAATCTACATCTTTCTATCTCATCAATTATGTGCCTGCAAAATGTGGATATTAGTGCATTCAATAAAAAATATGTCTCATTTATTCATTAAACGCATGGTAATATGCATGAATATTGAGTGCGAATGAGTGGTAAAATAACCCATCTTCAGACATCAGGAACACACAACCTCTCTTGGTAGAGTAAAGTACCATAACCATCGATCACCACTATCTTTCGACTAACAAAGTCACTCTTGATTTTCATCAAGATAGGATCTAACACTTACTTCTCCTTAATCTTCGCAACAAGAGACAACGAACAACTTCTTGCACCATCAAATCACCATCATTGGAGTTCAAGAGGAAAACTTCAAGATTATCCAAGAGGTGAATATCCTTCACCAATTCCTGCTTTCCTTCCTCCACTTGACCCAAACTACCCATGGATAACCTACTAAGATCTTCAACAACCACGTTAGCCTTACCTGGGTGGTAGTGAAGACATATATAGTAGTCCTTGAAAAGCTCAAGCCATCTTCCCTGCCTGAGATAAATCTCCTTCTGAGTGAACACATACTGCAGACTCTTATGATCAAAAAAGATATCCACATGCGCACTATACAAATAATGGCACCATATTTTCAAAGCAAGCACAACCACAAACCGCAAAATCATGAGAAGGATAATTCCTCTCATGAACCTTCAACTGCCTGGAAGCATAGGAAATCACCTTCCCATGATGCATGAAAACACAACTAAGCCTTACTCGAGATACATCACAATAAACCAAAAACCCCTCATTGCCTTCCAGGAAAGTCAGAATTAGAGCTGAAGTCATGTTATCCTTCAACTTCTCAAAACTCCCGTCACAAGCATCTGACCAAGAAAACTTAACCTTCCTCTAGGTTAACTTATTCAAAGGAGCAGCTATCGATGAAAAGCTTTCCATAAACCAACTATAATAACCAGCTAAACCCAAGAAGATCCAAATATCAAATAGAGTCATGGGTCTAGGCCACCTCTTCATCACAACAAAATTTTATAGATCCACCATGATCCCCTCACTAGAAATAATGTAACCAAGAAAGTTACAGCGTTCAACTAAAACTCACACTTGGAGAATTAGAAGACAACTGTCGTTCCTTTAAGATCTACAACACCACAGGAGGTGATTGACATGATCTACCTCACTCTCCGAATAAACTAAAATGTCATCAATAAATACAATAATGAAAAGATCCAAATACTGACAAAAAACCCTATTCATCAGTTGCATAAATTCTGCCGAAGCATTAGTCAACCCAAATGACAATACCAAAAACTCAAAGTGCCCATACTGAGTATAAAAAGCAATTTTAGGGATATCCACCTCCGTAATCTTTAGCTGATGGTACCCAGATCAAAGATTTATCTTAGACAAAAACTAGGCACCTTTTAACTAGTCGAATAGATCATCTATCCTTTGAAGAGAATACTTGTTCTTGACCATCATCTTATTCAATTGCCTATAATTAATGCACATACGAAGGGAACCGTCCTTCTTATGCACAAACAACACCAATGCATCCCATGGAGATATACTAGATAAAATAAACCCCTTATATAAAAGATTCTTAAGTTTCTCCTCAAGTTCTCCCAACTCAGTCGGAGCTATTCTATACATAGGAATAGAAATTAGATGAGTGTCCCTAACTAAATCAATACCAAACTCTATTTCCCTATTCAGAGGAACACCTAGAAGATCATCTAAAAAGACCTCTGGAAACTTATTAACCACTGGAACTAACTTAAAAGAAGGACCTTCTGAGTTAGAATCTTTAACTCAGTTCAAGTGATAAACACAACCTTTAGAGATTAACCTCTGAGCTCTTAGATAAGAAATAAATATCCCCCTAGGATCTAAAGAACCACCATCCCATTCTATGATTGGTTCACCAGGGAACTTAAAGATAACCCAATGAGTCCAAAAATATAAAGATATGTAACAAAAATGCAACCAATCCATACCTAAGATGACATCAAAATCCACCATACCCAACTCAAACTGATCCACCAAGGGTTGCTTGCCACCAATAGATACAGAAAACCCTTATAGACTCTCTTAGCAATAACCGAGTTACTTGCTGGGGTAGAAATAGAAAAAGGATTCAAATTAACTTTTGGATCAAAAACAAAAGATACAGACACATAAGGAGTTAAAAAGGAGATAGTGGACCTCAGATAAAGCAATCAAAATATGTCACAAGATAAAAATTGCAATATACTAGTAATGACATTAGGTAATGCCTCAGATTCCTGTTGAGATGTACGAGTATATAACCTATTCCATCCAATATTAAAACTATGAGCAGTAATAGAAGTAGATATGACACTACTGGGTGTAGGAGTAGAACATAAAGCCATTGGTACCTTATTCTTCTCTATAGGAACATTGTTTACTGGAAAATCCCTGATCCATTGGCCAGTATTTGTCCCTTTCTTCATCGTTATAACCCCAATGAGGATGACCACTAAACCAACAAAGAGGGCATAAAGAAACTGACTGATCTGTGCTTTCCTGAGATTGGGCACCTTGTGCTCAAAAATTGTCATGACTATGATGACGCCTGTCGCTCGACTGGTAAGGAGAACTAGCAAAAAAAAAGGAACCAAAACCCCCCAACTTCTTTTTCTGCCATTTGCCACCCTCCCAACCACCATGAGATTAAGCACCTCTCAGGTCAGAAAACTTGATCTTCTTATCTTGTCTATCCTTGCACTCTGCCTTCTTTCTTGTATTATCCTCCACTTGCTGCATATGAACAGTCAACCTAGAGATGTCCATAGCTTAAATCAACAAGGTAGTCTTGCTCTCCAAAATCAGATCCCAATTCAACCTAGAATTGAACTTCCTTATTCTTGCCCATATATCAGCAACTAAATAAAGATCATACCTAGACAATTGGTGAAGCTTTAAGGCATATTCCTTGACAGAAATCCTCCCCTACTTGAGGTTCACAAACTTCTCTATCTTTGGTTCCCTAAATTTTTAGGAAAAGAACTGTTCTAAGATGGCCTTAGAAAAAGTATCACACAAGACTGATTCTTCCATGTCACCCCTATCCCTATCCCACTTTTCGTACCACTGATATGCAACCTCTTTGAGCTGATAAGCTGCAAAGCTTACCCCTTCCACATTAGTAACCTACATTACCCAAAATATCTTTTCCATTTCATTTAAAAAGCCCTGTGGATCCTTCTCCAGCTTTATTCTAGAAAAGGTAGAAGGACCCATCTTCATAAATTAGCAAACCCTTATTGCATCAATAGACAAATCACCAATCGTACCCCGTTCAACCTGAGCAGTGACTATCTGAGTAATAACATGAATAGACTGATGGAATTTTTTGTAAGTCACCTTAGCTTGAGGAGGACTAGTATCAATTGGTAGAACTCCAGAACTATCAGGGATAGGATTGTGAGATCGAAGATGAACCACAGAAGTAGGATGCACCCCTTCAACATTACCCCAAATGGGATAGAAGAATTTCCTTATATTCCAAATCTACAATGTATGATATGAAATACAAATAAATACGGATTAGAGAAGATTCTGGGATTGAGACTCTAAGATTTTAAATAGAATAACAAGAAAGTGAAATATTTCTAAATTCCTTGTAGAGTCTTCCTTATGAGTGTGACGCGCTACTCACCGCTAAAATAGACTCTAATCGACATAACTTTATGGAATCCCAATTAACCATGAACCTAGGCTCTGATAATAACTTAACGCGACCCAACTAGGGGCCTTGTCATAATGGGCATCCCAAGTCCAACCGAGATAGAAGACTACCCTTGTTACCAACCTAACCTCCAGTTGCCTGCCTTAATTTGGTTGAATTTCTAATCATGTAACAAGATAGTGTAACAGCTCACGTGAAGACTCTGGGATAAGATTGAAATTGTGACCAACCCAATCATTCTAACCATAAAAAATCAATACCAAAACAAGGGCCATAAACCAGGACATAGGCAAAGATATTCCAAAACATAATGTAATTAATACCAAAATAAAATACAATGGAACAACCAATAATATTGTCCAATGATACCAGCCCTCCAGGTTATTCTAATTCCAAGGACGACATCAATACCAATCTCTACCATTCCAACCCATAGAAGAACCACAAAGCCTCTAACCAAAAGAGTATTAAAATATGATAGAACATGCCCCTAACCATGGCCAAAATCAATATCCAAAATAAAATTAATGTGTCTAAAAATATCCATAACATGAAATAGAGCATTCCAAAAAGATGGAAGCTCACCACTTTGGTTCAAACATTGATCCCTGAGTCAATCACTATATAGAAGGAGTAGAATGGTAGGTTCTTTCATGGTATGGGTATATAGTTGCCAGTAGATGGGTTAGCAGGTGAATGCTAGCACAATCTTAGGATAAGGATAAAATAATTCCATTTTTAAAATAAAGTAAAACCATCCATATACACACGACCATACATATATATAACCATCCAGGAGAGGGGACCAAGTTTAGCATGCCTTTAGAACCATTATCTGGAATGTGTAGCTTTGCCATCCTAAACTACCCATAAGCTATATCGGTTTAGCTCACCTAGCTAAAAGGGCCCCAGTGTGTGAAGCAACACGACCAGGTAATAAAACCTAGGATGACTAGTACACACCCTAAAATATAGTGTGACATCATGCACGCGGTCACCAAGACCAACCTTACATCGGTAAATATGAGTTTCCAGTTTTGGTTCCCTCCCCCCCCACCCCCCCGAGACCTCTACCTTTCATGAATTTGTTACACATCCTGACGTTATTGCTTAATTAAAACCATTACCAAGAAACCAACCAATTGATTTACCATTTACTAGCCAAGGACATTTAGTAGTGGTATGTTTATACTGACCATACTTTCAAGTACTACCCATACCCTACCACATATAGGTTTAAGAGGACTTCTAAGTGCCATTCATTTACTATATTAAACCTCTTAGGGGATTCCATGTACCCCTCAAGCATAGCTAACAGTGCCTAAACGCATATGCAAGTGTACATGGTCTACCAGTAATATAGTGGCCTTAAAGAAAGTTGAATATTGATCCTAGAGGGACTTGTTTTAATGACTATTAAATTCTACTTCATAATTTTAGATTAATTGATGCAAGCATAACCAAAATAGAGTTTTGAATATTGTAAATTACTTGTAAATTAAACAATGCATAAAGTAAACATCTAGAGGCAATCAATAGGAAAAAATCCAGGTTTAAAGAACTTTGAATAATCATACTACACTATTGAGCTTCATTCATGAAATTACATATCTTGGTTGTTGATTCGTAGGAGTAATTGCATGATCATGGTTTCTTAACCTCTAACCGTTTACCTAACTTGGACATTACAACTACATCATTGAGCGGGGATGTAATAATCCAATTATGTTTTTAAGTTATTATCCTACGTGTGAATCAAGTAAGGCTTCTAGATATATCCCTGTCCTAGATGCGAATTTGCACTCCTTATTTTATAAAAGAATACAAACCATACTTTGTTTATTCCTATGTTATATCTCCCTATTCCCTCTACCGAGATCACAAGGGTGACAATTGATGTATTCTAAGGGTGATCAATCCTCAAAATAGTTAAAACAAGAACAAATAAATAACCAATAATTATAAGCAAATGAAACAAAATTAATTTGAAATAATATTACTCATGTTCTTGGCTTTAACCCTGGAAAGGGAAATTTGGCCACTCATAGCCCTAATCAACATCCAAATAATTATATCAATGATTAAAACCATAAAGAAACTAAATTAAAGAATGAAAAACCTAAAAATAAAGTTGTGGTAGCCTCTAATGTTGTCCAAGCTAATCTAGGTATTCTAAAATGGGTTTTAACAAGTTATATTTATAGTAGACTAATCATAAACCGAGTAGGATTTGGTTTTTATTATAAGTACTCAATGCAATGAAAACATTATTAAAGGCATTTTGTCAAACACATTGGGGGCATAATATATCCAAAATCAATTTCAATTACTATTAAACCATTCCCATTTAATCCAATTATCCAAAACAACCATTAATGCACATAAATCATAATTAAAACCATGGAAAACCATAACCAACCATTTAATATTAAAAACTCCCAATTTATATTTGAAAACCAAAATCATACAATTAATAAAGTCATGAAAATATTCATAAAACCATGCTTTTAGATAGAATTAACAATAAGGAGAGAGAACATGTCTTAAACCAAGATGGTGATAAAAAGAAATCATCAAGACAAGCCCCAAATCAATCCTCTTTTTGAAACCCTAGCTTTCCTTGACTAAAAGCTTTTGAGATAATTATAGAGTGTTTAGAAGAGTTTTTGATTGTTACTGAATGGAATAATAAGGTAAATGACCTCCCAAGTATGTTAGAAGTTGTGTGACCTTATTAGGATAAGTGGAAAAATATCCAAAATACCCCCATTTAAGTTGTACAAAATCCCGTCCTAGGGATACGACTAACCCTCATAAGTCATACCTTCCAATACAAGTGGTACCCTCCACTTGTATCCTAGTCTCAGCCTTTGGATTCAAAATTATCCAACATACAACTCATCCAACCAAGTCGTATTTATATTATAGAATCTGTACCCTTCATCTGTACCGCTGGTAAATTTAAACCCAAGGAAGATTTAGACATTTTTCACCATATGAGTCCTTGGTATAACTCGTACCCTAGCTTATGGCTCATGGTGAGCCACTCATACTCAGATTCAACCTAAGTAACCAAGTCTAATATTATGTTAAGGAACCAAATTATTTGTAGCCACTGATACCACTCGTACCCTTATATCGTATCTATTCCAGTAACCAAAATCCATCCCACCAAATAATATTGGTCAACATATGATTTGACCTTACCATCTGTACCCTAATATACGGCTCATACCCTTGAGCCATTTTGGGTCTAGAGACTAAAATTCTAGGAGATTTTCTAAGGTCCAAAAAACAAGGTGTTTTAGTTAAAATTAGTACTAAACTATGGTAATGCCAATAGAACTAATTTTCATGGCCTAATTGTTGGTGTCATAATGAGCTATTGCTTATTCTATTAAAGGAGCCCATGAAAATGTTATTAATTAAGCCATGGTTTTTCAATTTCTCAAGTTAGTAATAAACTTTCTTTATGATGATGGTGGCAAATAGGACACTACTCATGATAATGCTTATGGTTGTGTTCATGGTCTAATGGACTAGACTATTGGCTTATAGCTTATATTAGTTATGTTTCCTGTATATGTATACACTTGTTGATACTGTAACAATGATAAGGATGAAGAAATATGAAGGTATGATCTTTATGCTTCTCCTTTTATGTTCTTTACTTTAGCCCTCGTGGGGCTTGTACTTTACCTTAGCCATCGTGGGTCTTGTCATTTACTTGTACCCTCAGGGTCTTGTTCTTTATTATTGATATTAATTTGCCTATTATGATGATATTGATATTTGGCAAGGCCGGAGAAGGTTATGATGATGATATTGATATTGGATTTGTCTACTATTCATTAGTGGAGAGTTTATGTGGTCTCAACCAGCAGGATCTTCTCCCTTGTCTTGTATGAGTTCTCCAAGATGTGCTTGTAGAAGTATATGCTACACGGTGTTAGAGATTAATTGAGAGATCAGTTCTTCAGGTTAGAGTAAGGCTCTATGACAGTTGCTGATTAAGAGTCCTATTTTTATGAGTTTGCCAGTTATGCCACATTTATTTTGGACGCTGAGTATGAGATAGTTATCTACTTTTTTAGGGGTTTGAGAATCCCCATTTATATGGCTACTCAAAATTTAGTTATTGCGATTAGGACTTTTGGATCATGCTAGGGTGATAGAGTAGATACACAATGAGAGTCTTGAGGGTCGTAATAAGAGGCCTAAATTACAAAAAATATACGGTGGGAGTCGTATTGGTTATTGATTCAAAGGTTGTAGTTCAAATGTTGGGTATTCTCCATCTCCATTTTTCATCCTCAGAGTCATCTTAGTCAACCAGTTTAGTCAGCTCTCCAAATTACTGATGGAGGTTAGTCTAGTGCTAGTGCTCGCCCTGGTAAGGGTGGTGACCAGTATTCAAGAGGTTTATCTTTGGATCAATCTAGACATTATGGTTATTTTCGGACAGCTGGATCTATTGGTTTGGTTTTCCCCAGGTCTCTTCTTATACTTGTTGACTTCCTGGTCACTATTCGAGAGATTTCTCTATTGATGGGTCAATAGTTGTTGCAGCTTAGGGTGTTTCCCCTATTAGAGTAGTTCATCCATTGGTTAAAGATGATTCTCATAGTCACAGGGGTGGTTACCAGGGTGCTCGAGGAGGTTCTTATATAGGCAGGATAGGAGGTCTGTCAGGTTCCTCGCCAAGTAGCGGCGTGGTCATTTATATTCAGTACCTTCTAGACCCGAGTTTGATACTTTGAATCCTGTAGTTACAGGTACAATTTTGATGTGCCGCAATTTGTCTCCTGCTTTATTTGATCTGAGATCCATTTATTCTTATATATTTACTTATTATGCACCACAATTAGAGTTGACTGGTGATTTATTATCTATGTCATTGTGCATATCTATTCTCATAGGTGATTCTTTAGTAGTGGATCAAGTATTCAAATCATGTGTTGTGATATTTAGTGATGTTGATACCTGTACTGATCTTATTATTCTGGCTATGCTGGATTTTGAAATAATTCTGGGCTTGGATTAGTTATCCCATTATCATATGGTCATGGATTGTTTTGCCAAAATAGTTACCATAGACATGCCCGACGTAGCCTAGTCACATGGTAGGGAGTGATTAGCTTCGAGCTGAGGTAGATTATCTCGTATGTTTATGCTAAAAAACTTATTTCAATAGGTTGAATGCCTTATCTCACTTCTATTTTTATACTCATGTGGAAAGTTCGTCGCTTGACTCTGTGCCTGTTATTTGTGAGTTTTCTTATGTGTTCCCTACCAACCTGCCTGGTATTCCTCTGTCTGTGAGATTGAGTGTGCTATTAACCTCGAGCCTGGCACCCGATCTATTTCTATAACACCTTACCATATGGTTTCTACCAATCATAAGGAGCTAAATTCTTAGCTACCGGACCTTCTTAGTAAGGGTCTTATTAGACCGAGTGTATCCCCATGGGGAGATCCTATATTGTTTGTAAATAAGAAGATGGTTCTATGCGTATATCTATTGATTATATGCATCTTAATAAGTTGACGGTGAAGAAACGTTAGCCTATGCCTCATATTGATGACTTGTTTGACCATCTTCAGGGAGTGGCGTGTGTTCTCTAAGATTGATTTGAGGTTTGAATACCATTAGTTAAGGATTCGGGCTGAGAATATACTGAGGATGGATTTTAGGACCCATTATGGTCATTATGAGTTCTTACTGATGTCCTTTGAGTTGACTAAAGCTCCAGATGTGTTCATGTATTTGATTAACCAAGTATTTAAGCCTTATTTGTAGTCTTTTGTGATTGTGTTTATTGATGAAATTCTTGTGTATTCGAGGAGTAGTGAAAAGCATACACATCATTTAAGGATCATGCTCCAGACTTTGAGAGATCATTTGCTTTTCACCAAGTTCTCCAATTGTGAGTTTTTGCTTGAATCAATAACATTCCTTGGCCATGTGGTTTCTAAGGATAGTATTATGGTAAACCTATCAAAGATTGAGGTGATCCATAATTGGGCTAGACCTATGTCTCCAACAAAGGTCCATAGCTTTGTTGGGTTGACAGATTAATATAGACACTTCAATGAGGGCGTTGCTACTTTTCATCACCTATGAACATATTGACTCTAAAGGAGGCTCTTTTTCGATGGTTCGATAAGTGTGATTCAAGATTTGGAAATCTCAAGGATTCACTTACTTTAGCTCCCATGGTAGATCTTCCTGTTGAGGGGGAGGGATTCATCATATTTTGTGACGCTTTTGGTGCTATCCCTAGTTGTGTTTTTATGCAGTAGGGTCGTGTTATTGCCTATGATTCTAGAAAGCTTAAGGTGCCTTAGCACAACTACCTCACTCGTGATTTGGAGTTGGTAGCGATAGTTTTTGTGCTCAAGATTTGGAGGAATTATCTCTATGGTGTGCACTATGAGATTTTCACCAATAATTGTAGCCTTCAGCATCCTATGACTCAACGAAAGCTAAATGCTCGACAACATAAATGGATGGAGTTTCTGAAGGTCTATGATATTTCCATCTTGTATTATCCAGGTAAGGTGAATGTAGTATTTGATTCCATGAGTTGCAAGGCAGTGAGTATGTTGAAATGGGGAAGGTTGTACCACACAATGAGGGACCAGGTCCTTTAAAGTTAGTCACATGCAATCAAACAGTAAAGCAGTAAGTAAACAACACTTTTCATGAAATATAAAGAACACAACAATTTAACATGGAAACATCCTTGTTCAAGGGAGGAAAAACCACAGTTTGCCCTCATAAGAACTCAAGAATCCAATAGAATCAACCTCTTGATTACAGACTCGATTTGAACGTAAATCTAGGCTGCGCCAGCTTGTAATAACTCTATTACAAGCCCACCTTGTCAACTCTGCCAAGACTCATTTCAATATTCATTAACTATAACCAAGATTGAACTCAAGTAACTCTACCTAAGAACTCTCAAGAAACAAGAAAAAGACATTATTCTTATAAAATGTTCAATTACAGTCTCAAACATTCAAGAACACTTAATATTTCAGCACACACAAAAGCTATTAACTTAAGCAATGTTGTAAAGTTGAGTTTCCGCCAATTTCCATTTTAATAATCAGATTGCAAAAATTATTCAATGGAGAAGCATTATTTTCCTTTTATAGTGGAGTAATGTTAGGGTAGAAATCTGATTGGGCCATGTGTCCTGACTGGTACACATCTCACCTGCGTAGTTTGTAACACTAGACGACAAAACTGTGCAGGCCATGTGACAACTATGTATTTCCATAAAAGCCCAGGGACCTCGCCCCTTGTTGTCAGTTGGAGCATCAAATTCTCAAATCCATTCACCTTATTCAGTCAGAGTGATTACCATTAATGTCAGTGAATGTTCCCCCTATCATTATGTGACACTCCCTAAAGTCGGGTCATGTCATATGGGCACCCTAATCTCACATGATCCGGAGGTCACCCCGATAACTCAACCTAATCATCAATTTACCTCACAAGGGTCGGATGGAATTCGACAATATGATAAGATAGCAAAAAATATATTAAAAGTAATGACTTAAACATTTCTAAGCACTTCATTAGATTAATCAACTACAAATATTCACAAGTCCACAGTCATCCATAATACCTCAATAAAAACCGAAGTTTAGAAATGTATATATTAGGACAATCCCCCGAAAATAGCAAAACCAAGTTAATATAAGACTAAATCTAAAGATAGGATACCAAGAATGAATATCGTCTGAAAAAATGAAGCTCACCATTCTATAGTCAATGCACGAACCGCTTCAATCACCTAATCACTGTGCAAAAAGAGAAGATAATACTCATATCCAAGGGGTACAGCTCAAGATAACATTAAAAGCTAAAGTTTTACAATGGTTCTATGTCTAGGTGTTTTAATTCTCCCCCACTTAGATCATTTGTCCTCGAATGAGAGTTAAGGCAAGCAATAACCACAAGACAACATGTCATCACATATCAAAACAACCTTCAAACAAGGTAGAGCAAGCATACAACATGGATATAACACATATCATGATCATCATCGATCAACTATTCATTTCATTGGCTTCGAGACTCAAACCCAATATTTATCAAAGAAACTTGTTCATTTCAAAGCTTGGGGACTTAAACCCCTTACTTACCAATACATAATCATTTCATAACTTAGGGACTTCAACCCATCAACTTATCAAGGATACTTACTCAATTTAAGGATTAGGGACTCGAACCCATCATTGACCGAAAACGTGAATGAACTCAAGATACTAGGGACTTAAACTTTACACAACCAAACATGCCTAATTTCAAAACATTAGGGACTTGAACCCATAGTTTAACACGAGACAAATCACTGACTTTAACCCATTTTCTACCAAAGACATAAATCAAAACATGGAGATCAAAACATACTTCCATCCCAAGCTTCTAGAATGGGAAACTATTGCGGATACTTGGACTTTATGTCCTCTTTCACCTCCCAAGTAGCTTTTTACGAATTTTAGTTCCTTCATAGAACTTTCACCAAAGCCACCTCTTTCATTCGCAACCAAAAAACTTGATGATCCAAGATCCTCACTAGGATCTCCTCATAAGACAAAGAGTCTGAGATACCAATATCCCTCAAGGGAACAACCACCGAAGGATCACCTACACACTTCCACAACATAGAGGCATGGAAAACCGGGTGAATGGAGTTCATATTAGAAGGAAACTCCAACTCATAGGCAATATTGCCACCCCTCTTCACTATCAAGTAGGGGCCAACTTATCGGGGACTAATCTTTCCCTTTTTACCAGATTGCATCACTCCCTTCATGGGAGATACTTTGAAGAATACCCAGTCGCCGACACTAACCTCTAAGTCCCTACGCCTCATATTCGCATAGCGAGTTTGGAGACTTTAAGAGGTTTTAAATCTATCACGAATCACCTTCACCTTCTCTAAGGATTGGTGGACTGAATTGGGGCCAACCAATTTACCCTCACCAACTTTGTACCACCCAATAGGAGATCGACATCTCCTACCATAAAATGCCTCAAAAAGGGCCATGCCGAAACTAAAGTGGTACCTATTATTATAAGTGAATTCAATCAAAGAAAAATGGTCATACCAACTACTACCATAATCAATCACACAAGCCCGCAATATGTCCTCCAACATTTTGATGGTCTTTTTCGCTTGCCCATCCATTTGCGGGTGGAAAGTGGTACTAAGGCACACTCTAGTACCCAAACCCTTTTGGAACAACTTCCAAAAGTGGGATGAAAATAGAAGACCACGATCCAAAATAATAGAAACTAGAGCATCATGAAACTTTATGATCTCTATAAGATACAACTTAGCATAATCTTTTAATGATAAATTAGTCCTCAAGGGCAAAAAGTGAGCTAACTTGGTCATTCTATCAACAATGACTCAAATAGAATCACGTTGATTCCAGGATCTAGGAAAATTGGTAACAAAATGCATACTAACTGCCTCCCACTTCCATTCGGGTAATGGGATCTATTGATCCATGCCCCCAGGCCTCATGTGCTCAACTTTCACTTGTTGACACACCATACACTTGGGCACATAACTAGCCATATCACGCTTCATATTACCCCACTAATAGAACTCTCTAAGATCATGATACATCTTGGTGGAACCAAGATAAATGGCATAACAGAATCCATACGCCTTGGACATGTCTATTTTCCTCAATACATCAATGTTGGGAACACATAGCCTACCTTGGTATCTCAAGATACCATCACCACCAATCACAAAGTCCACAACTTTTTGTTTACCCACATTACTCTTGATCTTCATCAAATCAGGGTCCAATTCATGCTTTTTCTTTATCTCAAAAACAAGAGATGACTGAGATACTGGAAGCATAAATACACCACCATCCTCAGAGTCTGCAAGTAAAAATTCAGGATTATCCAAACAGTGAACGTCTTTAACCAATTCTCACTTATCCTCATCTATATGGGCCAAATACTACATAGGCAATCTACTAAGAGAATCGGCGACCACGTTTGCCTTACCGGGATGGTAATGAATACTCATATCATGAACTTTTAATTTTCTAGAAGCATAGGCCACCACCCACCATGTTGCATCAATACACAACCAAGACCGCTATGAGAAGCATCACAATAAACCACAAAACTATCACTACCCTTGATCAAGATTAATGTCAGAGCCGAAGTCAATTTATCTTTCAATTCTCAAAAATACCCTCACACGCATCAAACCACAAGAACTTGACTTTCTTTTGGGTCAATTAGGTCAATGGAGAAGATATAGTAGAGAAAATCCCCATAAACCTTCGATAGTAATTGGCTAGACCCAAGAAGCTCTAAATATTGGTTGGAGTCATAGGTCTAAGCGACTTTTTAACCGCCGCAACCTTTTAGGGATCTACTATGATCCCTTCACTAGAGATGAAGTGACCAAGAGAGGCTACAACTTTCAACCAAAACTCACACTTGGAGAACTTGGCATATAAAGAATGATCCTTCAAAGTTCGCAGCACGACATGGAGGTGATCTACATGACCCGCCTCACTCTTAGAATAAACTAAGATATCAATAATAAAGAGAATGACAAATATGTCCAAGAACGGATGGAAGAACCTATTCATCAAGTTCATGAATGCCGTCGAGGCATTAGTCAGCCCAAAAGACATGACAATAAAGTCATAGTTACCATACCAAGTCCTAAAGGCAGTCTTAGGGAGATCAGCATACCTAATCTTAAGCTGATGATAACCCGATCTAAGACCTATCTTAGAGAAACACTTCACACCCTAAAGTTGATAAAATAAATCATCAATCCTAGAAAAAGGATATTTATTCTACACAGTCACTTTGTTCAACTAACGATAATTAATGCACATACAAAGGTAACCATCCTTATTGCACATGAATAACACAGGAGAACCCCATAGAGACACACTAGAGTAGATAAAACCTTTATCTAAAAGGTCTTTTAGTTTCTTATTAAGCTTTTTTAGCTCCACCGAAGCCATTCTATAAGGAGGGATACAAATCAGATGAGTGTTCAGAACAAGATCAATCCCAATATCAATTTCCATATCAAGAGAAACACCGCGAAGATCATCGGGAAACACCTCGGGAAGCTCATTAAACATGGGAACAGATTCTAGAGAAGGCTCTTCTAAATTAGAATCTTTAACTTGGACAAATGATATAAACATCCCTTTGAAATCAACTTTTGGGCCTTTAGATAAGAAATAAACCTTTCCTTAGGCACTAGGGAACCACCTTCCAATACAATGACCAGCTCATTAGGGAATTTTAACATGACCCTATGGGTCCGACAATCTAACGAAGCATAGCAAAAGTGCAACCAATCTATCCCCTGAATAAAATCAAAGTAAACCATGTCCAACTCTATTAAGTCTACAAAAGTATCCCTACCGCCAACCGATATCACACACCCCTTGTAGACCCTTCTAATAACCATAGGGTCTCTGATCGGGGTAGAAACAGAAATAGAAACCGAAAGAATCTTAGGACCATAATTAAGATGCACAGCAACATACGAGAAAAATTAGATACTGGACCAAGCAAACAATACACATCATGGAAGAAAAGACTCAATATACCCGTGATAACATCGGGAGATGCCTCAGAATCCTGGCGAGTAGTAAGTATATACAATTGCTTTTAGCTAGGTGCCAAAAATAGAAGTAGAGGCATATATAAAACCTTTAATGTGGGGGTAGATGGAGTAGAAATAGGGGTCTTATTACCTAAAGAAACTGCTAGTGAGGGGCACTCATGCTGCATGTGCCCAACCCGACCACAATGGTAACATTTATTTTGCCCCTTTGCACACTAACCACGATGACTCTAACCATAAAATTTGAAATAAGAGCGAGGTGAAGCCGACTGGGCACCACTAGCCTGGACTTGGGCACCCTGTGCTAGGGACCCACTACTAAAATGAGTCTGACAATCACCCAAAAACTTCAGGTAAGGAGAGCGAACACTAGATAAGGAGAAAAAACTCAAAATCCCTTACATCTTCTATGGAAACTTCCCACAATCACCACCATTATGCTCACAAGTCCTAAAAGTTTTTCTTTAAGTAATACTCTGTATTTCTCAAGCTTAACTTAACTCTGAATTCATGAATTATCCAATATAAAATTTTTGGAAAATCTTAGTATTTTTTAGTTTAGAGCCTGCCATTGCGTAGGAACTTGAATTAGCTTTCCAACGATATAAAATTTTCCTATATCCAATAACCGGGTAAGAAGTTATGGTTATTTTAAGTTTCGGTCGTTAAACACCGTCATTCAGGCCAGTAGCGCGTCGCGAAGTATGTCAAAATGGCAATTGTCAGTTTCTAGTGAAGTACCATGAAATCGACAAATCTCGCCACAATTTCACATTTGTCAATTTCCAGAGTACCACCACGATTCTACCTTGATGCAATGAACTTCCAGGTCCCAACCAAAGTGGCAAGGAGATACCACCACATCCCGCCACCATGTATTTTTCCAGTTGGTAATTTCTAGAGACACGGTGTGATAGCACCGCATTGCGCTAGGTGCCTATTTTAAGAAATTTTGATGGAAATTAAATGTTTTATCAAAGGTTAAAGCAATCTTTTCCCATGATTTTAACACAACCAGATATGAGATTTAATCCCTAAAAATGTTTTAAATCATTACTCACTCAATTTATCCCCAAATTAAAAGTATTCTCTTTCAAAACTACAATCCCTAGCTTCAAAAAACCAAGAGCAATCTCAAAGGATTCACCAAGAACTTCAAGAAACTCACAAATTAAGGTATGTTAGGTGTTCATCTATGGGTTCCTTTCACCCATAGAGTCCACGGATCAGTTTTCATTCTACAAGATGGTTGAACTATGAACTTCCATGCTTAAATTGAATTAAATTAATATTCATGTTATTGTTGGGTTTTAGTTCATGATTAAATTACATGCTTTTATGAAATTAATCATTGTATGTGTTGAATTACAAGATCTTCATGATAAACCTTTAAATTTGCAAGTTGATTGATGTAGCCATGATGACTATATGTTTCGATTATTGGATAACCTAAGCATACTCCCCAAGTGTTTGCTAAAATGCCTATGTGAAGTAGATAGTGGAATCTTCATATGTCATTATGTGGTCCCAATTATGTACAAGCTTATGCCCCACAAATGTTTGATGAAATGCCACTATGAAAGAATTATGGACAAGTGTACATTGTTGTCTATCTCAAGATCATGCTATGCTTTATTTTTCATGCTATCGAGTCCTAGGGGTATTTAATACTCGACAATTTAGCTGTGTACCTAGAGCTTGTGTTAGTTATAAAATTGTATCAATCATGTCCCAATCAGTAGAATCCAGTCAGTTACAGAACTTAGTAGAACTCAGTCAATTACAAAACTCAGAAAAACTTCGTAAACTCAGTATCAATCCAGTCTAGTTCAGTATACTAAATTTAGTGTCTTTTAGTTGGAGCATGATTCAATACCAAGTGAACCCAAGGATGGGGGCTCACCTGCCAGTAGAGGGTATGATCCTAAGAAGAAATCCTTGTGTTCTAGAACTACGTAGCCAGCGTAGGTTGAGACATCAAACCTTTAAGATAAGGGTTCCAACATTCTCATTTGAGTACTTGCCAAATGAGGGTAACTCTTCAGTGTATTTACCTGTGGCATGGTACTAACACCTTTCCAACTGGGGTCACAGGTTGGACCCCAACTTAGTTATCTTATTTGGGGTATGTCATTAGATGATTTCCTCCCATAGTCTCAGTCTCAGTCTTTAGAATAGAACTCTGTTCAGTTCTACAAAATCAGGACTGTTAGATACAGTCAACTAGTATCAGAAAATCAATTATCAGTAAATTTAGATATTAGCCACTCAGTATCAGAATTCAGGACTTAGCTTAAGACAAGCTTAGTCACAGTATTTATTTATATGCACATTAGTGCATAATCAGTATTTACAGCAGTATCAGTTATCTATGTATTCTCATGATCAGTTTCTCTATATTATGCAACCAGTTATTGTTCATGTATATAAACCCTTGTATTCAACCTTACCTCATCTAGCATACCAATACATTCCACATACTGACGCATACTCTTTCTTTGCGCTATGATATCTCATATCATAGGTTCGTACACTTAGGTTCCCGGCCGTGCATAGATAGATTCAGAGTCGGCTAGCAGTAGTAGATTAGCAGTGAGTTCTCATTATTCGAGGATATTCTTTTATTTCATTATTTAAGTAGACTCAATATTTCAGTAGATGAAGTTAGTTGGGGGATTGTCCCATCAACTCCAATTTTAGACAGTTTCAGTTAGAGGCTTTTCAGACTTGTTTTCAGGCAGTGCTCAATTTATAAATTGTTATTTCAGTTGATACACTTTAGCAGTATTTATAGATTTGAACCTTATAGCATTTCAGCCTAAATTCCGCATTTATGATAGTATCATGTTTCAGTGCTCAAAGCAGATAATAGTCATAGGTTAGGTTGTGTTCCTTTACTGTCGTAAGTACCGTGTAGCATCCAAAGTACAGACTCGGGGTATTACACTTTACCTCTCACTAATCTCAACTTGTTTTTTTTTCTTTTCTTCCACTTATTGTAAATATACAATCAAACTAGAAATATCCATGGTCTCAATTAACAAGGCCATCTTGCTATCAAGGACTAACTAACGGGACAATCCTGAGCAAGCTTACACATTCTAGAGCTTATGCTACAAACCATTTTGGGAGTATACCTTGACAATTAATGAAATTTCAAGGCATACTCTTGAATGGACATCCTCCAATGCTTCAAGTTCACAAAATCTTCTGCCTTAGCCTCCCTCACTCTTAAGGAAAGAAGTGGTCTAAGAAAGCCTCAGAGAAGTCCTCCCACATGGAAGGACTAGCATCAACACCTCTAGACAACTCCCACCCCTTGTACTATTGTTATGCTATATCTTTCAATTTGTTGAAAGAAAACTCAATGTTCTCAATCTCCGAAGCATGCATGATTCAAAAGATCTTCTCCATTTCATCAACAAAGCCTTGATGATCCTCCTCAACTTTCATACAGAAGAATGATAATGCTCAACTTACACATCAATTTAAGTGCAAGGCGATCTCTGTCAATATATTTACCCAACTATATAGTAGGGGTCGAATCCACGAGGAATAATGTGAGTAGCGATCAAATTAATCCAAAATGATAGATACAAGTTAAATTCAAACAAATTGTACAAAAAGATAAAATAGGGGAGATAGGTTCCTACACTAATATTTCTTTTTGGGATTTTCTAGTATAAATTTGGGGCTACGAATAATTGATGTTTTTATCAATTAAGAACGAATCTTGGGATTATGCATTACTAAGGGAGTGACATGTGAGAGTTAGTCATCAACATCAATTTAGTAAGTCAAATATGGGTCAGCTTAGTTATATATTTTCATGCTAGTCTATCGACAAAACACCAAACTTTTACCCATTGAATCTTTTGAATACCTAATAGGTGTGTTCAAAATTTTATAACCACAACCAGAATCTAGGCATCCATATTTCTAGGATGATACCCATGGCATTGTTAACCTTACCTTCACCGTTATTTCTAAGAGAGTGAAAATTTATCAAACTACATACATAATTATCTATCATTACTTTGGTCTCCACATCCCTCTTTCGAGGATGATATGGATTACTGAACTTCACCCAAAATCCTTCTTTTAAAGATGGCCTCGAGCTTTCTAGAGCTTGGAACTTTCGCCTATCTAACCCATGTGGGTATTTGGGGCTTTCACCCATCAAATTTCAACAAAATTAGCATAGTAATTATAGAACCCATAAATAATAACTACCAAATAGATGCTAACAATAACATCCCATACACACTTTAACCCCTATTCATACGTAACTCCAAGAGGGAGATTTAGCTACATATAAGATAAATAAGCATAGATATATAAATAATCTCTATTGAAATGGCTTATAAAAGATTTAAGTGAATGTTACTTCAAACTTGTCTCTTCCACAATCCTTAACAATGGAAGTGAGAAAATCCACCACTTAGAAAGTCTCTAATGTATTCTTCAACCAAAATTTATACAATATTTTCTTCTCCAAAAATGGAGGCTACAAAGTCTAGAGCTAAAACCTAGAAAATTGAGGAAGAAGGAATGTGATAGAATGAATGATAGGGTTTGAGTTATTTTTGTCAAATTGGGATCAGCACGTGCAATTATAATTTTGCCCTTGGGCTGAAATCCTCCGCTAGGCCGCGATCGCGCAGGTCTGGTTGCGACTGCAGTTTACCATCATGACCATGATTAATTGACCGTCCTTAACTGTGGTGGCTATGGTCAGAATATTTACCTGAGGCCATTCTATATTAGGTCTTCAGCTACACGTTCTTACACCTCTTTTAATCATTTAATCTCCAATCCATATCCTTCTAACTTCTAACTCAATGTCCGCAAGAAGTGGTTGTTAGTGCATTTATAAGCAATTATGCCTCATTTATTCATCCATAATAAGGTAATGTATAAGAATTACGACTGTGATTGAGTGGTAAACTCACCACTCATCAACACCCCAAAATTAAAGTTTATGGTTGTCCTCAAGCAACACTACCTTTTCTCATGAGACACAATCATATACGCCCTACCTTTATGCCTTAAAGATCACAATGATCCTAACTTTAATTGTAACCACAAATAAATCATTGCATATGGGCTAAGATATCTTCACCACACCACTTATTATAAGATGCACTATCAAAGGATGCACTAGACTTTAAACAGTAATCACGCAACAGTCACCAATGCTATAAAAGTGACCCATTTTTAGCCAAAAATTGAGGTGTAATCCATTTGCCTTATTATTCGGAGGGTGATAAAAACGCCCACCTCAACTAGTTTCACATGCGATCCTCTTAAGAAAAAGAATTGTAAACACCAACCTACAAAATATACAATGATGAATTTTAAGTGTATAAATATCTCCCTCACAAAATAAATCTCTTTGAAACAAGTGTCATACCATAGGATTTCCCCTGTTTTTAATAACCACTACAAAGAAAGTAAGTGGTTAGAGATCTCGAAGGACTTTCTAACGTTGTAACATAGGTTCGGGTAAATGTAGGAAATCTTTTTGGGGAAAACATGGCTACTCCCTTCCTTGAACATCTACATCACACTTTTATCTTTTCCTTTTTGACTATGGGCCACTCTTCCTTATTTTCTCTCTATTATCATGCCTAATCTTTGCTTTCATTGCTTACCCAAATCTTACATCTATTTTTTTTATAATTTTCATGTAATTCTTTCCTTTGTCGGGTCATTTCTTTTTCTAATCTTTTATTTTAACGCTTAGGTGCATTCGTCATTTTACTAACATTTCGTGGCTTCAAACTTCCTTTCATCAACTTTTACCACCCCAACTTAGGCTAATAGCTTCAAGTTCCATCTTCAAGTTCAAAGAGGGTATAGTTCAAGAGAGGGATAAAAAGAATGGTTCATGACTTGTAATATGTTTACCAAAGAAAGGTCCAAAGGCTCGAAGTGGGTAACTTGGGATTATATTTATGCTTGGGTAGGCATTTTAGGCTAGAATGGTTTCCAAAATCACAAAGGTGGCCTAAGATCAAATCTCCAACCAAATACAATCAAAATTATCTTTGAAAGACTAATGGGGCAAGTTCTAGATAACACAAGTATACAAGATATGAATGCAAAAGCTCACTATGCAAAAACTTTCCAAGGAGGCTCAATTGCCCCTCCCAAGTTACAATGTTAGAGTATTCATTTCTATTTACAAGTCAAAATTTTTGGGAGCCACAAAAAGAGTAAAATATTTTGTTACAAAATTGCTCGTGTCCATGCCTTTGACTTTTTAAAATTTTGGATAGAGGGATTGTTAGTTTTGCATTAGAATCATGCACAATTTACTAAACTATGGCTACAACTAAAGCCTTAGTCTCCTAATTTGGATCAAAACGGGAAAACTAACCTTATGCATACTCAGAGTTCGCCAATGGTATATATCACGATCCCGAATTCACCATTTATAATGCTACAGGTTCTCCAACTTCCCTTGGATTTTTTCATATTTATGCTACGGTTACTCAGAATTCCCCTGCATTTATGTCTCAACCCAAACATGATGTTTTACCCTTATGAATGTCGTCACTCAATCCATTATATGGCAAAGCTAGTAATGCATCACCATAATCAAAACTTGAGTTAAATTTAAAATAGAAACTAAAATTAAAAGGAAAACATGCTAATCTATAAAATGCGGGAACCATTAGAGTGCCCAACAATGTAGAATCTTAAAACAAACTAAAAATAATATCCAAAGCATCATCTCAAAATAACAACATAAAAAGGAATATCTAGCCTCAAATCATGAAAACACCATAAACCCATGGTCACCCCCAACTTAAAGGAATGTCTGCCCCTACTACATGCACTAAAGCATGAGTAAGAGAGGTATTTCTGAATTTTCCTCAGAGTTGTTCTCCCCATCTAAATCTGCATCATCATCACTAGCTTTGTCAACTGACCAATCAGCAAGGCCCTCGTCTTCACTGTCTAACTTTGAAAAAGGTAATTTCTCATTTGATTTGAGCACCTTAAAGGTTCCTTTGACCCCCTTCCATAACTTTTTAAAGAACGTGCCTTTTTTCTTTTCTCTTCTTACCATCTTCTCATATGACTTCTTGAGGTCCCTGTGTGCTCCTACCAAGGTTGAGTATGCTCTCTCTAGGCTAATAACGGTGGCTCCCAATTTTTGCTACTCTCGAATGTACTTCTCATAATGAGATTGTGCTAGATATGAATGATGGGTGGAAGAGGGTTCTCCCAGACCCTGAGGTAATTTGGAAACTATCTCCCTAACCTCCCTTATTTGTTTTGAAAGATCATTAAGTGGGTTTATTGATGAGGGTTTGTATGATGTTATGTCTTGTTGGGTTTATTTCCCAGAATCCATATTTCTTTTCTTGCTTTGGCCTACGGCACCCTCGCCTTTGAATTTGAGCAGACATATGAGAGAGCCCAGGGGCACCCAGGTGTCAGTAGCATACTCTTCTACATATGCTCTCTTACAAAGTTCAGTGATAAGGGAAGGGAAGAGTAAGTGTGTACCTCCATGAGTCTGGTGATATTTCCATTCAAATAAGACAATCTCGGCTATATATTACATTCAACCAAAGTTTGTCCTCTGCTATGAATTCCTTCATCAATATATCTCTCTTGGTGATGGACCAACGAACTTCTTTACCAGGGCATAAGATGTTGTCCATCCAGGACCTTGGCTCACATGCCATTGCCTTGAACTACCCCATGTCAACATTTGGGAGCCCATACACTGTGTTCACCGACACCGCACTGAAGTTCACTTGTTTACCTCGAATCATCATTATGGGATTTATGAGAGAGACTACACTCAGGTTCCTATAGAACTCACGTGCCCATATCTCATTAGCATAGTAGGGTTCTAGGAAAAAACATATCCACCCGATCGTAGTGTGTTTGGCGTGGAATTCTGGGAGATTTTCCTCCACCCTATCTAAGATAATGCCCCTTTTAGGTAGTAGCTTAGTACTGTGGAAGTAATCATAATAGAGTTGGCAGCATTGTGCGGTCATAAACCTAGTGTCATCAAAATCCTTCATATTTGAGGCTGAGGACCTGTAAGCAATGTAACTCAGATCAATACTAGCATTCTCCTACCAAAACATATTAGATCAAACAGATAAGCTCATGTGTTAATTTCTATGAGGATTATAGGGGAACAAAAGATGGGCAACAATTTTTTTGCCTTTGAGTATGGCGATTGTAGAATACTGACGGCGATCACAGTTGAGCAATTATGGTTATCAGGACCGCGATTGCAGTACCTGAGGCTAGGTTTGAAAGATGCTGCACCATGTCTCAAACATTATTTTACCCTAAAATATTTCTTCATATAGGCATGATAGCATTGTAAATCATAAATCACAAGCCTAAAGTGTGTGATCACAGCACCGAACTTAAATAATTTGAACATGGAATTTGTAGGGGCATTCACTCACACACAAGGTATACACTTCAACTTAAGGGGTTTAAGGTTTAACTTTGGGTATTTTAAAATTCCCCAAACAGTGTGCACACTATTTACAACAACCAACCATAGCATAATATTAGATAAGCATGAGTTTGATAATGAGAACTTTATTTCAGCTTCAATTTATACATTACAAGGTTAAATAGTGCATTTAAAACCAAATCAAGGGAGTTTAGATATCTTCAAAAGTTAGCAGATGATATTGGGATGAGATGACCTTTGTGTATACAATGTAGTGCAAAAATTTTAAGAGAAAGTGAGGAGGGGTATGGGAAAAATAGGCAGTTGGATGGTTATTTAAACTGATTTAACTGCTATCATGGGCTTAGTTTTGCAGCCGCGGTCATGCAGCTTCCATGATCATATTGACACAGATCGTGGTCGCGGTAACTGAGACCAGAAATCTGGCCTCCTATATTTTTGGTTCATCCTAAATTGCCAATTCCCCACATTCCTTCTTCAAATTCAACCACAATCTCTTTTTTGCATCAACATTTCATGGGTTATGCATGCATAAAACAAAATAAGAATCTATTCTACTATGCATGAATAAAAAGAATACAATCCACTTTTCGTGGTGTGATGGGTTGCTTCCCATCAAGCTCTTAATTTTAGCATCTTAGCAAGACACCTTCAATCCTCCTTTTATGTTTCCACTTAGAAAATTTGAATCTCCATCCCAGCTTTTGTTGAATATGCAAAGAGTAGAAGAGGGATAGAACATTCAAGTCTTCCAAGATGAAACTTGAAGGAAGTGATGTAATGGCAAGCAAGCTTCGGTCTCCCTATTTTAAAAAATTAATCTGTTTACGCAACTTCATATCAAACTGTCATTTTTGATCCTTGGGTAAAAGTGAGCACATCAATAGGCCATTCCTTGTAGTTCAAAAACTGAGCATCTTGGCCTTTGATTAATGGGTCTTTAGATGTTCCTTTGGATCGAAAAATGCCAAAGTATAGGGATTGTCTTCCTCCGAAGCATCTTTTCCCCGAAATAGATTAGAGTCATCATAAGAAGTGAGCATTGATTCTTCTTCTAACTCTAATACCATTTATTTTATTTTGACTTATTCTTCCTCATGCAAGTCGGATGATTGGGAATCCACCGAGGAATATTCATTACCAAGCTTATCATCATAGCTTGGTTTCTCTTCTTGACAAAACCCCACTTGGCCTATAGGCAAGGTGATGATAGTTTCAAGCTTTTCTTCATTGCCCATTGACTTTTCTATTACACTTCTCCATTCATTAAGCTTGTATTATAGATTCTCCCCCATTTCATCTAACCTATCCAAAATGAATAATAATCTTGGGTCATAGTTGTCGAATTCAATATCTTGCTCTTCTTTCTTCTCATCAAACAACTAATTAACCTCATAAGAAGAACTAGCAATTTGATTAGTATAATTAGGGGGAGGGGTAACTGGACACTCATCCCAATGTCCTTGTAGGCGTCCACACATATAAAAACATACTCCCTATAGGATTGAGATGGTGATTCCATATCTCTCCGAAGAGCATAGTTACAATCTCTCCTGAAGTGAGTCCATCATAATACAAATATAGGGGGTCACAATATGACTTCTAGCTATCCAACCCATACTTGTTAGAAGATGCCATCAAGAAAAATAAAAATAAAATAAAATTTACTTACAAAGAAAAATCACAAACACATATATACAAGCCTGAATTCAAGCAAGTAAGCTAAAATTCCAAACTAACTTAATACGCCAAATTGTTCCCCAGCAACGATGCCATTTTTTATAGTGCTAAACTTACACATCAATTTAAGTGCAAGGCGATTATCATTTATATATTTACCCAACTTTAAGGTCAGGTTTGAATTCACAAGGAACAATATGAGTGGCGATCAAATTAATCTGAAATGATAGATACAAGTTAAATTCAAACAAATAGCATAAAAAGATAAAATGGGGGAGATAAGGTTCCTATACTAATATTTCATTTTGCGATTTTCTAGTATAAATATGGGGCATCGAATAATTAGAGTTTTTAACAATTATGCACGGATCTTGGGATTATGCATTACTAAGGGAATGACATATGGGAGTTAATCATTAACATCAATTTAGTAAGTCAAATATAGGTAGGCTTGGTTATAGATTTTGATGCTAGTCTTTCAACAAAACACCAAACTTTCACCTATTGATTCTTTTGAATACCTAATAGATGTGTTCAATAATTTGTAACCACAATCTCAATCTAGGCATCCCTATTTCTAGGATACCCATGGCATAGTCAACCTCACATTCACCTGCAGTGAGAATTTAGCAAACTACATACATAAATGCCTTTCATTGCTTTGGTCTCCACATCCCTCTTTCAAGGATGATATGGATTCCTAAACTTAACCCAAAATTCTTCTTTCGGAGATGGCCTCAAGCTTTCTAGAGCTTGGAGCTTTTGCTCATCAATCCCATGTGGGTATTTGGAGTTTTTTCCCATCACATCCAAACCAAATTAGCATAGCAATGATAGATCCCATAAACAAGAACTACCAAATAGATGGTAACAAGAACAACCCATACACACTTTAACCCCTATTCACAAATAACCCCAAGAGGGAGATTTAGCTACACATAAGATAAATAAGCATAGATATAGACTTCAACTTGCCAAGGAACAAGTGAAGTCTTAAATTATACAACAAGACCAAATTACTAGGTCAAATACTCTTTTCTTAATTTTCTTGTAACAATATAACTTCATTCTTTGTTTATATATGGTAGAACTATCATAAGTACGAAGGCAGAATTTATCCAACTCATTTACCTTGCTCAACCTTAACTTTGCTACATAATGCCACTCTAGATTGATATTTTTCAATGCCCATAGTGCCTTATACTCAAGTTCAACCGGCAAGTGGTATGCCTTACCATACGTAAGCTGACATGGAGAGGAACCTATTGGGGTTTTAAAAGATGTTCGGTAGGCCCACAAAGCATCATCTAACTTCCTTGACCAGTCAATCCTATTGGTATTTACAATCTTTAGCACTATGGACTTGACCTCTCAATTAGAGACCTCAACCTGCCCACTCATCTGAGATGGTAAGTTTTCTCCACCTTGTACTTCAAACCATATTTCTCAAAAAGGGCCTTGAAAAGAAGATTGCAGAAGTGAGACTCACTAACAGTTATTATAGCACATAAAGTGCCAAATTTAGAAAATACGTTCTTTTTTAAGAATGTTGTAACACTTTTACCCTTATTGTTGAGAAGCGCTACTACCTCCACCTACTTTAAAACATAGTCGATTACTACTAGAATGTACTTTATACTATAGGAGCTTACAAATGGGCCCATGAAGTCAGTTCCCCATACATTAAACAACTCCAACTCTAAGATATGTGTTATGAGGAGTTTTTGTCTCTGTGAAATATTGCCTTGATGCTGACACTGGTCAAAAGATTGAGCATAATTATGAGAATCCTTGAAGATAGTAGAACAATAATACCCACACAGTAGAATCTTATGGGTTGGGCATGATGAATGACAAAACGTAAGGATGCTCATCATCTCCACATAAGGAATACATCTCTGAATAGCACCATCCACACAAATCCAACAAAGATAAGGATCATCTCAAAAAAGTTTCCCCACCTCATGCATAAACCAATTTCTTTGCTGGAATGATAAATCTTTTGGAATAAGATCACTTGCCAAAAAGTTGGCCAAACTAGCAAACCAAGGGATTAAGTCTTGCGATACTGCCAAGACTCGCTTATCTGGAAAAGTATCATCAATGTCAAGATAGTCAAATTCTTGCAACAAGAGGATCCAATGTATCAATTTTAGTTTGGCATTCTTTAATGATATAAGTGATAATGCTCAACTTACACATCAATTTAGTTCAAGGCGGTCGTCGTCAATATATTTACCCAACCTTGGAGTCAAGGTCGAATCCACAGGGAACAATGTGAGTGGTAATTAAACTAATTTAAAACTAAAGATATAAGTTGAATTCAAACAAATGATATGAAAAGATAAAATAGGGGTTTTCAATGATCAAACAAATGTTAAGGTTGTAACTTGCTTCAGAACTCAAAGCCAAAATTTTAATAGTTCAAATTAGTGATAAAGAAAAACCTAGGGTTGTGACCACTATTATTACTAATCCCCATTAAATAATAACTGTAGCATTGGGTTCTTATGATTTGTGGGAAACACCAGATTATCAGTTTTGGTAGTCCATCTAAGTGTTTCTCAACCTACCTAGATGTTGAACTCCCTAATTTTCTCGAACTTAGGGAAACATTCTATTCATACTGATTTATCTCAAGTTGATCAATCTTGTTACAGCATTAATCATTAGATGAGAACTTAACCTTTCCAAATCCTCATTGATTATTCTCTACCTGTAGTTTATTTCTCAGTTCGAGCAAATCAACATAAGGTTGGATCTATTGTTTGCAACCAATAAATAACAATCATAACAAAGGAATTATCAAGATGTCCCCAGAATCACTCAAACCCTAACCAACTATTAAATCCATGGGGAATAATCATAGATCCCACATGAGAAAGAAAAAGATAGCAACAATTATAATCATCATTCAAAGTAATTAATCTTACAAAAGATGAAGTCTGAAGTTGATTCTCTTCTAAGTTCAAGAGAAAATTCCCACAACCAAATCAAAGAGTTTAAAATTGAATTCTGAGTTAAGAGCCCCCAAAGAGAGATAAACTAGCCTTTGGAATGAGTTCCATCCATTTCAAGCTGATGAATGAAACCCTAAAATATGCTATTTATATACTTTAGACTAATTATGGAAACAAAATCATAGATCACAGCTTTTCTCAAAAAAATGATGTCGTGGGTAACAGCTTATCAGGAGTCTGACGACTTATTAGGAATGTCTTCAGCTCTTTTTCACTTTTGACAATCTCTACCTTAGGTTGACGATAAGGCATGACAGCTTATCATACCTTTGAAAACTTATCACAGATGTCCTCATATCTTTACTTTAATTTCTCAACCACTGCCCAAGCCTGATGACTAGCCTGATGGCTTATCACAAATCTGAAGGCCTATCACAGGTTGTCGTCACTTCTTCCAGCTGAATCTCATTCTCTGTATAAGGATGATGATAAGTCTAATAACTTATTAGGGAGTTGACGACTTATTAGATAAGTCGTCAAATATACTTCCCTTCTTATTTTGCTTAAAATTCAACTCTTTTATCTCAGTTGTTGTTGGTTTTCTTTCATCTTGCCTTTTCCTGCAATGACAAAGAGAAAACAATCAAAAACAATAAAAGTTACTTAGTACTTTGCAATTATTCTTAGTTAAAAGCCTCAAATGTGTTAGCATCTGCTCACACATCAATAAGGTACCTCAGTGATGTATGTCCTATATGATCTATGACTTTTGTCCAATTCAAATAGGATCAAAAGTTTCAAAGATAAAAACCATCAGAACTTTCAAAGTTAAAAACCGCCCCAAGGAACTTCTACTTAGTGGCTATATAGTTCTTCTGTGCGGGATTTAATGCCTTAATGTAATACCCCAAAAATCCAAAACTAAGTTAAATCCATGTTTCAAGCTCATGCATAGAACATTAAGGTTCTTTGGTGGTTTATGAGTGAGTATGATGCATATTAAGGCCACAAATAACCCCCAGCTATTAGATGGATCAAAATATTCCTTACCAATTGAGTTTTCAGGAAGAATGTAGCTTTAGTCAAATTCAAAGGAATATATCTTTTATTCTAATCAGAATTTTCCATCTCAAGACACACCAAATAATAGGAAATTGATTTAGTTTTCCAACGATACAAATTTTGTCCAAATTCGATACTCAGATGAGAAATTATTGCACATTTAGTGAAAACAGTAGCCCAACGAGATAAGGTCGCGTCGTGGAGATGAAAAAAATCACGTTCGTCCTTTTTCAATGGGCCACCACGATAATGCCACATTGCGCCAAGGGGTATTTTCACATTCAGTGAAGCACCACGATTGGCAGTGTATCACGTCAATGTGCCAGTTCGAGATTGTCCATTTCCAGTGGTACTATCGTACAATACGATAGTACCACATCGCGCCATTAAAGAAAATGGACATTGTCCTTTTCCAATGGCCCGATGTGATTGCACCGCGTCATGTTGGAGTCAAAAATTGGGATTTCTAGTTTTTGTGATTTAATTTCCAAGGAGCATTTGGTCTTTTCCCATAGCCCCAAAATCATCGAAAACATGAAATTAAAACCCTAAAGGGGCATTATGTGCCCCATTGCTCAAAATTTCACTCAAATAATCTAATTTCTTCTCTAGAACAAAACCTTAGCCTTCAAGATTCAACATCAAATCTCAAGGAAAATCCCAAGAACAATCACGAATTCATTAACCCAGGTATGTTAAATGTTCATCCATAGGTCCCTTTTACCCATGGAGTCCACGTATCCAATTTTAAATTCAAAGTTATGATCTTTCCAAGTAATTGTGATTTTTAATTTTGATTTTAACCATGAATTCCCATGAATTGAAACTCTATACCATGTTTATATGAAATTGTTGTTGTTATCAAACCCCACACATCTGAATAGTGTTATTTGCTGATTTAAACCATAATTAATGATGTTGATATTAAAATCATGCTATTATTACAAGCTTCAAACAATTCTCATGCTTAGCTTACACTATGCATATCAAGTATTTTACGAAATGCCTACAAGAATAAATTTTGAATAAATGCTTTCATATTATGTCCCCAAAGTTCTAGTACTATTTTGCTATCATTGCTATTGAATCTTGAGGGTTATGAATACCCGAAAACTTAGTTGTTTACATAGCCTTGGTATCTTTAGATTGGTTTCAGATATGTTATGAGTAATATCATTTTATTTAGTTATTAAAACCAATTAAACTTAGAATAGTTTAGTATTTTGAGTCAGTTTAGTAGGGAGAAGGATTTAGCACTGAGCAAGTGGAGGGATGGTGGGTTCCCCTTCAGATAGATAGAGTCATTAGTAGTAGTCCTTGTACTCCTAAACTACATAGCGCGCGTAGGATATAAGGAGTGACCTGCCAGTTTAGGCGTGACTATCTCGCATGGGCCATCTATCAATTTAGGATTGACACTCTTAGTCCTTTGAGATAACATCAGTGGATCCACATAGCCAGTGTTAGTACCCGTGGCACGATACTGACACCCTTCCAATAGGGGTCACTGGTTGGATCCTAATTTGCTCATTGGGGAATGTCAGTTAGATGATAGCTCCCACAGTCTCAGCCCAGTAATCAGCTTAGTAATTTAATTTTAGTTTTGCTTGACTATGGCATACAGATATCAGTTATTTATTTATTTATCTTAGTACTCAATATTTTAGTTTATAGATTATATATATTCTATACTTGGTCATGCACTCTCAATATTTATAGATTTCATGCATTCTATTTAGTACTTCATGATATTCATTCAGTCAGTTATTACCCCTTACATGAAACCATGCATATCATCCTACCTCATTTAGCATACCAGTCCATTCAAAGTACTGAACGCATACTCGTTTCTTGCACTATGATGTATCATATCATTGGTTCAAACGGTCAGTTCCCTGATCACACATAGACCTTCCAGATTGTCAGTAGCAGCTGTCATGGTGAGTCCTCATATTTTAAAGATAGACTATATTTATTTTCATGCTTTTAGTTTAGTAGTTAGTTGGAGTTAGTTTGGGCCTATCCCATCAACTCTTATTCAGACAGTTTTAGAGGCTTTTAGACACTTCAGGCAGTCAGCCAGTTGCCATTATTTTATCTATTTTAGACAGTTATTTTTTGGTGGTTGTTTCCAACTTTATGTTTTTGAAATGCTTTAGTTGCTAAAACCTTATGGTCCCTCAAGATTGTAAACACTATGTGATGACTAGGGTATACTCTCCGGGTGTTAAAACCTTAGTATCAGAGCCTAAGGTTTTAAATTTTCCTAGAAAGTCTAAAAATGCATCAAGTAGAGTCTTTTGCATGGTTGTAAAGCGTGCCACACTTATGGACAAGAGGCTATGAGGATTTTTAAGAAAAGTTTCCCTTATTTCATTGTTTATGTCATGTAAAAGAGCATGAGCTCATGTTAAAATCCTTGTCTAATCTATTCTCCCTTCCTTTTATAAAACATGCCTCCCAAAAAAACAAACAGAAGAATAAATGTGAACCAACCAGCATCTCTACCCGTTAAGAAAGATCCCTTGAATGAGCATGTTTCTCATGCTGAGTTCAGAGTTGTATTCACTACTCTAGATCACTCTGTAGCATATTAGAATGTTCAGCCAGCCATTTTTTTGGCCAACCCAGTCGCCAATACTCCCACAGCTGGGATTCAGGACTTTACCTAAATAAATCCTTCTTAGTTTTCAGGATCTAAATCTAAAGAGTATCAGCAGGAATTATTAGATATGGTGCAGAAGGTAATAAATATTAAGGGGATAAATTTTAGTGAGAGTGTTGAATTGGCTACTTACCAGTTACAGGATATAGCCCATACCTAGTTTAAGCAGTAGAAAGGGGATAGAGGCATAAACATAAAGCCTATAGAATGGGAGCAGTTTGTTACAGCCTTCTTAGATAGGTTCTTCCCATTGGAGATGAGGGAAGCCAAAGTGTTAGAGTTTATCAATTTAAGGCAGGGAAACATGAGTGTAAAGGAGTATTCCCTTAAGTTTACTCTGCTATATAGGTATGTTCCTCATATGGTGGCTGATAATAGGTCTTGGATGAGCAAGTTCATGTTTGGCGTATCTGACAGTGTGGTCAAAGAGTATAAAACTACAATGTTAATTAAGGATATGGACATATCTAGGCTTATGGTCCATGCTCAATAGATTGAGAAGAAAAAGAATAAGGAGAAGGAAAGAGATAAAAAGAGGGCTAGAATAAGTAGCTTTAATTTTACTCAGCCAAAGTCAGAAGGTGGTAACTGTCCCCAGTTCTATCAGAAATCTTTAGCTCCTACCCCATATTTAGATAGTATCCCTGTGGAAAGGTTCAAAAATAATAACTGGGATAGATTGCTACGATCTAAGTCCCAAGGTAGTGTAAACAGTGGTCGTATAAATCCTCTTTAATAGAAACAAGGTAGAAATCAGGGTGAGTGTAGAGCTGGCAGTGATGTATGATTTTGGTGTGGAAAGCCAGGCCATCAAATTTGGGAGTGTCGTGTAGTTTATCAGAAAGGTAGGAATTTATGCCAACAGGGCCAGTCCCATCAGTCATCAATTCCAGCCAGTCGCCTAACTCAGCAGGGCACCGCCTCTAGTGCTACTAGTGGCCCACATCAGAATAGGATCCATGCACTTCAGTCCCGATAAGATTAGGAAAGCTCTGCTGACGTAGTTACTGGTACGTTGTATGTTTTTTATTTGCATGGTTATGTTTGACTAGACCCTGGAGCTTTTTTTTCCTTTGAAACAACCCCTTATATAGCTGCCAACTTCAAAGTCAGTCCTAAAATTTTAGCAGAACCCTTTTTAGTGTCTGCCCCAGTAGGTGTTTCTATTTTAGCCTGGTGGGTATACAGGAACTGCCTGGTTACACTATCTCAGAAAGTTACTTCAGTTGATCTCGTAGAGTTAGAGATAATGGAATTTGACATCATTCTCGGCATGGATTGGCTCCACGCATGCTATGCTTCAGTTGATTGTAGAAATAGAGTAGTTCATTTTCAGTTTCCAAATGAACCAATCCTTGAATGAAGGGGTAGTACTACAGCGCTTAGGGGTCAACTTATTTCGTACCTTTGAGTGAGGAGAATGATATCCAAAGGGTGTTTTATCATCTTGTTCGAGTCAAAAACTCTAATTCTAAGACTCCAAATCTTGAGTCAGTTTTAGTAGTGAGGGAATTTCCAGATGTGTTCCTAAAGATATTCCCAGAGTTCCTCCCGAAAGGAAAATTGACTTCAAAATAGACCTTCTTCCAGATACACAACCTATCTCTATTCTGCCATATAGAATGGCTCCAACTGAACTCAAAAAGTGGAAGGAACAATTGAAAGATCCCCTAGATAAAGAATTCATTAGGCCCAGCGTTTCCCCGTGTGGCGACCAATTTTTTTCGCATAAGAAAAATAGTTCTCTTAGAATGTGTATTAACTACTGTCAATTGAACAAAGTCAGAATCAAGAACAAATATCCACTCCCTGAAATTGATGACTTGTTTGACCAACTTCAGGATGCCAGTTGTTTTTATAAGAGAGACCTCAGATCCAGCTATCGTCCTCTTAAGTCAGAGAATGTGACATTCCAAAATCAGCTTTCAAAACTTAGTATGGTCACTTCGAGTTTCTAGTCATGTCCTTTGGTCTCACAAATGGCCCAGCAGCCTTTATGGACTTGATAAATAGAGAGTTCAAGAAATACTTGGACATGTTCATCATAGTCTTTATTAATGATATTCTTGTCTATTCCCGTAATGAAAATGATCATGCAGACCACCTCAGAATAGTATTGCAAACTCTTAAAGCCCATCAGTTATTTACTAAATTCAGCATGTGCGAATTTTGGCTAAGATCAGTAGCTTTCTTTGTCCATATCATTTCCGGTGATGGCATTAGAGTTGAGCCTGAAAAGACCGAGGCAGTGAGAAACTATCCCAGACCTATTTATTCGTCAGATATCAGGATTTTCTTATGTTTGGATGGCTATTACCGGTGGTTTGTTAAAGGGTTCTCGTCTATTGCATCCCCCATGTACAGATTCACTCAAAAGAAGGTTAAGTTTCAGGGGCCAGATTCTTATGAGAAGAGTTTTAAGGAATTAAATACTCAACTCACCACAACCCTAGTTTTGACATTGCCAGATGGTTTAGATAGGTTTGTTATGTATGTAATGCTTCTAGAGTTAGTTTAGGGTGTGTTCTGATGCAGAGGGGTAAGGTTGTGTCCTGTGCCTCTAGACAGCTTAAGCCCCATAAAAAGAATTAGCCTACCCATGATCTCGAGTTAGCAGCTACTATGTTTGCCTTGAGCATTAGGAGACACTATTTATATGGGGTGCATGTTGATATTCTTATAGATCACAAAAGCTTGCAGTATGTGTTTTCGCAGAAAGATTTGAATCTGCGTTAGAGGAGATGGTTAGAATTGTTGAAATATTATGATATGAGTGTTTTGTACCACCCGGTCAAGGATAATATAGTGGCAGATGGCCTAAGTAGATTGTCTATGGGTAGTGTTGCTCATGTTGAGAATGATAAGAAGAAGCTAGTTTAGAAAGTTCATTAGCTTGCTAGGTTAGGTGTTCGTTTGGTTTATTCAGTTGTGGGTAGCATTTGTGTTAAGAATAGTTCGTAATCTTCTTTGGTTGATGAAATGAAAGAAAAATAGGATAGGGATCCTAGTCTGGTGAAGTTAAAGGAGTCAGTCAAAGATTAGAAAGTAGAGGTTTTCTCCCAAGGGAGAGATGGTGTGTTGTGTTGCCAGTGTAGATTGTGTGTGCCATATGTGGATGAGTTAAGATGGTAAATTCTTGCAGAAGCGCATGGTGCACATTACTCAACTCATCCAGGCACCACTAAAATGTGCCACGGTCTGTGGGATATCTATTGGTAGAGTGGGATGAAGAGGGATATTACAGAGTTTGTAGCTAAGTGCTACACTTGTCAGCAGGTTAAGATTGAACATCAAAAGTCCAGTGGGTCCATGCAGGAGTTCAGTATTCCTACTTGGAAGTAGGAAGTAGTGAACATGGATTTTATGACAGGTTTTCCTCGTACTAGTCAGCAGTATGATTTGATTTGGGCCATTATGGACAGGATGAACAAATCAGCCAATTACTTTCCAATCCATACTTCTTATTCAGCTGAGGACTATGCCAAGCTCTATATTAGAGAGTTGGTCAGGTTGCACGGTGTTCCACTATCTATCATTTCAGATAGAGGTACTCAGTTTACCTGTCACTTTTGAAAAGCTTTTCAGAAGGGTCTTGGTAGCAAAGTTCACCTCAGTACAGCCTTTCACCCTCACACCGATGGTCAGGAAGAGAGGACCATTAAGACCCTGGAGGATTTTCCAACTTCAAAATAACATATCTTTTATTCTACTTAGAATTTTCCAGCTCAAGAGAAACCAAATGATAGGAAATTGAATTATCTTTCCAACGATACAAATTTTGCCCAAATTTAATTCTCGAGAATGAGAATATCATAGAATTTGAAAATAAACCTCTAGTTTTCTATTATTGTCATAAAACAAGATGGGATACTATTGATCATATCTTCAATTTTGGGCACTTTGCAAAGCATGAATTTTTTTTCTAATTCTTAAAGCATTAATTAAACTAGTACTTCAATAAGAAATTTTCTCGTTGGATGGTGGATTGTTAAACCTAATAGAAGTTATGGCACTTTTAGCAAAAAATAGTATCCCAACATGATAGGGCTGTGTTGCGGAGATGAAAAAAATCATGTTCGTCCTTTTCCAGAGGACCACTGCAATAACACCGTGTTGCACCAAGGGGCATTTTGACATTAAGTGAGGGACCGCGATTGGCACCGTATCGCGACAAGGTGCCAGTTCAGGATTATCCATTTCCAGTGGTGCAACGCGATAGCACCGTATTGCGCCATTGTACAAAATGGAGATTGTCCCTTTCTAGTGACCCGATGCGATTGCACCACATCGGGCCGGAGCCAAAAATTGGGATTCCCAATTTTTGTAATTTAATTTCTAGGGACGTTTGGTCTTTTCCCATAGCCCAAACTCATCCAAAGAACAAAATTAAAACCATAAAGGTTCATTATGTGCCCCATTACTCATAATTTCACTCAAATAAACTAATTTTCTCTCAAGAACAAAACCTTAGCCTTCAATATTCAAGATCAAATCTCAAAGAAAACCCCAGGAACACTCACGAATTCATCAACCCAGGTATGTTAAATGTTCATCCATGGTTCCCTTTCACCCATGGAGTCCACATATCATATTTTAAATTCAAAGTTGTGATCTTTATGAGTAATTGTGATTTTTAATTGTGTTTTTACCATGAATTCGCATGAATTGAAACTCCATTCCATGTTTACATGAAATTATTGTTGTTATGAAGCCCCAAATGTTTGAATAATGTTATTTGCTGATTTAAATCATAATTAATGATGTTGAAATCATGTTATTACTACAAGCTTTAAACTATTCTCATGCTTAGCTTACTCTATACATATTAAGTGTTCGATGATATGCCTATAAGAATGAATTTTGAATAAATTCTTTCATATTATGTCCCTAAAGTTTTAGTATTATTTTGCTATCATTGCTATCAAGTCCTAGGGGTTATAAACCCCAAAAACTTAGTTGTTTACTTAGCCTCAGTATCTTCAGATTAGTTTCAGACATGTTTCGAGCAATATCAGTTCAGTCAGTGATCACGACCAGTTAAACTTAAAATAGTTCAGCATTCCGAGTTAGTTTAGTTGGGAGTAGGATTTAGTACCAAGTGAGTGTAGGGATGGTAGCTTCTCCATCAGATAGGCAGAGTGGTTAATAGTAGTCCCTGTACTATAGAACTAAATAGTCAGGTTAGGATATAAGGAATCACCCATTAGTTTAGACTTTACTACCTCGCATAGGTCACCCATCAGTTTAGGCTTGACACTCTTTGTCCGTCAAGACAGTACATCAGTGGATCTACACAGCCAGTATTAGTACCCATGGCATGGTACTGACACCCTTCCAACTGGGGTTATAGGTTGGACCCCAATTTGCTTATTAGGGAATGTCGGTTAGATGATAACTCACATAGTCTCAGCCAGTAATCAGCTCAGTGATTAAGTTTTAGTTTTTCTTTACTATGGCATACATATATTAGTTATTCATTTATCAGTCCCCAGTATTTTAGTTTACAGATTATATTAAGAACATGTTTTATGCTTTGTCATCCACTCTCAGTATTTATAGATTTCATGCATTCTATTCAATACTTCATGCTATTCATTCTGTTAGCTATTACCCCAGTACATAAAACCATGCATATCATCCTACCTCATTTAGCATATCGGTATATTCAAATTACTGATCACATACTCATTTCTTGCGCTATGATGTATCATACCATTGGTTCACATGCTCAAATCCCAAATTGCGGATAGACCTTCCAGATTGTCAATAGCAGCAATCGTGGTGAGTCCTCAAATTTTGAGGACAGTAAGTTTATTTTCATTCTTTCAGTTCAGTAATTAGTTGAAGTTAGTTTGGGCATATCCTTTCAACTCTTATTCAGATAATTTTAGAGGCTTTCAGACAGTCAGTGAGTTGTCATTATTTTATCAGTTTCCGACAGTTGTTATCTGGCAGTGGTTTTCGGATTTATAGTTCAAAAATGTTTTAGTTTCTAAAACATTATGGCTTATCAGTTGTTCTTTTGCATATGTTATTATATTATTCATTGCTCACAGCAGGTACCAACTCATGGGTTAGCTTGTGGTCCATTGGGATTGTAAGCTCCGTGTAACGCCCAAGGTGTACGCTCAGGGAGTTACAATTACTGGCATAATAGATTGTATCAAGTATTTTTTTCATACCTCTAGCCTAGGAAAACACCCAAGGCCACTCCGCTCACATCTAATATAACCTCAAACAGTAAAGACCAATCCGGGGATACAATAATAGGAGATGAAATCATCTGCTCCTTAAGGAACTCAAAGTCCTTGAGACATACACCATCAAAAACAAATTTCACATCCTTCTTTAAAATCTTGCATAGAGAATTAGAAATTTTAGAGAAGTCCTTGACGAATCTTGTACAAGAGCCAGCATGACCCAAAAAACTTTTGAACCTTTGACTGAGACCAGAGGAGGTAATTTTTCAGTAACCTTAATCTTTACTCTGTCCATCTCAATACCCTATTTTGATATTTTGTGCCCATGGATAATACCTTTATTCATCATAAAATGGCACTTCTCCTAATTTAACACCAGGTTTTACTCCTAACGCCTCTGGAGTGCATTGGCCAAATAGGCTAAACAGTTATTTAAAGAGTCCCTAATGATCATAAGGTCACCCATGAAGACCTTTGTCATTTCCTCCACCATGTCAAAAAATATAGACATCATACATCTCTAAAAGGTGGCGGGAGCATTAAATAATTCAAACTGCGTCCCATTTAATGCAAAAGTCCCATAAAGGCAGGTGAAAGTAGTCTTTTCTTGGTCCTCGAGAGTGATAGAAATCTGATTGTATCTCTATTATTCATTAAGAAAATGGTACCAACCCCTACCTTCTATTCTGTCAAGCATGTCATATATAAAATACATGGGAAAATAGTTCATTTGAGTCAGAGTGTTCAGCTTTCTGTAGTTTATGCATACTTTCCATCCAATATACACGCCCTAAAACTGGGCCATGTCGTATGGGTACACAAAGCTCACATGAATTGGAGGTCACCATGATAACCCGACCTAATCATCAATATACCTCACAAGGGTTGGATGGAATCCAGCCACATGATACGATAGCGGAAAACATATTAAAAGTCATAACTTAAAAATGTCTAAGCACTTCATTAGATTCATAAACTAACCAATATTCCTAAGTCCACAGTCATCCACAATACCTCTATACAAACTGAAGTTTAGAATGTATATGTCGGCACAAGCCCCCGAAAATGGCCAAACCATGTCAAAATGAGACTAAGTATAAGGATAGGGTACCATGAATGAATGTCTTCCGAAACAAGAAAGCTCACCACTCCGTAGTAAATGCACAAACCACTTCGATCGCCTAATCACTGCACAGGAAGAGAAGATAATTTCTGACCCCTATTTCTCAAAGGGACATAACATTCAAAGATAGTTAGTAGTTGGAAGATACCATGTAACTCAAGGATGAGGATAAAATAGCATCATCATTCAACAACAAGAAAGATATCATATTCAATTACATTTATAAACTTATCCGTACATATAGACATATAACATGCTAATCAAGGGGGCAAGTCTTTTCAATATTTTGGAAGCACTCATTCATCATACATGCAATGGAGGACTCTAACCTTCCACACTTATAGATTCAAGAATTTCTCATTAGGCATAGGACTTTAACAATATTCACATATCATATAGTAAGGGAATCTAACCACATACACATCCATTTAAGTTAGGGACTCTAACCACTCACACACATTTATATAAGTGAGGGACTCTAACAACTCACACACATTTATTCAAGCAAGGGACTCTAACCACATACTCATACATTAGGCAAGGGACTCTATCATTATTCCATATTAGATAGGGGACTCTAATCCCAAGTCAATTAATTTAGTGAGGCACTTCTACCTCATGATATCTCATTATAAAAGGGACTTAAACACAAATGATTTAATAAGGTAGAGGACTCTAACCTCAAGACATCACAATTTTCATTAGTCGACATTGGGACTCTAACCCTTTTTCCATGCATCCACATACATTCAATTCTACATATAAGGACTTTAACCCATTTAGCCAATTCAATACCATAAATAACCACATGGTCCTCATGGGAGCCTTTATTGATCAACCATTCCAATAGGCCAATGAATTAATTCAACTCATCATACAATTCAAACTATGGTCCTCAAAACCCTTAGGAGCCATTCACACTTTATTAGCAATTTTATACCACAATTTAGTTCAACACACAATTCAAGTTCATTTTTATGTTAGAGACTTTAACCCCCTTCCTGTTCATCAAACCATCAAGGTTATCAATTACACAATACATGGCCCATTTTACCTTCACAGTATTATTTATCAAATATTTATACATATTGACTGATTTCCATAGTTCAAAGGATCATCATCATGTAACTAGACATCTCACTTAGACATTTTCACAAACACATTGTGTACATGCCTTTACTAAGGCCAATTTCATGGTATAAATCATCAAGACTAGGGTTACTCAAGACCCACCTATTATACCATATACAAAAACCATTGACGTGTGTAAACTATCATCCATAACATGTATAAATATAAGTCTAAGTAAGAATTATCATTATTCACCATTAGGCAACAAAACCCTTTTCATTTGATCTTAAAACCACCATGTACACTTACCAATCCAAGTGTGAAATACATGGGTTTAGAGTTATTTAGTAAGGGGAAGAGGTACATGCCTTAGACAACTTAAATAACAAAGAATATTGACTTTAGTTTGCCTCTTGATGATCACCCTTAAAACCCTAGCCTCCAATCCTTCAAAGATGAGCTTGAGAGAGTATTTAGGATATTTGATCAATCAAAATAGATGTTTAGGAGGTTATGTACACTTTTATAGTTATAGGTATTAGGGTTTTAGACATAGGAAATGACCGCAAGGCCCTTAGTTAAAAGTTGAAAATTGAACTCGTCCAGGTGTATGACTTACCATTTCGCTCACTTAAGTAGTCATACCCTAGGGTACGAGTGGTACCCTAACTCTTAACCTAGGCTTCTACTAGGTCACACATACTGTTAAGGGTACTTCCATACACCTATGATTCATATCCAAAGGTTATGACTCACCCCTAACTCGTATGCTCCACTCATAACAAGAATAGTCCACTTTAAGCTAAGACCTTAAACCATACAACTTACCTAGGTATGACTCATACCCTTAGGTACGATTGAGTGGAGGGTCACTCATACCTAGTATAGTGAGTGACCCTTGCCATACCTCCTAGTATATATGAGGAAAGAAGAAGAAGGATGCGACTCGTATCCAAAGAGTACAACTCAAGCCCCTAGTCAAACCCACTTCTATGACAACAAAAGATGAAGTTTTTCAATGGTTATAAGTCTAGGTGTTTCACCAATGACTGGTCTCTTGGGCATAATTTCATTCATTTTATTTGGGACCAAGGTGATCCCACCTTTCCTGGCAAAACACTGAATTGGGATGACCTACTTACTGTCTGCAATGGGGTAAACTGCTCTAGAATCTAATCACTCAATGATCTCTTTCTTTACGACCTTCTACATAGGAGGATTCAACAGATGTTGGTATTCTATAATGGGTATACAATCCATCTCAAGCTATATTTTATGGGTACAAATATCGAGTTTAATCCCCATAATATCTGCAATGGTCCATCCGATGGACCCCTTAAATCTTTGAAAATTAATAGCGATGCCTCAACCTGTGTCTCCAACAAGTCAGTAGTAATAATGATCGAAAAGTTATTATTGGACCCCCAAATTGCATAGCATCAGTGAGATGGAAGGGACTTCTATTCCAAGACTAGTGGCCCCTGAATAAATGGTCAAGTAGGAGAAGTGGTTCTATTCTTCAAATCAAAGTCATCCATCTTTAGAGCATAATTATACAAAACTCTACCATACAATGCACTCACCATATCATTATACTCATCAATGGCATTACTGTCAAAGTTCATGATGAACATTGTTAGTGTTTCAACACCAAGTCTCTCCTTAATGGGTACAATCAATGCATTATCATCATCTATAGTGTCTATAACAGACACCACTCTTATATTATTGGGTTGTCATATCAACTAACTTACATGAAATATCACATGTTCACCATTTGATCTGAACTTCATCTGCCCTAACTCCATGTCAACCAAGGCCTTACCCGTAGCTTAGAAAGGCCTTACCAGGATAGAGGGACTTTAAAGTCCACCTCACAGTGAAGGATCACAAAATTAGTGGGAATATGAAGGACGCCACCCTCATCAACATGTAACACAAAATACCAACTAGTTTTTTCATAGTCTGATTCGCTATCAATAACCTTATGGATGTCAGTTTAGGTTTCCCCAACCTGAACAACTTGTATACTACCAACAATATCAAATTAATACTAGCTCCCAAATCATAAAGCCTAAGAAAAGTTGAAGGACCCAATGGTATATGGAATATTGAATGCTTTGGGTCCTCCTCTTTCTCTACTAATGATTGAGAAACAACAACTCTAAAATGGTGCATATTATCGTCAGGCTCAAAACTCATCATATTCTTCATAGTGATCAAATCCTTCACGAACTTAATATAGCTTGGCATTTGTTCCAATGCTTCAATAAGAGGAATGTTAACAAATAGTTTTTCAACATCGCCAAAAACTTTTGATATTTCCCTTCCTCTTGTTTTTTATTCAACCTCCAGGGAAAGGTGCGGGAAGTCGTGGAATAGACTTTAATATTGGATCATCTATGTTTTTCTTACCTTTTTCCATCTTAACTCTATAATTAACAACTGTCGATTTTTATGATGACTCAACATTAGTCACCAACTTTTTTGGCTTTAGTTTAGGTTTCGAATCCACATCAATAGTATCATCCCTAGATTTCTCGACTATAGGCATAGAAGGATCGATAGTTTCCTTACCACTATGGGTGGTGATTGATAAATAGTGATTGTTATTCTTATGGTTTTACACAGTATTACTTGGAAGGGTACCCAGTTGATACTGATTCAAGGTTACTGAGATCTATCCAGATTGTTGTTCCAGTTTATTTATTATAGTAGCATGCGATTCCACTTTATGAGTCAAACATAAAATATCTACCTTAATCTTCTTAAGGCAACTTTCCTGACTTTCTAACTCCTTAACTAGTGTAGTAAGAAATACCTTTATCCTTAACTCAGTGTCATGATTACTCGATGGAATATATGCACCACCCTTTTTTTTATAATCATCTTTATGACTCTAGTCACCATCTCACTTTCTTTTTAGAATCCTGTATCCCTATAATAGTTTCGACCTTGGTTTTGTTGCCTCGAGTTCCAAGTGTCTTGATTAGACCCTTGTCCCTTGGCTCAAAGACCTACCAATTCTATGTCTAGATATTTTGCCTCTTCTTCTAAATAAAAATCATATGATCTAGAGGCTTTACCCAGTACACCCAGTACATTCACCTTCTCAGAATTCATCATCAGAAAGTGAATGGTCAATAACCCAACCTCCATCCTTAGTTGAGCAACCTCTTCTGCCACTGTCTTCTACAACTCTGTGCTCACTGAAAGCCCTAATAGCATAAGTTCCAGTGCCTCTCTCTACCTTTTGTGTATTATAACACCTTGAATCTGGTATCCGGAATGCTACACGATGCTCATGACCCGAAAGGACCACAAGCTAACCCATGACTAATATCTATATCTGTATACTTCATAAAAAACTTTATAATGCAGAAACATGAACTAAAAGGTCATAAGGTTCAATACTGAACATAATCTAAATAATATAACATCTGTGTGGGGTAGTAGAATACCCAAAACAAAACTAAACATACTGAAGACTGAAATATGATAGTCTAGAAAGCCTCTAACAAACTGAACTATCTGTGTAAGGAGTTGATGGGACATGTAAATAATCATATCCTTGAAAGATGAGGACTCAATTCTAACTTTGTCTATGGATATTTGGAATCTACTGTTGCTCTGGAGCTTGTATCTGAACCTATGGTATAAGACACCATAACACAAATGCATCAGTACTTTAAATGTACTGGTATGCATATGAGGTAGTCTGAATGCATAGGGTTCATATGCAATGAACAATAATAATAACTGACTAACTATCATGAGCATGAGAATACATGCATGAGACATAACAACTGACACTAATACTATAATAATATGATTACTGAATCAGAATATAACTGATAACATGAGTGACTATATCTGACAACCCTGAATTTGATGGAACTATCTGGGTTCTGTACTTTATGTGAGTTGACTATTTCTGGCAGTCTTTAAATTTGAAGAACTATTTGAGTTCCATTACTGAGCCTGATTGACTATATCTAACAGTCCTGATTCTATAACATAAAACTGTGGGAAGTAGTTATCTAACCGACATGCCTCTGATACACTATTATGGATGAATTGGGGTCCAATCTGTAACCCCAATTGGAAGGGTGTCAATACCGCACCACCAGTAAGGACAAGCTATGGGCGACCCTTATCTGATAGTGTACCCTATATAAGAACGGTAGGGCCCTTATCTGACAGTGCTTATCCACCTCATCAACCCTCATCGGACAGTGTTGATATCTCAATTTATGCTGGCTACATAGTTCTAAAATACAAAAATTACTTCTAAGAATCATACCATCATTTAATAGTGTGTGTTCCCATCCTTGGGTTCACTCGGTGCTCTTCCTACTCCCATCTGAATAGACTCTGAACATGATTTACTGAACTGAACATGGGCTGAGTTACTAAATTTCTTTGAATGACATAAACTACTGATATCTGGCAACTGACTGAGTTCATGAGATTATGGAGATTTGCTGAGTCATAGGACTGTCTGAAGTCTGAGGATCATAGCTTAACTGAGAGTATTGTGAAAACATTACATGGATCTAGGCACACAGCTAATGTTTTGGGTACGAGTACCCCCAGGACTCGATGGAATGAAACTGACCAAGCATAACTTACTTGAACATATAACTAATATCATAATCCATAATACATTTATAGAAGCGTTTCATCAAAAGATAAGATAGGCAGAACTTGTACATACATGGAGATTTCATGGTATCATACTAGTTAGGCACTTTTCCTTCATCTAGGCATTTAATCAAACATATTGTAGGCATGGTACATGTAAACATCATTATACAATAATTAAAAACCATGGTTAAATTCTAATTTCATCATTCAAGGGTTTTTTCATAGGTTTGCATGAATCTATATCGATAATAATTTAATCCACATAGAATTTATCACCCAACATGGAGTAGAATTCAATTTCTCATTATCCACATGAACCAGAGCATTCCAATCATGAAATTCATATGAAAATCCATAAACTTGATTTTAGAAAAGGGATTCTTGGGCTTCATGGATGAAAGAAATCCATGAATGAACACTATGCATACCTTAGTTCGTGATTTCATAAGTATTGACGGTGAAACCTTATTTAATTCGAATCCCTAATAGAAACCCTAGCTTGACTTGAGAGAAACTTGAGAGAAACTAGTATATTTTGGGTGAAAAGTGGCTGAATCATGTGTTAAAGGGCTTAAATAGGGGTGGGAAGTTGACCCTTTTAACCCTGGACGTGTTATTTAAAATTGTAAAAATTTCCCGAACTGGACCTTTAGCGCGATTCGGCGCTATCGTACCGTTTCACTAGATTTTGACAATTGAAAAATTGAGGGATGGCGCGATATGGGGCCATCGCGTTTCCACTTTCTTTATGACCTGGAACTTTGGTGCAATGAGGGGAAAATCATGCTGAGACACTGGAAAATGGATAATTCTAAATTTGTGCCCTAGCGCGATGCGCCATAATTGTGGACCCCTACTGGAATTTGCCAAATTCTATTTTATCTTGTGCACGGCGTGCCACTGACTAATATGGTGTTGTTTTACGATGAGAACTTGAAATAGTTGTAACTTCTAACCCAGTTATCAGATTTGGGTGAATCTTAGATCAATGGAAAGCTTATTGAATTTCCCACATGACGAATAGGGAAAATCTTGAAATTCCTCATGGAATAACCATCATTCAATTTAGAACCTAATACTAGACATTCTTGAGATGAAATTAGCTAGGAAAAAGTATGGGATATTATAATATCTCCCCTTTGAGAACATCCGTCCCCGAATAAGACTGACTGAGAGGGAGAAAAAACAACTGACATACATACTAAAACCTGAATAACTTGAACATGATCTCATGACTGACATGATTGACAAGCTGAACATATAATACTGAACATACATAGCTGATGCTTATGTAACTGATTTATGAATACATGACTGAGTGTTCTGAAGAACTAAGTTTCTCATAATGAGAATGCATGTCTGGTGCATAATTACATAACTGAACTGATACATGAGTGCATGACTAAATATGCAATGGTACTTGATACTAACTTTATAATGGGAACATGGGCATGAAACTGCATACCAAGTTTGTGATGAACAGTGAACATAAAACTGAGTAAGCTTAAGGATAACTGTTATCTTGAGCTTGATCTGAGTTGGTGAAGAAGAGGTGAGGATACTTGGTACGCATGTCTGCCTCTGCTTCCCAAGTAGCTCCCTCGACGGACTAATTTTGCAAAAGAACCTTAACTAGAGGGACTTCTTTATTCCTCAATCTATGAGTATGATAGTCTAAGATTTCAAATGGAATCTCTTCATAAGAGAGAGTGTTCTGAACATCAATGCTCTAAATAGGGACTACTACTGATGGGTTACCTATACACTTCTTGAGCAAAGAGGCATGAAGGAATAGATGAACTGAGGCTAGATCTAACGGCAATTTAAGCTCATAGGCTACCCTGCCAAAGTGACTGAGAATCTTGAAGAGACCAATATATCAAGGACTGATCTTTCCCTTCTTGCAAAATATCTTCACTCCCTTCATGGGAGAGATTTATAGATAGACATGATCAATAATCTCAAACTCGAGATCTTTTCTACAAACATCTGCATAGAACTTCAATCGGCTTTGAGTAGCCCAAATTCTTTCTCTAATCAACTAGACTTTTTCTAAGGTGTCGAATACCAAGTCAGAACCTATGACTGAGGCCTCACTAACTTCAAACCAACCAATTGGAGATCTATATCTCCTATCGTAGATTGCTTCGAATAGAGCCATCTGAATATTGGAATGATAGCTATTGTTGTATTCAAACTCAATCAAAGGTAAGTGGTCATCCCAACTTCCCTTGAAATCAATTGCACACGCCCTTAGCATATCTTCTAATGTCTGAATGGTCCTTTCTGCTTGACCATCTTTCTGAGAATAAAAGGTTGTACTAAGATAAACTTAGGCACAAAGACCCCTTTGGAATGCTTTCCAGAAATAAGAGGTAAACTGGGTACCTCTATCTAAGATAATGGATAATGGAACATCGTGCAATCTGACTAACTCCTTGATGTAGAGTATGGCATAATCCTCGGCTAAATAAAAGGTATGAACTAGAAGGAAATAAGCTGATTTGGTTATTTTGTCTACAATGGCCCAGACTAAATCATGTTGATGATGAGTTCAAGGCAAACCCATCATGAAGTCCATGTTTACAACTTCCCACATCTAAGTAGGAATAATGAACTCCTGCATGGACCCACTAGGCTTCTTATGCTCTATCTTAACCTGCTGACATGTAGAGCACTTAGCCACAAACTCTGCAATGTCTCTCTTCATCCCACTTCACCAATAGATTTCCTACAAGTCAGGGTACATCTTTGTGGCCCCTAGATGAATAGAGTAGCGTGCACTATGAGTTTCTGCAAGAATTTTCTACCTTAAGTTATCTATACCTGTAACACAGAGATGACCCTGACAACGTAGGACACTATCTCCCGCTTGGGAGAAAACCTCTACTTTCTAATCCTAGACTGACTCTTTTAACTTGAAAAGGCTGGGATCTCTATCTTGGTTTTCTTTTACCTCAAAAACTAGAGATGATTCTAAACTACTCTAAACCTATATATCATCCTTTTCTCAATTGACTAAGAAAATGCCTAGTATGGCAAGCTGATGGACTTCCTGAACAAAGTTCTTCTTACTATCCTCAACATGAGAAATATACCCATGGATAGTCTACTAAGAGAGTTGACCACTATGTTGGCCTTGTCCGAATGATAAAGGATAATTATGTCATAATATTTCAAGAGCTCTAACCACCTTCTCTGACTAAGATTGAGATCTTTCTGAGAAAATACATACTTAAGACTTTGATGATCAGTGAACACATAAACATGAACACCATATAGATAATGCCTCCAAATCTTCAAGGCAAAGACTATGGTTGCTAACTCAAGATCATGAGTAGGATAATTCCTCTCATGGGGCTTAAGCTGTTGGGAGGCATAAGCTATGACCCTACCATGCTTCATGAGGACACACCCAAAACCTACTCTAGATGTATCATAATAAACTACGAAACCATCTGGACCATCTAGAAGAGCTAATACTAAAGTTGAGGTGATTCGAGTTTTCAACTCCTAAAAACTATTCTTGTAAGGATCTAACCACTGAAACTTGACATAGGGGATGCAATAGAAGAAAATCTCTCAAAAATCCATCTTAATAGCCGGCCAAACCCAAGAAAATCCTAATATCCAATGGAGAGACAGAGCGAGGCTAGTTTCTTACTGCTTCAGTCTTTTGAGGATCCACTATAATGCCATCACCAAAAATGATATGATCAAGGAATGCTACTGACCTTAGCTAAAAGTTGCACTTACTGAATTTGATGAATAGATGATAATCTTTGAGAGTCTGAAGAACTTTTCGGAGATGGTATGCATGATCACGCTCACTATAAAATAGACCAGAATATCATCTATGAAGACTATGACGAAGATGTCTAAGTACTGCTTGAACATACGGTTCATCAAGTCCTTAAAAGCTACTGGGGAATTGGTAAAACCAAAGGACATAACTAAGAAATCAAAATGATCATACCAAGTATGGAAAGCTGTTTTTGGAATGTCACATTCTCTAACTCTGAGATGATGATAGCCGGATCTGAGCTCTATCTTAGAGAAATATCTATCACCCTAAAGTTGATCAAACAAGTCATTGATTATGGGAAGAGGATACTTGTTCTTATCCGTGACCTTATTGAGTTGAAATTAGTCTACACACATCCTAAGAAAACCATCTTTCTTGTGCACGAATAGTACTGGACCACCCCACAGGGAAATATTAGGCCTGATGAATCCCTTATCTAAGAGATTCTTCAATTATTCTTTTAGTTCTCTAAGTTTTTCTAGTGCTATTCTGTATGGAAGAATAGATATAGGCTGAGTATCTGGAAGAAGATCAATACCAAAGTTTATTTCCCTTTCAGGAGGAATTTCTAGAACATCTTCGGGAAAGACATCTGAATATTCACCTACAACTGGAACTGATTCAAGGCTGGGAGTTTCGTAACTAGTGTCCTTAACTTGAACAAGATGATAGACACATCCTTTAGATATCATTTTCCATGCCCGAAGGTAGGAAACTAGATAACCTCTAAATGCTAAAGTACTACTCTTTCACTCAAGGATAGGTTCATTCAAAAACTTAAACTAGACTATTCTGTTTCTACAGTTAACTATGGCAAAGCAGGAATGAAGTCAATCTATGCCGAGAATGACATCAAAATCAGTCATCTCTAATTCGACTAAGTCTACTGAAGTGACTTTCTAAAATATCATAGCCGGGCAGTTCCTGTATACCCACTAGGCTATGATTGTTTTACCCACTAGGGTAGAGACTGAAAAGGTTTCTTCTAAGATTTTGGGACTGATTCTGAAATCGCCTGCTATATAGGGAGTAACAAAAGACAAAAAATCTTCTAGATATAGTAAAGCATAAACATGCATATGAAAGATCTACAACATACCAGTAACTACATAAGGAAAATTTTCCTGATCCTGTCGGGACTAAAAAGCATAGAGATGATTTAGGCGTTGCCCACTAGTAGCACTGGTGGTGGTACCCTGCTGATTCGGGTGCCTGAACTGAGCTAAGGAGTGAAGATGACTATGATAACCTGACTGAGGGCAATCTCTGACTCTGTGGCCTGACTTTCCACAGCCAAAATAGATATCACTACCAGCTCTGCAAGCACTCTTTTAGTTCTTACTGCAAGTCTGACAAAGGGGATTAGTTTGGGAATTGCTAACACTTTCCTGAAACTTAGAGCCTGGCGCTCTATCTCTGTTACCCTCCCTGAACTTATGAACTGGAGCACTGGCTAAAGAAGGGTCTTGAACTGATAACATAGGATAAAATTGGGAATGATTTTCTCCTTCTGATTTAGGCTGAGCGAAGTTAAAACTACCTGTCTTCGCTCTCTTATTCTTCTTCTCTCTCTGCTTAATCTTCTTCTCCTCTATCTGCTGAGCATGAGTCATAAGCCGTGCTAAAGTCATGTCATTATTCAGCATGGAAGATCTTCACTCATTTACCACACTATCATTTACCCCTAAAGTGAACTTACTCATCTTGACTCTGTGGTCTTCAACCACATAAGTGGCATATCTGGCTAATTAAGTAAACTTTAGAGAATACTCTTTCATCGTTATATTACCCTGCCTGAGGTTGATAAATTATAGTACCTTAGCCTCTCTAAGGTCTTAGGGAAAGAATCTGTCTAAGAATGCAGTGACAAACTCCTCCCACTCTATTGTACCTACATCATCTGACCTCTCTAATTTCTACTGTTTGAACTAAGTATGAGCCACATCCTGCAACTGAGATGCAGCTAGCTCAGCACTATTAATAGTAGTCACCCACATGATGTCTGTCACCTTCTGAACCTGATCAATGAATTCCTGAGGGTCCTCATCTACCTTAGACCTAAGGAAGGACGAAGGGTTCATTCGGGTAAAGTCCCGAATCCTAGCTGGGGATGAATTGGCCACTGGGTTGGCTGGAATGACTGGTGGCCATTTATTTTGAGTTTCAACTAACTGATCAAGAGTAGTGAATGAGGCCCTAAACTCATCATGATTAACATGATCGCCCCAATGATCTTCAATCTGAGGGGCTTACTAATTTTTGTTTCTTCTTTTAGGACGCATGTTTAGTAGAAGAAAAAGGCAAATAGATTAGAATGACACATTGACTGTAGATTATTCTCACTGACATGACATGAATATTGAAAGAAGGGAAACTATTCCTAAAACATATTATAGCCTCTTGCACATAAATATGACACGCAATACACCTATGTACAAGATTCTACTAGATGCGGCTTTCAGACTTCCTAGGAATCTATTGAATCTGAGGCTCTAATACTAAGATTGTAACACCCCAAATATGGTACCTGAAATGCTACATAGTGCTCATGAACACGAAGGACCACAAGCTAACCCATGACTGATATTTGTACCTGTATACTGTATAATATACTTTATAATGCAAAGACATGAATTGAAAGGCCATAAGGTTCAATACTAAACATGATCTGAGTGATATAACATATGTATGGGGTAATAGAATACCCAAAACAAAACTGAACAAACTGAAGTCTGAAACATGATTGTTTAGAAAGCCTCTAACTGACTGAACTATCTGAGTAAGGAGTTGATGGGACATGTCCCCAACAAACTCCAACTAATAAACTGATTAATGAGATAATAAGGAAATAATCATGTCCTCAGAAGATGAGGACTCATTTTTAACTTTGTCTATGGATATTTGGAATACACTGTTGCTCTAGAGCTCGTGTCTCTGAACTTATAGTATAAGACACTATAGTCCAAATACATCAATACTTTGAATGTACTAGTATACATGTCAGGTAGGCTGAATGCACGGGGTTCATATACATGAACAATTATAATAACTGACTAAATATCATGAGTATTAGAATATATGCGTGAGACATTACGACAGATATTACTACTATAACAATATGATTACTGAATCTGAATATAACTAAAAACATGAGTGATTGTATTTGACAGTCCTAAATCTGATGGAACTATCTGAGTTCTGTACTGTATCTGAGTTGATTGTATCTAACAGTCCTGAAATTTGAAAAACTATCTGAGTTTTACTACTGATACTGATTGACTATAACTAACAGTCCTAATTTTATAACATGAAACTGTGGGAAGTAGTTATCTAATCGATATGCCGCTGACATGCCATTATGGATGAGTTAGGGTCCAATCTATAAACCATATTACAGGGTGTCAATACTGCACCACCGGTAAGGATAAGTTATGGGCGTAGTATCCCCTATACGAGAATAGTGGGGCCCTTATCTAGCAGTGCTTATCCACCTTATCAACCCTCATCGGATAGTATTGATGTCTTAACCTATGTTGGCTACATAGTTCTGGAACTCAAGGATGACTTCTAAGAATCACACCCTTATCTGATAGTGTGTGTTCCCATTCTTGGGTTCACTCGATGCTAATTCCTACTCCCATCTGAATAGACTCTGAACATGATTTACTGAATTGAAAATGGGCTGAGTTACTAAATTCCTTTGACTGACATAAACTACTGATATCTGGCAACTGACTGAGTTCATGAGATTATGGATATCTGCTGAGTCATAAGATTGTCTGAACTCTAAGGATCATAGCTTGACTGAGAGTATCATGAAAACATGACATGTTTCTAGGCATACAGCTAATGTTTCGGGTATGAGTACCCCCAGGACTCGATGGAAGAAAACTGACCAAGCATAACTTACTTGAACATATAACTAACATCATAATCCATGATATATTTATAGAAGCATTTCATCAAAATATGTAATAGACATAACTTATACATACATGGGGATTTCATGGTATCATGCTAGTTAGGCACTTTTCCTTCATCTAGGCATTTAATCAAACATATTGTAGGCATGGTACATGTAAACATCATTGTACAGTAATTAAACATCATGGTTCAATTCTAATTTCATCATTCAAGGGTTTTGTCATAGGTTTGCATGAATCTATATCTATAATAACTTAACCCAAATAGAATTTATCACTCAACATGGAGTAGAATTCAATTTCTCATCCACATGAACAAGAGCAGCCCAATCATGAAATTCTTAAGAAAATCCATAAACTTGAATTTAGAAAAGGGATTCTTGGGCTTCATGTAGAAAGGAGTACATGAATGAAAACTATGCATACCTTAGTTCGTGATTTCGTGAGGATTGGCGGTGAAACCTTCTTGAATTAGAATCCCCAATAGAAACCCTAGCTTATTCTTAAGAGAAACTTAAGAGAAACTAGTATACTTTTGGTAAAAAATGGTTGAATCACATGTTAAAGGCATAAATAGGGGTGGGAAGTTGACCCTTTTAACCCTGGAGACGTCATTTAAAATTGTAAAAAAAATTACCGAACTGGACCATTAACGCGATGCGGTACTATCGCACCGTGTCTTTAGATTTTGATAATTGGGAAATTGAGGGATGGCGCAATGTAGGGCCATCACGTTGCCACTTCTTTTGTGACCTAGAACTTTGACGCAATGTGGGAAAAATTATACTGAGACATTGGAAAATGGACAATTCTGAATTTGGGCCCTGGCGCGATGCGCCATAATTGTGGACCCCTACTAGGATTTGACAAATGCCATTTCCTATAGTGGCACGGTGTGCCACTGACTAATATGGCGTTGTTTTATGATGGAAACTTGAAATAGTCATAACTTCTGTCCCAGTTATCGAATTTGGGAAAATCTTATATTGATGGAAAGCTTATTGAATTTCCCACACGATAAAAAGGAAAAATCTTGAAAATTCCTTATGGAATAACCATAATTTAATTTATAACCTAATACTAGACATTCTTGAGATGAAATTAGCTTGGAAAAAGTATGGGGTATTACAGTATTCTACCCTCAGTTGGTGAGAAAAATTTGATCTAATATTTTTTATGCTACTCTCAAAACAGTCGCATGAATGCTCTGCTAGTAATAGTATCCATCATGTCTTTCAAACTTGTATTTAAGGCTTGATAGTATATTTCAAGCAAATTTTTTCTGTAATTTTATGGTTTGGCACCATCATCAACTTCTTTTATATTGAAACCATGCCTCATACATTGATTCCAAATGAAATTATCTAAAATTATATATCTTATCCTTCAACTATAGCATTTTGGATAGTGGGAAGAACCGATCTAAATGGACCCATGATAAAGTTTCTCTAATCATAATGTAGCTTTACCCGTTAGAGAAAAAGAGAACAACCTAAGTCTTAGCACTTCCTGATCTACCCCAGTTATAGTGTACGAAGTGTAAATTCTAATGAAATTATTTAGGTGTATGTTTGCGTCAACTATCACAAAGCTTGCAAACACACCTTTTAGATTCAACAACTGGATCATAACACTAGTAATATCAAATGTCACACCTGGTAGCAATGTAGGAGGAGTAATAGTTCCTATCTTGGTAGGCTCAATGTTTCCCAATTCCTCACCTGGATTATTATATGGTTCCAAGTGCTGATAGGCTGGGAGTAATTAAGCTCTACCTCTTCTAACTCTATCTCTATTTCTATCAAGTTCTTCTCGACTATCTGCTCCCCATCTCTACCTACCCAGCTATGCCTTCTAAGCTATACAATGAGAATCAACATCCCTCGTTGCATTATTAGCAGTAGCTTATGCAAAAAATTGATCAATGGTTATATCAATCATCTCCTAAACTATCCCAGGAGGAGAATAAGGCAAGCTAGTTGGATTGTCTTAAAGTCTCTCAATATGACCTTCACATTCATGTTTTCTCATCCTATGATTCGATTGTGGGATTCTCTTTGGCTCAGGATGAATGGGAGTAAGGGATTACCTTGACACTTAATGTTATACATAGATCGGCATATTCCTTAAGAAGAACCAAAAAATTAGACCCAAAATCTTTAACAACTTCAATCAATAATTTTGCAACCAGATTCCCCGGCAACGACGCCAAAATTTGATGTCATCCAAATTATTCCCTCCTCAAAGATACAATGCGGTAGCTATCAAATTATAGTAAAACAACTAGGTTGGGGTCAATTCCATAGGGAATAGGTTGAACTCATATCTTAAATTTGTTAAAGTATCCAGAAGTATAGGAAAGTAAATAGGAAGTTATCAAAAATTAATAAAAATTTAAAAGTTATGAAGGGTTTTGGTTGTAAATAGTCTAAAACGAATACTAGGACTATGTTCTCGTTGGCTTCCTAAATTCATAGGTTTCTCATGGTTAATCCAACTATCTCACTGTCATACATGCAGAATATGACAAGCTAGGTATTACCGACTATTTTGTACTCAATAGGTAAATCTCACCTTTTACCTTGTAAGTCTCAGGTTGTCTCCTTACTAAACTTGTCTTTGATCCCAGTTTAACTATAACCTTATGGGTGTCAAGTTATTAGATAAGGGTTGATAGCCTTGAATCACTATTATAATCCTCTTTTTCCTATCTCGATCTCTCTTGTGGAGATGATCTCGAATACATGCTAGTTCTTAGAGTTGGCCACCACTAAGAAAGCAAATAAATAGAAGAAGATCACAATACATGTGTAAAAAATGTTCTAGTTGAACCTCATATTTTTTTTACTTTGTTATTCTACCAAGGTTCCCACAATACCAATTATGAGAATTAGCTGCTCATAGTTGTAAAACAATCTATAGAGTTCAATAAAGAAATCATAGAGTTAATCTCATAATAATAAAGAATAAAACTCAAAGTCTTGAATTAATTACTAAACTAAAAACCAAGAACAAGAGAATTCTAAGATCAAAAGTCTAATCTTGGAATCAAAATATTTTTAAGAATATATAGCATGTAAGCTAATACAAGAGAACCTAAAGAGTATTTATAGTTTCTCAAAATAACAAAGGAAACCTAACCAAAACAAAATAGAAAATTAAGTCGGCAGTGGCCACGCCTGTAGTCACGAGTCATCTAGACTAATGATAAGTCATTGGCTGTTGTCGCTCGTGTTTTTAGGCTCAGTGATAATGACTTATGGTTAGACCTCACGAGTCATTGATCTTCCATTCATTGTCACTCTAGTGATATTTTATCTTTCAAGAAATTTTGTCTATTATGAGAACAACTCCTCATACGAGTCATTGGCTGTCGTAATGACTCATGGTCTTCATACATTTCTACTGGGACTTCAACTTATCAACCTTCAGGACTATAGCTTCTTCCTCAGATAAGTCACACCATGACTCTTTTTCACTCCTAATGAGTCATGGTAAGCCTTAAATTTGATCCTTTGAATGACACCCTCACTATTGTCATCACAGCTTACACTATGAGTCGTTAGGTGATTAAACAACTTGTAGTCTAGTTAACACATTAATTTCTTTAGATATTTTTCATTCTTTACTGATCCACACCACTACCAACCTAATTCATCTATAACACACACAAAATACACATCATATCTAATAAAATAACCCAAGTAAGTGCATATTTTTGTAGTTTTAAGCATCAAAAGTGTAATGGACCCATGACACATCTCCCACTGAGCTTATAGAATCTTAGTTGAGTTATTTTTACTTCTTGATTGTTCCTTCTGGGCTCATGGGAACCCTGTTACATTATAGTTAGATTTTATTTCCGTATTTGGGTACTCATTTTATATATATATATGTCAAATTCTTTTGGCATGATCTACTATTTTCATTTTCTCCCTTTTATTTCTAACTTTAGTTTACATTCTCGCTCTTTATTTATGCTTTTACTTTAATTTAGATCAATTGGCATGTGATTCCCCTGAGTTCCCATTAATTTGGTACTCATATTACAGTTCTGCATCTTTTTATGATTCAAATCTGAGTATGATTCATAGTCCCTGACTTTGTCCTTAGGTTATGCTGTTGTTCAGAGCTAGGGTTTGCTTTTAGAGGCCGAAGTTGATCTTTCTCCTTTTGATATTTTTAGATAGTCTTTTTGTAAATTTTAAGACTATATAATAGATCTAATTTTCTCTAATACTCTATTTCAATTTAGCGGCTCTTGTATAGACCTTACTTGCTCTTGGGAAAACTATTTTGTGTGTTTTGTCTTTATTCTTCTATTAGAAAACATGTTTATAAATGTATACCATTGCTTTTGTTTACTCAATATTTCTATTAAATGTTTATTTCCTTTATTATCTTATTTTTTGCTGCTTAGCCTATTACTTATAGTTTTATGCTATGGTTTGGCTTACTTACTGGTGGGTTCAAGTAAGAGTCATCATGGATTGAGAAACTGGATTGTACCAGTTTAGTTAGGTTCACCGATATTATTGGTATAAGAGCAATGCCAAGTATAGTCTCGCAAATTAGTACAATGATGTTTATATCCTATATTTGGGAGGCTATAGGTATTCTTAGGAAAAATTTTCACCTTTTTGATTCATTTTCACACATTGTGTCTATATTGGTTTCTATATTTTTATTTACTTCACTCTTTCATAGATGGATAGGATGCGGGCTATGGAAGTCGAGAATCAGAGCCTCAAACCTATTGTTAGAGCCTTGGTTAGAAGTGGAGGTCTACCTAGATATTAAGGTTAGGGAAGGGCTACAAACCCAACTCAAGATCAGGTAAGGGAGTTTTTACCAAATCACACTATTGCTCTTAATATAAAGATAAACTCGAGGTTCAATCACAACAATAATAGGTGGGTCAGGGAACAACCCAAGTCCTACCAAAATTTATTTCTTCTTCAGTTGTTAGGGCTGCCTTAGTTCAGCTCTTTGGATTCATAGGTGCTCTACTGATAAATGGGGCTCAGGAAATAACCAAAGATGGTATTGTCTTAGGAGTTGTAACCTAGAGTAGAGGTCACGCCAATATCGATACTTCTTCAAATAGCAGTAGCCCAGCTAGTTATGACTGTGGAGGAGAAAAAGGTGATGGCCCAATTTCTGAGATTGACTCCACCTAGGTTTTTAAGGGCCCCGGTCAAGAATGGCTTTGAGTTTTCGATAAGTTGTGAAAAGAGGTTGTGTAATGTGTGACTGGGATAGGCATGTGGTGTGTACTAAACTACTTTTTAGTTTAATAAGTCATCTTCACAGTGGTGGAGAGGTTATATAGATTCTAGGCTATCTAGATCTCCTCATGTGAAATAGACTTAGTTCTCTAAGGTTTTTTTGGAGAAGTGCATGCCTCGCATCCTATGCGAACATCTGATAGACCGATTTACATAATTAGAGAAAAATTCTATGTCAATTACAAAGTATAAGGTAAGCTTCCACAGGTCTACCAGACAGGCCACTATGATTCTATTAACTGAGTATGAGTGGGTTCGGTGTTTTGTTAGAGAGATAAGTCTTCAACTAGGCATGGCTAGTCAAAGTTTGGTTGTTGTGGGTAAATATTTAGTAGTTATCTCAAATTATTCTCGAACTATATAGAAGATGCATCATGAGGCCCAAAAGTATAATGATAAGAGGCAACATCAATAGCGTAGTTATAGTGGGAGATGTCGTGGCCCATAATTTTAAGATAGAGGTTTTAAATGTAGGGACACCTAATGTCAGCCTTATTAGCATCAGGTTTAGCCTAGTGGGCTAATTCAAACAATATTTTAGATCACAGATAGGGTTCAACATGATTATAGTAACTTTAATGGGCAGCACAGTGGTTAGTATTTGAGGGGTCATAGTTAGGATCTTCAGGCCAAGGTGGACATTCTAGATCAGTCAAATATTCTTGATAGGCAAAGTGTCTGAGGAATGTTTGAGCGTGGTACCATTGGCTATTTCTCTAGAGAGTGTCTCTAGCATAGGATGATCGAGCTTTTAGAGTAGAGTATATAATAAATTAGATCAGTACTGCCTCCACCTAGGGGTGGTACACAGGGTAGCGATGGTGGTCCCTAGGGTTTGAGAAAAGGTTCTCAGGCAGGTCGAGTAGCTACCCAATATAGAGGCAGATAAGGTTTCTTATATGATCTTCCTTGTAGGCCAGAGGCTTCAACTTTGGATGCTATGATCGCATGATTTCAGTATGCCATTTGCCAACTTCTATTTTATTTGATTTAGTCTCTACGTATTCATATGTTTCTGCTTAATATTCACAACAGTTTGGGTTGTTGTAACACCCCGTATTTCCCTAGCATAATCTAAGTCCCAATATATGAGTCTATGTATATGAAATTTTTATAACCCTCATTATTTTCCAATTTAAAGCCTATCATTGTGTAGGAAATTTAGTTAACTTTCCAACGATATAAAATTCGCCTAAATCCGATAACTGGGTAAGAAGTTATGGTAATTTTAAGTTTTAGTTGTTAAACACCGTTATTTTAACCCTTAGCGCATCGCGTAGATAGTCCAAATGACAATTTTCAATTTCCAATGTGACTCCACGATCATGGCGCATCACAGAGCAGGTTAATTTCCCATTTGTCAATTTCCAGTGGGCCTCTGCGATGTTAGCGCATCACGGAGGTGGAAAAAATGGCATCAAAAGGCCTACTGCAATAATGGCACTTTTCACCATTAGCCCAGTTCCCAGTTGTTAGTTTCCAGTGATACGGTACTATAGCACCTTGTTGCGCCAGGTGCCCATTTTGGGAAAATTCAACAAAAAAGTAATATTTCATCCAAGGATAAAACAGTCTACTCCCCCTTTATTTTAGTTCGCCCAGGTGTGCTACTTAAGCCCTAAAAGCATTTTTAAAATCATTCTATAATTAAATTTCCCCAAATCAAAAGGCATTCTCTCCCAATCAAGAACCCTAGCTCTCAAATTCAAGGGAAATCCCCAAGAATTCACTAAGAACTTTAAGAAATCCATCAATTAAGGTATGTTAGATGTTCATCCATGGATCCCTTTCTTCCATAGAGCCCAAACAACCCTTTTAAATTATAAAATTATGATCTTTTCAAGTTACTATATTTTAAATTATGATTTCATCCATGAATCTCCATATACTATTGATTTTATACCATGTTACCATGAAATTATTGTTATTATTCAATCTTCCATGTTTTTATATTCTGATTTACTAAATTAAACCATAATTTAATGTTATTATGATGAATTCATGCTATTCCTACAAATTCCATGACAAACCTATGATTATTTTAAACCATGAACTACAAGTGTTTGATAAAATGCTTACAAGAGTAATTGATTTAAATAAAAGCCTTTATGTTTTTTCCTCCAAGCTTTAGTGTGAGTTTACTGTTATTATTTTAAGTCCTGGAGGTATTAAATACCCAAAATCCATAGTTGTTTACTTAGTCTAGTATCAGTACATTACAAAATAGTTTTTATACTATATTATGAGCATTATCAGAATAGTCATATATCAGTTATTCAACTCAGAACAGTCTAGTATCTCAGTGTCTTTCAGTTGGGAGTAGAATTTAGCACCGAGCGAGTATAGGGATGGAGGATTCCTTATCAGATAGGCAGAGTCGTTAGTAGCAGTCGCTATACTCCAGAACTATATAGCCAGCTTAGGATATGAGTAGTCACCCATCAAATTAGGCTTGACTATCTCGTAGGGGTCACCCATTATTTCAATCTTGACACCCTTAGTCCTTTGGACATTATATCAGTTTAGTGGATCCACATAGCCATTGTTAGTGACCGTGTCACCGTATTAACACTCTTCTATCTAGGTTTACAAGTTTGACCCCAATTAGCTCAAATTCGGCATTGTCGGTTAGATGATACCTTCCACAGTCTCAGATATAGTCTCAGTTACAGTCCCTGCTCAGTTATTTAGTCTTAGTGTTGTTTAACCAAAGTATACAAATTTTAGTTAGTTCAGTATTTCAGTTTATAAATTTTACTCAGTTCATGTTATATGCTTGGTCATGCATCCTCAGTGTCTACAAATTTTCACATATTTTTAATATTTGCAGATTGTTATGTATACACAGTACTTACATGCTTTATATATCTCCAGTGCCTAAAGATTTCATGTTCTCTATTCAGTATCCCTTGCTTTACATGTATATTTATATCATGTATTATTCCTATTCATGAAACCATGCATATCATCCTACCTCATTTAGCGTACTAGTACATTCAAAGTACTGATCGCATACTTTTCTTTTGAGCTATGATGTATCATATCATAGGTGCTGACGCTCAGTTCTTGGATCGTACTTAGTCCCTCAGATCATCAGTAGTACAGTAGCAGTGGTGAGTCCTCATTATCTGAGGACAGATTATATTACTTTATGTCTTTATCTTAGTAGTTAGTTAGAGTTAGTTGGGGCCTGTCCTATCAACTCATATTCAGTCAGTCAATTTTTGAGGCATTTCAGACATTAGAGTCAGTTATTCAGTATCAGATATAATAGTTAGTTATCCAGTTTATCATTATTTTATCAGATTCAGTCAGTTGTTTCTATAGACTCATATTCCAGTTTTAAATTCAGTTATTAAAACCTTATGGTTTATCACTATTATTCCACATTTATGATTATGTTATCCAGTGCTCACAGCAGGTACTAGCTCATGGGTTAGCTTGTGGTCCCTCAGGACTGTAAGCACCGTGTGTAGACTAGGGGTTAGTCCCTGGTTGTTACAAAATTGGTATCATAGACTAAGGTTTTAAAGTGTCCTAGGAAGTCTTAAAGCCGCGTTGAATAGAGTCTTGTGCATGGGTGTATAGCGTGCTACACTTATGGATGAGAGCCTACAATGCATTTAGGAAAAGTTTTCTTTCTTTCAGTATTCATGTCATATGAGTGAGCATGAGCTAAAGTTAAACGCCTCGTCTTATCTATTTCTTCCTTCTATTTACAAAACATGCCACCCAAGAAGAACAAAAGAATAATAGAAACTTAGCCAACCCCTCAGCCCATCCAGGCAGATCCTCTGGTCCAAAGCAGCACAGAATAAATGGCCAACTACTGGTTTGCCTAACCCAGTGACTAATACTGCTACAACAAAAATTTAGGATTTTACCAGAATGAATCCTCCTTCCTTCATGAGGTCCAAGTATGAAGAGGATCCATAGGAGTTCTTAGATATAGTTCAGAATGTAACTGATACTATAGGGGTAACGTCTAGTTAGAGTGCTGAGTTGGTTGTATATCAATTGTAAGATATAGCCCAAACTTGCTTTAAGCAGTGGAAAGTTGATAAAGGTATTGATGCAGGGCCTATAGAATGGAAAGAGTTTACGATGGCTTGCTTAGACAGATTCTTTTCATTAGAGTTAAGAGAGTCCAAGTTATTAGAATTTATTAATTTGAGGCAAGCCAGCATGAGTGTGAGGGAGTATTCTCTTAAGTTCACTCAGTTAGCTAGATATGCTCCTCATGTGGTAGCTGATAGTAGGTCTAAGATAAGTAAGTTTGTGTCTAGCATATCTGATAGTATGTTTAAGGAGTGCAGGACTACAATGCTGATTAGTGAGATGGACTTATCTAGGCTAATGTTTCATACTCAATAGGTAGAGGAGTAGAAGATTAAGGAAAGAGAGATAGGAAACAAGAGGGCTAGGATGGGTAGTTTTAATTTCAATCAGCTAAAGTTAAAAGGTGGTAACCATCGTTAGTTTTATCAGAGGTCTTCAGCCCCAGTACCTTCTTTAGCCAGTGCCCCAATACCCAAATTCATAAACGATAATAGGGATAGGGCACTAGGCTCTACGTCCCAGGTCAGTATTAGCAGTGCTCATACTAATCCCTTATGTCAGAAGTATGACAGACGCTATCAAGGTGAGTATAGAGCGGGTAGTGATGTATGCATTGGGTGTGGCAAGCCAAGCCATCAGATTTTAGAGTGTCGGATAGTTTCTATGAAGGGTAGGGATACACGCCAACAGGGCTAAACCCATTAGTTGTCAGTTCCAGTAGGGTGCCACTTCCAGTGCTACCAGTAGTCAGCATTCGAACAGATTATATGCTCTTTAGTCCCACTAATATTAGGAAAATTCTCCTGACATAGTTACTGGTATATTACTGGTCTTTCACTTATATGTTTATGCTTTACTAAACCCTGGAGCTTCTCTTTCTTTTGTAACTCTATCTATAGCCGTCAACCTCGGAGTTAGTCCCGAAACTCTAGTAGAGCCCCTTTTAGTGTCTACCTAAGTGGGTATTTCCATTGTAGCCAAACAGGTATACAGGAACTATTCGATTACACTATTCTAGAAAGTTACCTCAGTTGATCTCGTGGAGTTAGAGATGATGGATTTTAACATCATTCTCGACATGGATTGGCTCCATTCATGCTATTCCTCAGTTGATTGTAGAAACATAATAGTTCATTTTTAGTTTCCAAATGAACCAGTCCTTGAATGGAGGGGTAGTACTACAGCTCTTAGGGGTTAGTTGATTTCTTACCTTAGAGCTAGAAAGATGATATCCAAAGGGTGTGTCTATCATCTTGTACGAGTAAAAGACTCTAACTCAGAAACTCCTACTCTTGAGTCAGTCCTTATAGTAAATGAATTCGTAGATGTATTTCCTAAAGATCTTCTTGGAGTTCCTCCTGAAAGGGAAATCGACTTCGGAATAGACCTTCTCCTAGATACTCAGCCAATATCTATTCTGTCATATAGAATGGCTCTAGCTACACTCAAAGAACTGAAAGGACAGTTGAAGGATCTCTTAGATAAGGGATTCATCAAACCCAGCATCTCCCCGTGAGGCGCACCAGTTCTATTCATGTGTAAGAAAAATAGTTCTCTTAGAATGTGCATAGAGTATCATCAGTTGAATAAGGTCACAGTCAAGAATAAATATCCACTTCCTAGAATCAATGACTTGTTCGACCAACTTCAGGGTTCCAGTTACTTTTCCAAGATAGACCTCAGATCATGCTATCATTAGCTTAGACTCAGAGAACGTGACATTCCAAAAATAGCTTTCCAAACTCGGTATGGTCACTTTAAATTTCTAGTCATATCCTTTGGTCTTACAAATGCCCCAGCAGCCTTCATGGACTAGATAAACTGATTGTTCAAGAAATACTTGGATATGTTCGTCATAGTCTTCATTGATGACATTCTTTTCTATTCTCATAGCGAAAATGATCACGCAGACCATATCAGCATAGTGCTTCAAATTCTTAGAGCTTATTAGTTGTTTGCTAAATTCAGTAAGTGAGACTTCTGGCTAAGGCAGTAGCCGTCCTTGGTTATATTATTTTTGGTGATGGCATTAGAGTTGATTCTCAAAAGACTGAAGTGGTGAGATACTGACCTAGACCTATCTCTCTATCAGATATTAAGAGTTTTTTAGGTTTAGCTAGATATTACTACCGGTTTATTAAAGGATTTTCTTATATTGCATCCCCCATGTCCAGATTGACTCAGAAGAAAGTTAAGATTTAGTCGTTAGATTCATGAGAGAAGAATTTTCAGGAGTTGAAGACTCGACTCACCTCAGCCCCAGTATTAACTTTACCAGATGGTTCAGATGGTTTCGTTGTGTATTGTGATGTATCTAGAGTAGGTTTTGATAGTGTCCTCATACAGCGAGGTAAGGTCATAGCCTTTTCCTCCAGACAGCTTAAACCCCATGAAAATAATTATCCAACCCATGATCTTAAGCTAGCAGTTATAGTATTTACATTAAAGATTTGGAGGCATTACTTGTATGGGGTGTATCTAAATATGTTAACTGATCACAAAAGCCTTCAGTATGTATGAATCTACATTAGAGAAGGTGGTTAGAGTTATTGAAAGATTATGACATGAGTTTTCAGTATCATTCAGGCAAGGCCAATATTGTGGCTGATGCTCTCAGTAGAATGTCTATGGGTAGTGTAGCTCATGTTGCGGATAGTAAGAAGAAGCTAGCTCAAAAAGTTAATCAGCTTGCCCGGCTAGGTGTTCATTTACTCGATTTAGAAGAAGGTAGTGTATGGGTACAGAGTATCTCAGAGTCATCTCTAGTCTTCGAGGTAAAGAAAAAGCAGGATAGAGATCCCAGTCTAGTTAAGTTGAAATAATCAGTCAGAGATCAAAAGGTGGAGGTTTTCTCCCTGTTTTACGTTGTTAGGGTAGATTGTGTGTGTCTGGTGTAGATGATTTGAGGTAAAAAAATTCTTGCAGAAATGCATGGGGCACGTTACTCTATTCATCCAGGGGCCACTAAGATGTACCACGATTTGCGAGAGATCTATTGGTGGAGTAGGATGAAGGGAGATATTGCAGAGTTTGTAGCTAAGTTCTCAATATTTCAGGAAGTTAAGGTTGAGCACTAGAAGACTAGTGGGTTCATGCAGGAGTTCAATATTCCCATGTGGAAATTAGAGGAAGTGAACATGGACTTTGTAACAGTTTTGCCTCATGCCCGTCATCAGCATGACTCTATTTGGGTTATCATAGACAATATGACCAAATCAGCTCATTTCTTGCCAGTCCATACCTCTTATTAAGTCAAGGACTATTCCAATATCTATCTCAGAGAGAAGGCTAAGTTGCTTGATGTTCCCTTATCTATCATCTCAGATAGAGGTACTCAGTTTACCTTTCACTTTTGGAAAGCATTCCAAAAGGATCTTGGTACCCAAGTATACATCAATACAACCTTTCACACTCAGACAGACGGTCAAGCAGAAAAGACCATTCATACTCTTGAGGATATGCTGAGAGCATGCGTTGTTGATTTCAAGGGTAGTTGGGATGACCATTTGTTGTTGATTGAATTCACATACAATAACAGCTATCATTCTAGTTTTCGTATGGTTCCATTTGAGGCTCTCTATGGTAGGAGATATAGACCTCCAATTGGTTGGTTTGAACTAGGTGAGGCTACAGTAGTAGGGCCTAACTTGGTGTTTGATGTGTTAGAAAAGGTTCAGTTGATTAGAGAAATGCTTAGGGCTTCCCAGAGCTGATAAAAATTGTATGCAGATATGAGGAGAAAGGATCTCGAGTTTGATTTCGGTGACATCATGTACTTGAAAATCTATCCCATGAAGGGAGTGAAAGAGATTCAGCAAGAAACGAAAACTAAGTCCCAGATATGTCGGTCCCTTCAGAATTCTCAGTAGTTTCAGAAAGGTATCTTAAGAACTTGAGTTGTCTTCAGATTTAGCCTCAGTACACCCAGTGTTCCATTTCTCATCGTTGAAAAAGTGTATTGGTGAACCAGTTGTAGTTGTTCCCTTAGAAAGTGTAGATATTTAGAACAGTCTTTCCTTTGAGGAAGTCCCAGTCGAAATTCTTGATCATCAAGTTCGCAGACTAAGGAACAAAGAAGTTACACTAGTCAAAGTTCTTTGGCAAAATTAGTCCATTAAGGTAGACACTTGGGAAACAGAGGCAGATATGTGGACCAAGTACCCTCATCTCTTCTTAACGAATCGAGATTCAGTATAAGGTACCATTTTAATTAAGATTTTCTTTTCTCTGTCATGCTCAGTTTCAGCCGCACATCATATTCATGTCAGTCGTGCATTAATGAATCATTTTAGTCATGCATTCCATGCATCAAATATACATATTCATCGTGTAAGCTCAGTCCATCAGTTCCCTCAACTTAACCAGTTTCTTTCGGGGACGAATAATCACAAGGGGGAGATATTGTAACACCCTATATTTCCCTAGCATAATCTAAGTCCCAATACATGAGTATTCATATATGAAATTCTTGAAACACTCCTTATTTTTTAGTTTAGAGCCTGCCATTGCATAGGAAATTCAGTTAGCTTTCCAACGATATAAAATTCTCCTAAATCCGATAAACGAGTATGAAGTTATGGCGATTTTAAGTTTCAGTTGTTAAAAACTATTATTTTAACCCTTAGCACATTAGGTAGACAGTCCAAATGAAAATTGTTGATTTTAAGTGTGACTCCACGATCATGGCGCGTCATGGAGCAGGCCAATTTCCTATTTGTCAATTTCCAGTGGGCCTACGCAATGTTGGCGTGTCATGGAGGAGGCAAAAATGGCATCAAAAGGCTTACCGCGATAATGGCACGTCGCACCGTCAGCACAGTTCCTAGTTGTCAGTTTTCAGTGACATGGAACGATAGCGCCACGTCGCGCCAGGTGCCTATTTTGGGAAAATTCGATGGAAAATTAATATTTCATCCAAGGATAAAATAGTCCTTTCCTTCATTATTTTAGTCTGCCCAGGTGTGTTACTTAAGCCCTAAAAATGTTTTTAAAATCATTCTTTAGTTAATTTCCCCCAAATCAAAAGGCATTCTCTCCCAATCAAGTACCCTAGCTCTAAAATTCAAGGGCAATCCTCAAGAATTCACCAAGAACTTCAAGAAATCCTTCAATTAAGGTATGTTAGATGTTCATCCATGGATCCCTTTCATCCATGGAGCCTAAGCAACCCTTTTAAATTATAAAATTGTGATCTTTTCAAGTTATTATGTTTTAAATTATGATTTCATCCTTGAATCTCCATGTACTATTGATTTTATACCATGTTACCATGAAATTATTGTTATTATTTAATCTTCCATGTTTTAATATTATGATTTACTTAATTAAACCATGATTTAATGCTATTATGATGAATTCATGTTATTCCTACAAATTCCATGAGATTCCTATGATTGTTCTAAACTATGAACTACAAGTCTTTGATAAAATGCCTACAAAAGTGATTGAATTAAATAAAACCATTTATGTTTTATCCTTCAAGCTTTAGTGTTAGTTTACTATTATTGTTTTGAATCCTGGGGGTATTGAATACCCAAAATCCATAGTTGTTTACTTAGTCTAGTATCAGTACATTGCAGAATAGTCTTTAGATTATATTATGAGCATTATCAGAATAGTCAAATATCAGTTATTCAACTCAGAACTGTCTAGTATCTCAGTGTCTTTCAGTTGGTAGTAGGATTTAGCACAGAGCGAATGTAGGGATAGCAGCTTCCCCGTCAGATAGGCAGAGTTGTTAATAGCATTCCTTATACTCTAAAACTATGTAGCCAGTGTAGAATATGAGTAGTCACCCATAAGATTAGGCTTGACTATCTTGCAGGGGTCACCTGTCATTTCAAACTTGACACCCTTAGTCCTTTGGACATTATATCAGTTTATTAGATCCATAAAACCATTGTTAGTACCCGTGGCATGGTATTAACACCCTTCTAGCTGGGGTTATAGGTTGGACCTTGATTAGCTCAAATTGCAAAATGTTGGTTAGATGATACCTCCCATGGTCTAAGATATAGTCTCAGTTATAATCCCAGCTCAGTTATTCAGTCTTAGTGTTATTTGACCAAAGTACTCGATTTTAGTTATTTCAGATTACAGATTTTACTTAGTTCATGTTATATGCTTGGTCATGCATCCTCAGTGTCTACAACTTTTCATGTATTTTTAGTATTTAAAGATTCTCATGCATACACAGTATTTACATGTTTCACATATCTCCAGTGCCTACAGATTTCATGTTCTCTATTTAGTATCCTATGCTTTACATATATATTTAGATAGTGTATTATTCCTATTTATAAAACCATGCATATCAGCCTACCTCATTTAGCATACCAGTACATTCAAAGTACTGATCGTATACCTTTCTTTTGCGCTATGATGTATCATATCATAGGTGCTAACGCTCAGTTCCCAAATCATACTTAGTCCCTCAGATCATCAGTAGTACAACAGCAATGGTAAGTCCTTATCATCCGAGGACAGATTATATTACTTCATATCTTTATCTTAGTAGTTAGTTGGAGTTAGTTGGGGCCTATCCCATCAACTTTTATTAAGTCAGTCAGTTTAAGAGGCTTTTCAAACATTAGAGTTAGTTATTCAGTATTCAGATATTACAGTTAGTTATCCAGTTTATCATTATTTTATCAGATTCAGTCAGTTATTTCTATAGACACGTATTCTAGTTTTAAATTTAGTTCTTAAAACCTTATGGTATGTCAGTATTCTTCTGCATTTATGATCATGTTATCCAGTGCTCACAGAAGGTACCAGCTCATGGGTTAGGTTGTGGTCCTTCAGGACTGTAAGCATCGTGTGATAACTAGAGGGTAGTCCCAGGTCATTACAGTTGTCTTTGGAGATTTGATTTGTGGCTTTGTGTGTAGCTACCCCTATGGGTAATTCTTGTATAGTGGATCAGATATATAGATTGTGTTTCATAACTATTCAAGAGTATGACACTCTGGTTGAACTTATTATGCTAGATATAGTGGATTTCAATATGATTCTAGGCATGGACCGGTATCCTCCTATCATGTAGTCTTGGATTGCTTTGCTAATACTGTTACCTTAGCTATGCTTGGCATACCCGTTGTTGTGTGGTAGGGTTCTTTTATCTACACGCCGCTGGGGATTATTTATTATATTTAGCTAGTAGTTTGATGTCGAGGGGTTGTTAGTCTTTTCTTGCTTATCTTCATGATATTAGGATTGAGAGTCCTTTGCTTGACTCTATTCCTATTTTTGTGAGTTTCCTAGTGCATTTTATCTTGACCTACCTAGGTTTTGTCATGACCCAAACCCATTGTGAATGGACCCACACTAAACCTCCAATGGGTAAACCAACTACCCCAAGAAGTAATCTACACTTAGGAAAATAATCAACTTGTCAATTCTATTAATCGAAAAACCATATCGAATGTTGAGATAAAAAATAAGCACAGTCAAATTAAGAAACATTGTACTTATAAAAAAACTCCCTAGGACCAAAAAGTCATTTATACCAAAACTACTAAAGAATGTCAAAAAAAGGATGCGACCCTAAAAACATAAGAATGTGCATACGTCTAGAACAAGGGACTTTTACATCAACAAAAGAATCCATGGTATCACAAAAGATACATATCACCCTTGAATTTGAATCAACCATTGGAATCACAACTGAGGTCATGTACTAGTACGGTTAGTTGGACAACCCATGATGCATTATGTTAACACATAACTATAATTTAGTAAAATAAGCCAACATATTCTCACTACCTAACAACCTTGATTCAGGTCATAACACTTAACCATATTCAAGAGCATTATTAACAAACCATAAAAGTTAAAAAGAATAACTAGTAAAGCCACGTCAAGTTAACCATCAAAACTATAAGTTAATTTACAAAACTCAACACATGAACCACATCAAAAGTATATGACTCCATACCATAACCAAGTCAACAATATATGACTCTATAATACCACTAATTCAACTATATAATTATTATGAAACCTATTTCAAACAAGAATAAAGATAATAATAAAACATAAAACTCTTGGTTCACTCAGGGAACCATCACACTCACTTGTTCCTTTTACATACATGCTAAGGGTCTTATGGTGTCCCACTAGTCATAGGGACGAGCTTTATACTTGTATTACAACAAAGACATCAGTGTTTACCAACCTTATTTTAAATGAATATTTCCAATTACCAGTGCACCCCACAAATGAGTGAATAGGTATCATAAACATCATAGAACAATGATAGAAAACCAACACTTGTAACAACCAACAAGCTTACATATAAGTTTATTGAATGTGACCTCATTTCTAATATTTAGCAACCCTATTTTAGCCCTTTCATCCACTAACAACATACATTAAACATACAATACTAAGGAATATTTATTGTGCACACATAATACAAATTAGAATAAACTACATTAACCATCACTTACCTCAATCAGAGCTTGCACCACTCACTAAGCCTGAGCCTTGCCTTTTTATATTATTTTTCTTGATTTCATTATAGAAACATGAATAAAACATATAATCAACTCAATGACCTATAATATTGAGGATTAAACCCAATCCCAACCCTTAAAGCCAAGTTCATGATCATCCCACCCAATTTAGGGGTTTTCTACCATCAGTCCACTTAAAAACTATCAATTCTATGGTTACTTTAGTGAATTAATGATATAAAACAGTGATATAACTATTATTAATAAAAACCCAAAGGTTGTACACCTATTTCACCCCCTTGCACTATAAAACCAGATATGGAAGCTTAAAACTATCCTAAAAGTTTGCAAATCATTAATTCTAATGCTAATTAATAAAAATACTAGTTAAAAGGGATAATTTACTTATCTTAGTGATGAAAACTGGTTGAAATTTCCCTAAATCACCTTTTCTCTTCCCCAAAATGTGTTTTTGAAATAATGGGATAGTTTTGGTAAATTTTTACTAAAATAATGATTTACTCTGCAATAGTGATATTGCCCTGTATAATGATATTGACCGGTTTAACCGTGATGATAGCGAGATTTATTCTACTTTTAAGTAGATCACTATAGAAATGTGAACATCTCTATAGCAACATCAACAAGGCAAAAAGTTGAGAATGCTCCCAGATTTTCATTTTTCACAACACATGCTTGAACTACAATATTCTAAACTAAACCCTTTACATTGAGATCAATATCGAGAGTTCTACTTAGCTGAATTAAATTTTGAAAAGTCCTATGGGTTCCTTATTGTCTTACCTACCATAAAATCAATCTAAAATTAATTAGCTTATCCCAATCGAGTCTTGGGTTTCCTTAAACCATACCTCATTTAAAGTTTATCCGAGCCTAGCCCTACATGAAACTTCTAACTACAAATTCAGGGAATATCTTAACCTAAATTTTTATATGAATAAATTATCTATAATAAAGAAGAGGGTCATCAAAACTTCCTCTTGAGCATGATATAGAGCTTGCTATTAATGTTGAGCCTATTTTTATAGCACCTTATTGCATGGCTTCTACTGAGATAAAAAAGCTTATATTCAACTTTAAGATCTTTTGGATAAGGGTTTTATTAGGTTGATTGTGTCACTTTGGGTGCTCCTCTTCTGTTTGTGAAGAAGAAGGATAATTTTATATGTATGTGTATTAATTACAAGTAGTTGAATAAGGTAATAATGAAGAATAAGTATTTTATGCTTCATAACGATGATTTTATTTAACCAGATTTAGGTGCGTAAATTTTTTTTTAAATTAATTTAAGGTCTGGCTACCATCAGTTGGGGATTCAGGTGTAGAACATCCCTAAGAAAACCTTTAGGACGTACTATAACCATTATGAGTTTTTGGTAATGTTTTTTAGGTTGACTAATGCCTCATCAATATTCATGGACTTGATAAACAATATTTTGGTCTTATTTAGACTATTTTATGATAGTTTTTACCAATGATATCCTTGTGTATTAAAAAGGTAGAAAGGAGCATGAGCAATATTTGACGATTGTGCCTTATGATTTGATGGATCACATGCTTTATACTAAATTCTCAAAGTGCAAAATATGGCTTAGCAAAATATGGCTTAAGTATGTATCTTTGATAGGGAAATAATGTCTAAGGATGGTATTATGGTAAACTCGATGAAGATTGAGGCTATTCATGATTGGGCTAGGACTATGTCTCCGATAGGAGTGTATAGTTTTATTGGGTTGGCTAGCTACTACAAGCAGTTTGTCAAGAGATTTGATACTATCACAGTGACTACAACTAAATTGAATACGAATGAGGTTCTATTTAAATGGTTTAACAATTGTGATGTGAGCTTTCTAAAGCTTAAGGACTTGCTTATGCCAACTCCTATTTTGACCTTTCTAGTAAAGGGCGAGGGTTTACTATTTATTGTGATGATTTTGGTATTGGTTTTGGGTGTGTTTTAATGTATAAATATCAGGTTATTGCATATGTATAGAGACAGATGAAGGTGCACGAGCGCAATTACTGCACTTATGACTTAGAGTTGGCAGTTGTAGTTTTTATGCTTAAGATTTAGAGGCATTACTTGTATGGTGTTCACTAAGAGATATTCACTAACCACCATAGTCTTCCGCATATTAAAACTTAGATGGATATTAATTTGATACAACGCGGGTGAATTTGAGTTGCTGAAGGAGTATGATATCTTTATTTAGATAATTTAGGCAAAACAAATATGGTAGTGGTTGCCTTGAGTCAGAAGGCAGTGAGTATGGTTAGATTATCATTTACTTTAGTTTGGCTGAGTATGGTTAGCTTATCATTTACTTTGGTTTGGCTCTATATCTCAGACCCTAAGAGAATTCTTGCTAGTATTGAGTCTAGGTCTACCGTATTGGAGCAGATTTTGGGCCGATAGTTTGAGGATAGTAGGTTGTGTTTCATTTGAGATCAGGTGTTGAGAGGTAAGTCTAAGAGGGATACCCTAGATTTTGAGGGAATTTTAAGATTTGAAGGTCACATTTGTGTTTTGAGGTTAGGATATTTGATTTAGTTGATACTTTGAAAGGTTTAGAGCTCTAGATATTCTATTTTCCTTAGGACTACTAAGATGAATAGAGATTTGAGGCAACATTATTGATGGAGTGGTATGAGGAGAGATATAGCAAACTTTATAGCTTAGTGCCTATGTTGTCAGTTAGTAAATGCTGAGCATTTAAGACCTAGTAGATTGCTTCAGAGACTACCCATTCCCGTATAAAAATAAGAGCGGAATACTCTAGATTTCATGGGTGGTTTCCCTTGCAATTCTTATGGTTTTGATAGCATTTGGTTATTTATATATAAATTGACCAAGTCTGTACATTTAATCCCTATTCAACCTTCCTACAGTGCTGAGAGGTTGGCTTACATCTATGTTAGGGAGGTTGTTCACCTTTTTGAGGTACCCATGTCTATTATTTTAGATAGAGGCTCTTAATTTACTTTTACCTTGTAAAGTGCATTTTAAGATGAGTTGGATACCTAGGTTGATCTTAGCATCATTTTTCATCCTCAGACTAAAGGATAGTCAGAGCAAATTATTCAATTTTTAAAGAATATGTTCCATACATATGTTATGGACTTTGGAGGTCTGTAAGAGTAGTATTTAATCTTAGGGAATTTGCCTATAATAATAGATACTATTTGAGCATTCAAATGGCACCATCGAGGCATTGTATGGTAGGCCTTTTTAATCTTTAGTTAGTTTTTTTGAACATCTTAGGTTAGGCCCCATGATACTGATTTGATTCATGAGTCTTTGGATAGGGTTCATATGATTTAAGATAGGCTACGAGAAACTCAGAGTAGGTTAAAGAGTTATGTTGATCGCAGGCTTTGTGCCTTGAGATTCATGGTTAGTGACCAGGTTTTTCTTTCAGTGTCACCGATGAAAAGTATGACGTGGTTCGGGAAGAGAGGCAATCTCAACCCTAAGTATATTAGATAATTTGAGATACTTTAGATAGTTGGAGAAATATCTTATGAGTTAGCTTTACCACTAGCCTTTTTATCCATCCGTATAATTTTCCGTGTATCTATGTTGCAACATTAAATTCTAGATGAGTCTCATGTGCTATTGTAGGACTCGATTCCGTTGGATGAGAGGTTGGCCTTTGTTGAGAAATAAGTATTTATCCTACCCAAAGTTGTTAGACAAATGTATTCTAGAGCTATATAACTAGATAAGGTTCAGTGGATACACCATCTAATTGAGGAAGCCAAGTGGGAAAAACTGACCCAATATTCCTACATGTACCAGCCTTTAGGTATTTCTTAACCCTTTTACTTTTGAGAATGAGAGTCCTTTTAGTAGTGGATCTTGTAATGACCTTCCAAGTAATTTATTGAATTTTTGTGTTTTTTTATGCTTTGAGCTTTCCCGTAGATTCCCAAGTCTTTTTTTACTTGCTGGGACAAGCAGTTTGATTACTGAGCAGTTTATTTAGTTTATAGACCCATTTCCTTGTTTTGCCGCTTTTGTTATTAAGAAAAGGGTTTAGGGATTCAATTTCTAGTAAACGACCTTAGATGCCAATTCTAATAGTCTCATTAGGTTTGAAATGTTGATTTTAGGCTAAGGGTATCCTTGGTCTGGGTCTCGAGGCTTCCAGACTTATTTTAGGATGTTGGATGGATTTTGGCTAAAATGGACCCTTAGGTGTGGGACCCATTTTTAAATCAAAATGACCTTAGATGGAAATTTCAATTATGCCATTGAGTAAAAAATGCCAAATTCAGTAGGTTATCATAGTTTATTTTTGTTCATGAGATTCCAAATGAATCTTGAGGATCTGATCAAAATAATTATTTGCCAACGTTGCTGGTGCTAATGCACCTGGTGTAGGACAAAAAAGGCCTTTGTGTTCCTGTGACCTTCCTGTGACCTTAGTCACAGTCGTGAGGTTTATGAATTTTGACCTCCATGTTTGCGGGCGAACCTTTGCATTCAAAATGAGGAGACTGGCCAGGCTGGTCCAACCTTTTTTCCCATTACGGTAGACCAACTACATTCGTGAAGGTCTATCCGGGCCAACTCCTATGATCGTAATAGGGGTCAAACATTTATGAAGAAGGACCCTCAAAATTTTATAAAACTTATGCTTTCATTTTCAGATCATTTATTATACCTTTATTTTCTACTTATTTATTAAGTCCAAAAACACCATTGTAGTCAATTAAGAGCTTAAAAATTATGGGAAATTCAAAATTTAGAGCTGGGACTAGATTGGGGGCGTCATTGGGATCAATTCCACGTCTTTATTCTCATCAATTTCTGTATAATTCTAGTCAAATTCTCTTACTTAATTCTTAATTTGCAATTATCCTTACGGCTATTTTAATACTGATTTGGACTTTGATTATTAGGGAAAATGATTCTTGAACTGAGAGGGACGCTATGATAGTTTTAATTTTGTAATTCCATAAGCGAGCTCTAATGGTATTTTAAGTTGGATTTCTAACTCAGCTTATATATACATAATATGGGCATTGATATTCTTGTCTTGATGTGTAGAACCTTAATTTGATAGTGTTGCAATGGTTGGAGGCTTCTTGGAAGGGAAAAGCTCTAGAGTAGAGGATTTTATGAGTATTCGATAGCATCTAGGTAGGCTAGGCTTACTTTTCTTCTAGTTTGTGCTTTATTATAGTATTAGTGTTGTATTGTCATAGCTATGGGTGGGTAATTCTAACTCAGTTTATATTTTAGCATTTATTAGATAAATTAGCTGATTAGGAGCCCTTTTTTATAGAATCTGACCCTATTTCCCTTAATTTAGTGCATGAATATCCCTTAAGACTAGTCTCAACTTAATTAGTGCCTTAGGGTGGTGTTGAGAAGCTTCAAACTATATAGGTAGGTGCTTGCTTTAGGTTTGGGTCATTGAGATAGATAATTAGCCCATCCGACCCCTTTTTTAGGTAAATTATCTAGAGTAGCCCCTTATTTATCTAAATAATCTTTATCTATTATGTTAGACTAAGTCTTAGTTTTCAGGATGAGAAAGTCCTTTTTACGAGCAATGTTTATCTTTGTTAACCTGAAAAGGATAGTATTAGACCACAAATCTGACTCTATGGCTTAGCATTTAGGACCTGCATTGCCTTTGTAGACTTTACCACTTGGATTTAACGTTTATGATTAGCTTGACTTAATTAGAGTTATGTAATAGGAGCATTGCTACTTTTACTTATCAGCTATTAGTTTCATTGTAAGTCCTATATCCATCAACTTCATTATTAATTACCAGTTTCTATTCGAGTCTAATATTTTACTGTTACGATAGCACTCTCTAGTTCCTATTCGAGTTTAGCATTTTACAATCTATATATATACAAATTTGGGATTTGGAATTTGGTAAGGATCGGTAAGAATGGGAAATAAGACTTGAAAGGAGTATCAGGTATACTTTGTCATACATTGGTTCATTTAATATTTGTTACTGTGTTAGTCCATCTTTATATTAGTGTTACTATTTTATTGCACCCACCGAGCTTATAGGGGCTCGATTGGTTTATTTTGTCTTCTTAATTGTGCCTTATGGTATTATGGCCCCAGTTAGATAATAGTTAGAATTTATTTCTCAATTTTGGCACTCATTTTATATGTACATATTGCATCCGCTTGGCATGATCTACTAATTCTATTTCCACCCTTTCTGACTTTAATTTACAATCTCGCACTCTATTTATGCTTTTACTATAATTTAGCTTAGTTTTCCTATGATGCTGTAACACTTAAGATTTTTGGGCCTGAAAATTTCTTGGTTTTGAGCTTACTGCCCAACCTATGGCTTACCTTACGAGTCGTAAGGTGTCATTATAGGTCGTAGGACCCCAAATCATAGAGTGACCGGTATGTTACCAAATGTCTCTGACAAGAGTATGACTAGGACGTAACGAGCTGTATGGACTCTTTACAAGTCAGAGGGACCGTTCCATAGCCAAACCAGTGTAATGGTCTCTTGTTTCTGATGTGTCTATGATTAAACCTCATGATTCATAAGGTTTGAGCAAGGGTCGTAGGGTATGACTCAAAGTCAGACTAGTGTGGGTTGCCTTATGCTACTGTCCACACTACGACTCATGGTGACAAGTAGGAACATGTCCTCACGAGTCATAGGGTAACCCGTCTTCACTGGAAATAAATTTTTAGCTTTTAATTAAGGGAACTTTGGATACTTCCCTCATCACTACTTAGACCTCACACCCATAAAACAACAAAAAGGGGTTATTTCTATCTTTTAACAAATCAAGACACACTATTTTCTCTCTCAAATACCTCAAGTTAAGAAAGCCTAGGGTTTTAAGAGATAGGCAGTTAGAGCTTTTAAGGGTCGATTTCTCTCCATAATTCTTTATATCTCAGGCATGTTACACTTACCCAAATCTTATTTTGTTAAAGCATGTGTTTGAAATTATTATTAAAGTGGTTTTGAATGTTGGCTTTGGAAAGTAGGTTGAGGATTTTGAATGATTATTTTCTTAAATGATGGTCTTGGGGTTTATATATAATTTTTCATGCTTTAGTGATGGTTTTGAACACGTGGGGTGCATGGGTAAGGTGAATAAACTAGGGGGTCATGAATTCCCCTAATTATGTGGATTCTTATAATTGAATTGGTGATAACCTCAACCCAATCTTGTGAAACTTGCTTTGAACATGAGAATATATGTATTGAAAGTACCTTTGGAACTATTGCATAGCATAAAAGGCTAAGGAACCAAATTTGAGTTAATGAACAAAGAGAATCGTGGCATTCTCCCTCACTGATTTAATGAACAAAGAGGCTCGTAGCATTCCCCTACACTGATTTAATAAACAAAGTAAGTTGTGGCATTCCCTATAATGATTTAATAAACAAAGGGGTCATGGCATCTGCCCACACTGATTTAATAAATAAAGGGGGTTGTGGCATTCCCCCATGATGATTTAATAAACAAAGGGGGTCGTGGCATTTCCCTACATAGATTTTAATAAACAAAGGGGGTTAAGGTATTCCCCTAAGTTAATGGACTTGTAATGGCATAATTTTAAGCTTGTAAGTGTAAGGGTATGACTATACCTATGGTGTAACTTAGTGGTCAATTCCTTGGTTAATATATAAAACTTATTTTGGTTGGGCTTAGTGGGGATTATGTACCTAAGCCATGAAAGTAGAGGTCTCGAAGGACCGATACTAGAAACTCGCATTTATCGATGTGAGAGTTGGTCTTGATGACCTTTTACATGGTTTGCACTATTGATTTTTTATTTCTATCCTGGATTGACGTAGGGTCGGGAAATTCCCTAGTCTTCCTTGATATCTCTGGTTCATGTGGTTAACATGCACTAGTCCTTTTTAGTAGGGGGATCTGAACCCATATAGCCCGTGGGTCCTTTCTATGACGGTTAAGCTACATAATCCAGGCTAATGTTTTACTTCCATACTAAGCCTTGTTCCCTATCCCAACATGTTTTATGTATGTATATATTGTATGTATTGGCTTGAATGATTTTGGACTATTTATTATGGCATTTATTTATCCCCTCCCTGAGTTACATGCTAGTGCTCAATATGCTAACCATCTTCGGATGTTGAATCCTAAGCAATACAGGAACCATAGGCACTTCTACTTTCATTTGCAGTAATAGGATTTCTTTGTTGTCAGGAGAAAGCTTTGAAGTGGTGAGCTTTCATTCTTTGTAAGGTCTATAATTTTAAATTATCATTTTAATTATGTATTAGACTACTTCTATTAGACTATTTTGGCTATTCTTAGGGGCATGTCCCGACTTAGATTGATTTTGGTCTTCTTAGAGGCTTTGTGGATTACTTTGGGTTGGGATAGCTACTGAAATTCTTATATTCTTTTCTGAGTTAGTTGAGTTTCCTATCTTATTAATATTTTAGAACTCAGCCTATCTTGTTAGATATTCAAAATTCATTTGCTTCTAGTTGTATTATTTTCTGTTTTGACTAGGCAAAGGGGGTGGCCTTCGATCCTCGGCAAACTTCGAATACCCGTCATGGCCAGGCCCTGGTTTGGGTCATAAAAATCTTGGTATTAGAGCTCTAGGTTCATGGTCATTGGGTGTCTATAAAGTCATTTTATGTAGAGTCCTTTTTATGGGTGTGTAGCATTCCACACTTATATGGGAGAGGCTACAGGGTATTTAGGAATGTTTCTCTTTCTTGTGTTCTATTTTTGAGCTATAGAGTCTAAGGTATTGAATCTCCTCTAATTTTGTTTGTTTGTATTTCAAATTATGCCTCCCCAAAGATTTGATGCTCGTGAAAACCCCTCTGTACCACCTGAGGATAATGAAGATAGAACTCATTCTACTTATGGAGTACAAACCCAGTCTGGGGTCCCTGCTCCTGACTACCCATGTAGATTTTCATCGGTGTCTACTAATCCTCCTCGGGCCTCCCAAGCTGATGATGTCCATGCCCCACCGCCCTAAGAAGATATTTTTAATGCTGAATTCCATCAATGTATTCATCTGTTGACTCAGTTGGTGACTTCTTAGTCTCATCATCTAGATCATGTCGGTTTTGTTGTTCTAAATTTTAAGGTCACTAGAGTTGGCCAATTCATGGGTTGAGTCCTCCGACTTTCCTAGTTTCAAGGTTGAGGAGAATTCTTAAGGGTTCATAGATGAGATAGAAAATATCTTCTGAGTGATGCATGCTTCTGACTAGGATGGTGTAGAGTTCACTGCATATCAGTTGAAGGATATGGCATGTCTGTGGTATGAGGAGTGGAATAATTGAAAGGGGAAAATACTAAGCCAAAATTATGTGATGAATTTTTTGGTGCTTTTCTTGATCGCTTCTTTCCTTAAGAGTTGAAGGATGAGGAGTTTATTAATCTAAATCAAGGCAGAATGCCTGTGGAAGATATGCCTTGAAGTTTCATCAGTTGTCTTGATATGCTTCAGGGTTGGTGTCTTCTATGAGGGCTAAGATGAGGAAGTTTACGTCGGGTTTGTCTTTAGACTTGGTGTTGGAGTGCAAGGCCGCCATGTTAAACAAAGATGTGGATATCTCTAGCTATGGTGTATATGCAATAGGTCGAAGATGAGAAGAAAAAAGTAACCAGATATGGGAGAGAGGCAAAGTAAGAAATCCAGGCATTCTGAGTAGGGTGGAGGCCACTAAAATAGTGGTAGAGATAGCAGGCAGTGGTGCAAAAAGAAGTGAGAAAATTTTTGTTCTTATTCTACGATTAATGCTTTATATCTTAAGTCATTTGGTGATCGCTGCTTTTAAAGCAATAATAGAGTTAAGGCATAAGGTGCCCAATATAAGGCCAGTTGGGCCTAGTTAGCTCCATTATATACTCCCTGTAGATTTTGTAGATAGTTGTACTGTGGTTTTTTTTATAAGGGGAGGAATAAATATTTCAGATGTGGCCAGCCTGGCCATATTCATAGGAATTATCCTTCAGGCGACATCGCTACTGGAGTCAATAAGGTTCTAGATGCTAGGTCTTTAGCTTCAGCACTGAAGGGGGCTACTTCTGGTACCATCACTGGTCGGAATCTTCTGTATTCTCTCGCTACCTAATAGGAATTTAAGGATTCTCTTGCCATTGTCACTAGTATGTTACAACTCTTCTTTTAGGATATGTATTGCTTACTTAATCCAAGGTCTACTCTTTCTTAAGTGACCCCTTATATGGCTATTTATTTTCGTTTTGGTCTTGAGTGTATTTTTAATACCTTTTTTTGTCTACCCCAGTGGGTGACTTTATTATGGCAAAAAAAGTTTATAGGGGTTGTGTGGTGCCTATCTGTGGTAGGGAGAGGTTAGTAGATCTGATAGAGTAGGATATGTTAAATTGTGATTCTTTTTGGGGAGGATAGGCTGCATTCGTGCAATGAGTCTCTTGATTGTAGAACCCGAAGGGTTAGTTTCCAATTCTCAAATTTACTGGTGACTGTGTGGGAAGGGAGTTCCCTAGTACCTAAGGGAAGGTTTATTTCTTATCTTAGAGCTCGAAAGTTGATTTCCAAGGGGTATCTATACCATCTAGTTTGGGCTAAAGATTTTAGTTCTGAGGTTCCCTCTTTGCAATCTATCCCTATGGTTAACGAATTTCTTGAAGTTTTTTCCAATGAACTTTTTGGTATTCCCCCTGATAGAGAAATAGACTTTGAAATTAACTTTCTCCCAGATATCTGTCCTATCTTTATCCCTTCTTATAGAATGGATTCAACTATGTTGATGAAACTTAAGGAGCAGCTGAAATATCTTCTTGATAAGGGTTTTATTCACCCTTGTGTTTCTCTGTGGGGTGCTCCTACTCTTATTTTTGTAAGAAGGATAGTTCCTTTTGAATATGTATAGACTATCAGTAATAGAATAAGGTGACTATGAAGAATAAGTATCCTCTTTCTAGGATTGATGACCTATTTGACCAACTTTAGGGTGCTAGATGTTTTTCTAAGATTAATCATTGGTCAGGTTATCATTAGTTAAAGATTAGGAACATAGATATACCTAAGACTACTTTTCGTAACCGGTATTACCATTATGAGTTTTTCATCATGTCATTCGATTTAACTAATGCACCAACAGAATTTATGGATCCTATGAACCGGGTATTCTATCAAGTTCTGGACTTATTCGTTATTGTATTTATTAATGACATCTTGGTATATTCTAAGATTGAGAAGGATCGTGCCAATCACCACTATATCGTGTTGCAGACACTTAAGGGTCAGTGATTGTATGCTAAGTTTTCAAAGTATGAGTTGTGATTGAATATTGTTACCTTTCTTTGTCATGTTGTTTCTAGTGAGGAGATCATGGTGGATCCGTAGAAAGTTGAGGTGGTTAAGAAGTAGCCTAGACCCATGACTCCAACTAATATTCAAAGATTCTTGGGTTTAACCATAAGATATTTATGCAGAGATTCTCTTTTATCGCTGTTCCATTGACTAAGTTGACTCAGAAGAAGGTGCATATTTTGTGGTTCAATGTTTGCGAGGGTATCTTTGAGAAGTTGAAGGATAAGTTGACTTCAACTTTGATTTTGACCCTCCCTGAGGGTACTGATGGCTTTGTTGTTTATTGTGATATGTCCCATGTGGTACTGAGTTGTGTATTGATGAAGCATGATAAGTTTGTGGCATATACTTCTAGGCATCTTAAGGTACATGAGAAGAATTATCTGACTCAAAACTTAGAATTTTTGGTTGTAGTTTTTGCTTTAAAGATTTGGCATTATTAGTTGTATGAAGTTCATGTTGATATTAATTCTGATCATAAGAGCCTAAAGTATGTGTTCACACAAAAGGAGTTGAATCTTAGGCAAAGGAGATGGCTTGAGTTGCTCAATAATTATGATATGATTCTCCCTTATCACCCAGGTAAAGCTAATATGGTTGTTGGTGCTCTTGGCAAGTTATTCATGGGGAGCTTATCTCATGTTGATGAGGAAAAGCAAGGTTTGGTGAAGAATATTCACTATTTATCTAATCTTGGAGTTTATATTTTGGACTCTAAAGATGGAGGTGTGATTGTGCAAGAGGTGTTGAAGTCATATCTTGGTGCTGAGGTAAAGGAGAAGAAGGTTTTGGATCCTATCTTGATGCAGATTAATGATGATGTGGGTCAGTAAAAAGTCATGGCTTTTAAGATTTATGGTGATGGTATCCTAAGGTACCAAGGTAGATTGCGTTCTTTTGATGTTCATGTGATTAGAAAGAAGATCTTTGTTAAGGCTCATGAGTCGAGGTACACGATTAATCCTAGTTCGACGAAAATGTACCATGATCTAAAAGAGATCTATTAGTGGAATAACATAATGAGGGATGTGGCCAATTTTGCGGCCAAGTGTAAGGTTTGTCAGCAAGTGAAGGTGAAGAACTTGAGGCTTGGTGGTTTATCTCAAGTGATTGAGTTGACCATGTGGAAGAGGGAAATAATTAACATGAACTTCATTGCCAGTCTTCCGTGGTATCAAAACCAGTTTAATTTGATTTTGGTCATTGTGGATAAGATTACTAAGTCTGCTCACTTCTTGTCCATGAGGACTAATTATTCTGCGAAGGATTATACTAAGATTTTCATTCAGAAAATAGTCAAGTTGCATGGTGAATATGTCTTTATTATATCTGATCAAGGTAAGCAATTCTCTCCTCACTTTTGGCGGTCATTTCAGATAGGTTTGGGAGCTAAGGTGAACCTTTACACCACTTTCCACCCTTAGAAGGATGGACAAGAAGACAGGACCATACATACTTTTAGAGATATGCTAAGGGATTGTGTGATTGACTTTGGTCGTAGGTGGGTTGACAATTAGCCTCTCACCGAGTTTGTATATAATAAAAACTATCATACTAGTATTCAGATGGCTCCGTTTGAGGCTTGTATGGTAGGAGATATCATTCTCCTATTGGGTGGTTCAAAGTTGGTAGGACTAGATTATTTGGTCCTAACTTAGTTCATCAGGTCATGAAAAAGGTAAAGGTGATTAGGGATAGGCTTAAGACCACCCAAAGTCGCCAAAAGTCCCTATGCAGATGTGAGGCGTGGGAAATTGGAGTTTGATGTTGGTGTTTGGGTATTCTTGAAGGTGTCTCCCAAGAAAGGGGTGATGAGGTTTGGAAAGAAAGGTAAGCTCATTCCCCGTTATGTGGGACCATACTTGATTTTGAGGAGAGTGGGCAATGTGGATTATGAGTTAGAGTTTCCTTCCAGTTTGGGTTCTATCCATCCGGTGTTCCATGTTTCGGTATTGAAGAATTGGGTGGGAGATTCTTTCTTGGTTGTTCTTTTGGAGAATGTTGGCATTTCGTATTCTTTGTCCTATGAGGAATTCTTGATGGAGATTTTGGATAGGCAAGTCCATTGTTTAAGGACTAAGGATGTGGTGGCTTCATTGGAGGTTCTATGGAGGAATCATAAGGTTGAAGAAGCTACTTGGGAAGCTGAAGAGGACAGAAGTACAAATATCCATTCTTGTTCCCCACCTTGGATAATCGGGCTTAAGGTATGTGTTCTCCATATATCTTTGTTTTTTGACTCTTTATAAAGGAAAGTGTGGTTACATTTCTGTGTTAAATCATGCTAATGAATGCCTTGATGCATCATTCGGGGATAAATAATCCTGGGGGGAGGGGGGGGGAGTGTAACACCCCAGATTTTTAGGCCTAAAAATTTCTTGGTTTTGATCTTACTGCCCAACCTACGGCTCACCTTACGAGTCATAAGGTATCATTATGGTCATAGGTCCCCAAATTGTAGAGTGACTAGTGTGTTACCCAACGTCTCTGTCCTGGCTACAAATAGGACGTAACGAGTCGAATGGACTCTTTATGAGTCATAGGTTTCCTTCCATAGCTAAACTAGTGTAATTGTCCCTTCTTTTTTATATGTCAACAATTGAACCTCACAAGTCGTAAGGTCTGAACACGAGTCGTATAAACTAGTGTGGGTGCCTTATGCTATTATCCATACTACGACTCATGGTGAAGAGTCATAACATGTCCTCACGCATCATAGGGTGACCCGTCGTCACTAGCAATAAATTTTCAGCTTTTAATTAAGGGTAGTCTGGACATTTTCCTTTTTCTACCAATTAGACCCCACATCCATAAATAATAAAAAAAGGGTATTTCCATATTTTAACTAATCAAGACACACTCTTTTCTCTCTCAAATTCCTCAGGTCAAGAACACCTAGTGTTTCAAGAGATCAACAATTAGAGCTTCCAAGAGTTGATTTCTCACCTTAATTCTTGATATCTCAAGTATGTTACTCTTCCCCAAATCTTTTTTTGTTAAAGCATGTGCTTTAAATTATTATTCAAGTGGGTTTGAATGTTGTCTTTGGAAGTGGGTTTGAGGGTTTTGAATGATTTTTTCTTAAATGATGGTCCCATGGTTTATATGTATTTCTTCATGCTTTAGTGATGCTTTTGAACGTGTTGGGTGAAGGGGCATGGTGAATAAACTAAGGGGTCATGGATTCCCCCAATTATCTAGATTTTGATAATTGAATTGGTGGTAACTGATCTATGGTGATTTTAAACACTTCGATATCATTATTCTAGCTTATTTTGTCTTATTTTGAGAGCAATTCATGTGCTTAAGGTGTTCATATTGATACAAATAAGCATTTAATTGTCCAAGTATGTGATTACAATGTCCAAAGTATTTTTTAAACAAGTTTGTGCTTAATTGAGTAATTTAGAGTTCAACCCGAAAAACTAGTTTTACTAGCTTGAGCTGGGTGTGTGTCTAGTTGGTTCTGTTGGATTCTAATGTGTTTAATTTGTTCCAAATATTTTAATGGTGTAATTATGAGTGGAATAACTTGTTTGTAATGTGCAAAGTTTAATTTGATTAAGTCAAGAGTCCAAATAATAAGTGGAAGATCATTGTCAACTTGCCTTATCTTAGCTTTTGTTTTGATTTATTGTTAAGACTAGTGTGTTGTTTGGATTTCTAATTTGTGGTGTGTGATATTGTAGGAGGCTTTGTGAGCTAAATATGGTGATATGTTCATGATTTAAAGGCCGAAAATTCATTGAAAATACACTATAAAAGGCATAGCCAAAAGATAGGACGTTCAACACTTAACCAAAATTTTGGAAGCAAATTCCAGTAAGTCAACACGAAGTCGACACATCGCATCAAGGATCACACCGTTTACACTTAGAAAATATTTTCAATGCTAATTTCAGTCCAGTGACGCTAACTCGACACGTCGCGTCAATGCAACTAAGGACAGTAATTTCAAATTGCACCAATACTAGGACTTGGTCCTAAATTGAATTCACACAGATGGCACGCAATTCAAAGTAATTAAAGTCAAGAGGTGAGATTATTTTAGTACAAATTGGACAGTTGGACATCATCAAGTTTCTTGGACAACATTTAACAAAAAGGGATCAATTTTTATTTTCCTTGGTCAACTTGGACACGTCATTGACACAAAGGAAAATTAGGAGTATATTATATGTTGAACATTATTAAATACATGGAGAACAACCTAGTCAAAGGGACGGCCTGAACGATTTCGGAGCGGCTACACGAATAAATTAGGTTTTTAATTTTTGTTTAGTCTTTAAATTTTCATATCATGTATTTAAATATTTGGATCATGATTATGAATATTATCAGCTAAAAACTTCCTTTTCGGGGTTAAAGCCAAGAACATGAGTACTATTAATTTTTTATTAAATTCCGTTAACTTTGCTTATCATATCTTATTCTAATTATTTTATGGATTGATCACTCATAAAATACATATATTGTCGATCTTTTGATCTCGGGAGTGGGAATAGGAAGATAGAATATCAGAATAAACAAAGTTTGGGTTTTTATTCTTTTATAAAATATAGAATTAAACTTAGCATCTAGGACAGAGATGTACTTAGATGTCTTACTTGATTCATACGCAGGAGGATAGATTTAATTCACTTGATTGGATTATTACATCCCCGCTCAATGATGTAGTTGTAATGTCCAAATTAGGTAAAATATTAGAGGTTGGGAAACTATGATCATACGATTAACCATACGAATCAACAACCAAGATAAGTGAATTAACGGATTAATTTCATTAACATAGTATGATTGTTCGAAGTTCTTTAACACTGGGCTTTAATCCATTGATTATCCCAAGACTTATATTTTTACGCATTATTTAATTTATTTTATTTTTAATTTATAAAATTACAAACTCTCTTTTTGTTTACTTTTTCTCAATTGTTAAACTATAATTGGATAATTGGCGAATGCAAGTTCCTGAGAGATCGATACTTGGGCTTCCTTGAAGCCACTTTAATACTTGATAAGACCACATACACTTGCGTGTGCATTGTCAAGTTTTTGACGCCATTGTCGGGGACTTATTATTTGGCAATTATTTATTTTAGTTTTACTTTTAGATTTATTTGGTGTTTTTACGCTTGGTCTTGGTTTTGCTTTTGCAGGAAATAAGTTTTCAAAGTAGAAAGTTGGCAAGGGATCACAACCTAGTTGAACCAAGCTCCAAACCTGAGCAACTTTACCATCAACGCAGGAGAGAAGCAATCCTTCTCCCCAGAATTCCTCAATTCCAAGAAGACCAAGAGAATATGGTTCCTATGGCTGAACAACAAGCAACTGGTAGGAAGGTTAGGGAAGTGGCAGTCCCAGTTTCGACGAACTTGATTTCCCCAATTCAGAGATCGGTGTAATACCCGATCGTTCCTTAAGCCTAAATCCGCCTTTTGAGTGAATATGGATTACTTCCAAAGTGATTGATGTTTATACCATGTTGTATTTCTTTAATTTCAATTATTTTCCATGTAGAGCATTGAATAAGCTTTCCATCATACCAAATTCGCCCAAATTCGACACTGGGTGAAGAGTTAGAGCCATTTTAGTGAGACAATGTGCCACCTGGCACTTTAGCATGTCGCGGAGCCAGCCAAAATGGCAATTGTCATTTTCCAGTAAGCCTCCGCGATATTGACGCATTGTACCAAGGATCAATTTTAGGATTGTCAAATTCCAGCGCACCAACGCGATTCCACCGCGTCGCGGTGCCTTTCCAGGTCACGATGAAGGTGGCTAATGCGACTTCACCGCGTCGCGCCACTGAGCAGTTTCCCAATTGTTCAATTCCATTGAAGGACCGCGATCCTAACGCGTCGCACCAGGGCCAAAAATCGAGCTCCAGTTCTAGAATTTGCTCAAGGGTATTTTGGTCTTTTCTACCCGTCCTTACCCTTTATATCTATACAAGTCAGGGAGAAAATCCTCATTTTCTCTTCCATCTTCTTCAAAATTCTAGGATTTCTCTCCAAAATTCAATCTAATTCTTGTCTAAACATCTCAATATCAAGCCATGGTTTTCATAAATTAGTTAAAGATTTAAAATTTTCAAGTCAAGAACATTAAGATTTCTAACTCAAGAAGTGGGAAAAGAAGTCTATAGCAAGTTTATTCATCCCTGATAATAATCAAGGTATGTGGGGCTTGAACAAGAATATCCTTTCATTCTTGTGCCCAAAGAATTGATTTTTACCATTACAATTTTATGATCCTTGCAAGTGGGTTTATACCCAAATTTCTGTAATGATGATTTATGAGATTTGAGTTGAATAAGCTTGATGTTTATGATTATTTTACCATCACATTTCTTAAATTGAGAATTTACGCCATGAGTTGTATATTGTCATTTTGTATTGATGATTTCTAAGCGATTTAAGACAAGTGTCATGAGTTATGCTTTTTCCAAGAGAAGTTTGAGTATTGAATATATTTATTGATATTGAGCTTGAGAGTCAAGAATGAGTCCTACGATATTTTCTCGAAGCTTTTGATACTTTATACGATTTGATAAGTAAGTGTACTTGATATTTGGAAAGACTGTTTTGAGTTTGAGTCTAGTTAGGAATTCATAAGTTGTTTATGATTTACAGATGAGATATATTTATGATTTGGTCTTTATGATAGACCCTTGAGTTGATTAAGGTGGATTTCCTAATGCATTCTGAGCTGAGTCTGGGAGGACTATTTAGCACCAAGTGGGAAGTGTGGGTTCAATACATCCTACTTCTCCAAAACTACGTGCCACCGTAGGATTGAGATTTAAGGGTCAAAGAGCTGAGTTTGTGATCACAGAGATGAGTTTGAGGTTATACTCCCTGGAAAGAGTATAACGCTCCCACCAATGTGGGGTTCCTTCCTTAGAAGGGAAAAACGTTGGACTCCATGCAGCTCATGTGGTTTATGTCGGTTATAAGAAACTCCCAAGTCCATAATAGTCTAAGTTTCTTAAGTTACCAAGTCACTCTAAGTCATGAGTTAAAGAGTTTGAGTTGAGTCCAATGATTTATGAGATTTGTGAAGCATGTGTTATTATCGATGATTTATGGAAATTATGTTTCAAGAAATTCAAACGAAGTGAGTCATTATTGTCAGCATGCATGACTTTATTTTACATTTATGATATTGTTTAAAAGTGTCGCACACACCCCCACATACTCAGTACAATCCCAAGTACTGATTCTCATTTCTATGTTTTATATTTTCTCGTGATGTAGTGCTCAGTCTCAGCAGTGACAGTGATCTTTGAGTACCTTCATCTACATTCTTACAGTTGGTGAGTCTTCATGGTTTGAGGACCTATGTCACTGATTTTTTCCTTGATAGTAGCTGGTTGTTTCTTTTCAGTTCAGGTGATTCAGTTGGGGATCTGTCCTAATGGATCCTAAGTCTTTTGTAGTAGAAGCCTTGTTAGACTAGAGTACCAGTATGTATAGAACTTTCAGTATTTTGTTTGTACAGAACAGTATTTCTTCATATCACAGTATTCTCATGGCATAATTATTCTTCCCTATTTTAAAATTATTAGTGTTATAGTAAGTTTTAAAAGTGATGAAAGGCTTAGAGGGTTAACTTGAGGCCACGTGTGGCCTTAAGCACTGTGTGACATCTCGGGATAGGTTCTTGGGGCATTACAATCGGCAGCAGGGGGAACTTTGAGTTGAAACATAATATGGTGCAGCTTCTTATTAGCAGTGGATAGTTTGTAGGGTTTTCACACGAGGATCCATAAGTCCACTTGCAGACTTTTATTGAGCTTATTGATACATTCACTCCGACTGGGGTGACTCCAGATTATGTGAGGTTGACACTGTTTCCCTATTCACTTTTGGTGGAAGCTAAAAAGTGGTTGAATATGGAGCCAGCCAATTCAATCACATCATGAGATGACTTAGCCAGAAGGTTCCTCATCCGATTCTTTCCATCAGGAAAGACTGCGAGATTAGCAATAAAATAGTGAGCTTCAAACAGAAGCCTCATGAAAATCTATATCATGCTGGGAACGCTTCAAGCCTCTTCTTAGGGATTGTCCACACCATCAATAGTCGAATGAGATACTTGCTCATACTTTTGTAGAAGCTCTTGATCACAATATGAAGATTTTTCTAAACTCATCCGTAGGTGGTCAAGCATTGGAGCTAACTTATGATGAGCTGTACACATTGCTGAATCGCATAGCACAAGCAAATCGAGAGTGGCATTCAGATTCTAGAAGTGCCATGGAAAGAATTGTGGGTGTGTTGGAGGTGGACCAATTCATAGCCCTATCAGCTTAAGTTTCTACATTGCAGAATTTGATCAACACATCATTCAACAGCATGAAGTTGGGAGCAACACAACCTGCAGCCACAGTTAATTCCATCCAATAGGCTGCAGGTTGGTGTGAAGTATATGGAAATAGTGGTCATGTGGCTACCATGTGTGCTTTAAATCCAGAATCTATTATGTATATAGGCAATGCTCAAATGCCAAATTACGGTAATGCCTACAACATGAAGTGGCAAACTCAGCCACCTAATCAGCCATGGAACACCCCACAGGCACAGGCCCAATCAAATCAGTCTACAAGCAACATGGAAGAGATGTTGAAACAAATCTTAGCTGGTCAAACATAATTGGTTGTGAATATGAACAATCAAAGGGCGGAATTACAAAATTAGAAAGTGGCCCAGAAATTTAGAGTTACAGGTTGGGCAATTACAGTAAGCATTAAATACCAAACCACAAGGTGGTTTGCCAGCTGATACAGAAAATCCCAAGCAAGTCATGGCAATAACTTTGCGGAGTGACAAAGAGATTCAAGGAGAACCTCCCATGGCAACATAGGAGGTAGATGCTGATGTGGTAACCCAAAAGGTGGTTGAAGAAGATGCTGAAAATTCAAGGAAGTTTGAGTACTTGAATGAAAAATTTGTTAAACCAGAGAAGAAGAAGATGCTACCACTACCCTTCCCTCAAAAGTACATAAAAGCAAAGGAGGATGCCTTGTTCAAACTGTTCATTGACACATTTAAAGAGCTTCATATTAACTTACCTTTGCTTGATATTTTGCAGAGTATGCCTAAGTATGAAAAGTACTTGAGGGATGTGGTGGCTAAAAAGGTAAAACTACAAGAGGTAAGAGCTATAACACTCACTGAAGAGTGTAGCGTGGTGATGTCACATAAAATCCCCAAGAAATTTAAAGATCAAGGGAAGTTTTCCATCCCTATTCAAATTGGGAGTAAGGAGGTTCATGCAGTGAGTGACTTAGGGGCAAGCATAAATTTAATGCCCCTATCATTGTTTAAAAAATTGGGCTTGGGAGACCTAAAGCGACACGAGTGGTGATGCATCTTGCATATGGATCCATAGCATACCCGGATAGAATCATTGAGAATGTCCTCATAAAGGTTTGTAAATATATTATTCTTGCTGACTTTTTTGTTCTTGATTTTGTGGTAGACGAACAAGTACCAATTATCATAGGGCGCTCATTCTTAGTGGCTGGATGTGCTTTGATTGATATTAGAGAAGGCATACTCAAGATGAGGGTAGATGATGAAGAGATTGTATTTGATGTTTACAAGGCCACCATTGAAAATCCCTTATATAAAGATTTATGCATGATCAATGTGTTGGAAAGGGATGAGTGTGGGGTTCTTAAGCCACTAAAGACCTCTTTCGACTACCTGATTGAGTGGACTAATATGAAACCACCGATTTTCGACATGTTAAAAGGTAAAAAAAGTCTGAATCAAATGAAAAAATAGCTCCCAAAAGGAAGTAAAAGGGTAAAGGAATATGGGTGAGTTGATATAGATTGTGCCGCGACACTAAATCAGGTGCTGCTTGGGAGGCAACCCAAGTTAAGAAATATTTTCTTTTCAGTTTTTAGTTTTTATTTCACGTAGTTTTTGTTTGTGATTGAGTCACAGGTTAATGGGAAGTCTTGAGTACCAGAAACACGAGCTAAGAAGAATGGCAAAAATTGAGTGTGGGTTCCCATGGATCCCCTTTTTGTGTGAAGATGCATCTATCTAGGCCTAGAGGCCTCAGGATATATTTCTATCTTTTTACTTTTAAATTCACTTTGGAGACAGAGTAAATTTTTAAGTGTGGGGTGGAGAAATTTCCAAATTTTTGATCAATTTAAAAATTTTTAGGTTAGGAATAACTGAGATATTCTTGTTGGTGCTATTTTTTATTACATGGTGCAAGTGTTTTGTTTGGTAAAAGCATGTTGATTGAGTGAATTACTACTTCTGAGACTCTTAGGCTCATGTTTTTTACTCTTGTACTTTTTGGCTTAATTTTGAATTTATGCTTTTGTTTTGTTAAGAGTCTATGATGATCCTATTGAGTTGAGTATGTGCCATGTGTTGTGAGGTATTTTATATATTCCTTGTTTCATATGATGTCTAGAACTTTCCAGGTGAGTATGTGAAGCGAAATAAAGAATGTGGGTTTAGGAGATGCTATAGGCATTTCTTTGATAGCCTTGTTTTACACCTTCTTTTTACCTACCTTTGTGTATTATCCTAGTTAAACCCTATTAAACCTTTAGCCTTTTATTTAGTAACCTCATAAGTAGATAAATCCCTTCTTTGATAGACCATAATTTGATCCAAAAAGCTCCTAAGTGCTTTAATGAAAAAAAATAATTAAGAAAAGAGTTTGAGAAATTGATTAAGAAAAAAGTGAAATTGATGCACCAAGGTAATAGTTATTGGTGTTTATAATTGATGTGTGGTGGATTGATGTGATATAATTGATGAAAGAAATATTTCTATGATTGGGAAAAAAAGAGAAAAATTGATTCATATGATAGTAAACTTTACGTCCACCAAGTGTTTGTGAAAAAAATTAAAAGAGATGGGGCGAATATAAAAGAGATGGGCGGATGAAAAAGGTATAATTTGGCTGTTGGAGATTGATTTTAAATGTATAATGTAGTGTATTAAAGCACTTAGAGAGGTTAGTGACTATTCCTAAATAGTTACTACACGTCTCTTATCCTACATTATAACCCGGAAAAGACCAATTTGATCCTAAGCTTTACATTTGACTATTAATGAAGCATTATACTAAGGGCAAACCTATGATTCATTGTGTGTAGCTTGTGAATTCTTTGTGAGAGTGAGCGTAATTTGATTCTTGTACCAATTATGTTATAAATTGCATTATTGTGAGAAATTATAGGTAACTCTCTTGTTATGAGGGGCACATGTTTGATGAATGTAGGTGATTTGGATGATGTCCTTGATTGAATGATAAGAATGAGTTATCCACTTGGTTAGTCAATTCTTAAGGCTAGGATGTTTTGTAATAGTGTTCATGAGCTATCAATTGTGTAAATAACGTGCTTTGTGTAGAAACTTGCATTCTGTGTAGTCATTGTAGTACTAGCTTAAGTGTCTTGCATTTAGTAGAAGTGTAGCATCACCTCAGATTTTTATGCTTAGAGTAAAGAGTTGTTCAAGGACGAACAAGAGTTTAAGTGTGGGGTGATGATCTAAAGTGATTTTATATACTTCGGTATCATTATTCTAGCTTATTTCACCTTGTTTTGAGAGCAATTTGTGTGCTTAACGTGTTCATATTGATACAAATAAGAATTTAATTTTCCAAGTATGTGATTACAATGTCCAAAGTATTTTTTTTAAATAAGTTTGTGCTTAATTGAGTAATTTAGAGTTCAACGCGAAAAACTAGTTTTACTAGTTTGAGCTAGGTGTGTGTCTAGTTGGTTCCATTGGATTCTAAAGTGTTTAATTTATTCCAAATATTTTAATGGTGTAATTATGAGTGGAATAACTTGTTTGTAATGTGCAAAGTTTAATTTGATAAAGTCAAGAGTCGAAATATTAAATGGAAGATCATTGCGAATTTGTCTTATTTTAGCTTTTATTTTGATTTATCGTTAATAATAGTGTGTTGTTTGGATCTCTAATTTGTGGTGTGTGATATTGTAGGAGGCTTTGTGAGCTAAATACGGTGATATGTTCATGATTTAAAGAAAAAAAAATTATGAAAAATACACTACGAAAGACATGGATAAAGAATAGAACGTTCAATACTTAACCAAAAATTTGAAAGCAAATTTCAATGAATCAATGCATCGCATCAATGATAACACAATTTACACTTCGAAAATATTTTCAATGCCAATTCCCGTCCAGCGATGCTAACTCGACGCGTCTAGCCGATGCAAGTAAGGACAGTAATTTCAAATTGCACCGACACCAGGAATTGGTCCTAAATTGAATTCACACGGATGGCACGTAATTCAAAGCAATTAAAAGCAAGAGGTGAGATTATTTTAGTACAAATTGAGCTGGACGTCATCATGTTTATTGGACAATATTTAACAAAACGGGATCAATTTTTATTTTCCTTGGTCAACTTGGACACGTCATTGACACAATGGACAATTAGGAGAATATTATATGTTGGACATTATTAAATACATGGAGAACAACCTGGTCAAAGGGACGGCTTGTACGATTACGGAGCGGCTACACGAATAAATTAGGTTTCTAATTTTTGTTTAGTATTTAATTTTTCATATCATGTATTCAAATATTTGGATCATGATTATGTATATTATAGTCTAAAAAACTCCTTTCTGGGGTTAAAGCCGAAAATATGAGTACTATTATTTTGGATTAATTTCAATTAATTTTGCTTATCATATTTGATTGTTTGTTTATTCTTGCTTTAATTATTTTATGGATTGATCACCAATAAAATACATATATTGTCGACCTTTTGATTTCGGGAGAGTGAATAGGGAGATAGAACATGAGAATAAATAAATTTGGATTTTTATTCTTTTATAAAATAAAGAATTAAACTTAGCGTCTAGGACAGGGATGTACTTAGATGCCTTACTTGATTCATATGTAGGATGATAGCTTTAATTAACTTAATTGGATTATTACATCCCCGCTCAACAATGTAGTTGTAATGTCCAAATTAGGTAAAAGATTAGAGGTTGGAAAACCATGATCATGCAATTAACCCTACGAATCAACAACCAAGATAAGCAAATTAAAGAATGAAATTCAATAACATAGTATGATTGTTCGAAGTGCTTTAACCCTGGAATTTTCTCCATTGATTGACTCAAGTATTTTATTTTACGTATTATGTACTGTATTTTTTATTTACAAAAATTACAAACTCTTTCTTTGGTTAATTTTGCACTAAATTAATCTAGATTGTGAACTAAAATTAAATCTCTGTTAAATCAAGTCCTTGTGGGATAGATACTTGGCTTTAATTAGGCCACTTTATTACTTGGTAGACCATGTACACTTGTGTGTGCACTTGGGTGTTGTCATATTTTTGACCCCGTCTCTTTGCCTATATTACAACCCAATAAAGACCTATTTGACCCTAAGCTTTACATTTGACTATTAGTGGAGCATTACACTAAGGGCAAGCCTATGGTTCATTATGTGTAACTTGTGAATTCTTTGTGAGAGTGAGCATAATTTGATTCTTGGACCTATTATGTTCTAAATTGCATTATTGTGAGTGATTATGGGTAACTCTATTGTTGTGAGGGGCACATGTTTAATAAATGTGGGTGATTAGTATGATGTTCAGGATTGAATGATAAGCATGAGTTTCCCACTTGGTGAGTCAATTCTTGAGGCTAGGATGTTTTGGAGTTGTGTTCATGAGCTATCAATTGTGTGAATAACGTGCTTTTGTGTAGAAACTTGCATTCTGTGTAGTCATTATATTATTAGCTTGAGTGTCTTGCATTTAGTAGAAGTGTAGCGTCATCTCATATTTTTATGCTTAGAGTAAAGAGTTGTTAAGGACAAACAAGAGTTTAAGTGTGAGGTGATGACCTGAGGTGATTTTATACATTTCGATATCATTATTCTAGCTTATTTTGCCTTATTTTGGGAGCAATTCGTGTACTTAATGTGTTCATATTGATACAAATAAGAATTTAAGTGTCCAAGTATGTGATTACAATATCCAACATATTTTTCGAACAAGTTTGTATTTAATTAAGTAATTTAGAGTTCAACCCGAAAAACTAGTTTTATTAGCTTGAGCTAGGTATGTGTCTATTTAACGCCCCAAATATGGTACCCGGAATGTTACACGGTGCTCATGACCTTGAAGGACCACAAGCTAACCCATGACTTATATCTGTACCTATATACTGCATAAAATACTTTATAATGCAGAAGCATGAACTAAAAGGCCATAAGGTTAAATACTGAACATGATCTGAATGATATAATATATGTATGGGGTAATAGAATACCTAATACAAAACTGAACATACTGAAGTCTGAAACATGATAGTCTAGAAAACCTCTTACTAACTGAACTATCTGAGTAAGGATTTGATGAGACATGTCCCAAACTAACTCCAACTAATAAACTGATTAATGAGATAATAGGGAAATAATCATGTCCTTGAAAGATGAGGACTCACTTCTAACTCTGTTTGCGGATATCTAGAATCTATTGTTGCTCTGGAGCTAGTGTCTCTGAACCTATGGTATAAGACAACATAGCACAAATGCGACAGTACTTTGAATGTACTGGTATGCATGTGAGGTAGGCTGAATGCATGGGGTTCATATGCATGAACAATAATAATAACTAACTAACTATCATGAGCGTGAGAATACATGCATTAGACATAACAACTAACACTAATATTGTGATAACATGATTGTTGAATCTGAATATAACTGATAACATGAGTGACTGTATCAGACAATCCTGAATCTGATGGAACTATTTGAGTTCCGTACTGTATTTGAGTTGACTCTATCTGACAGTCTTGAAATCTGAAGAACTATCTGAGTTCTATTACTGAAACTGATTGACTATATCTGACAGTCCTAATTCTGTAACATGAAACTATGGTTAGTAGTTATCTAACCGACATGCCCCTGATATGCCATTATGGCTGAGTTGGGGTCCAATCTGTAACTCCAATTGAAAAGTGTGTCAATACTGCGCCACCTATAGGCAACCCTCATCTGATAGTATCCCCTATACGAGAACGGTAGGGCCCTTATCTGACAATGCTTATCCACCTTATCAACCCTCATCGGACATTGTTGATGTCTCCACTTATGTTGGCTACATAGTTCTGGAACGTAAGGATGATTTTAAGAATCACACCCTCATCTGATAATGTGTGTTCTCATCCTTAGGTTCACTCGGTGCTAATTCCTACTCCCATCTAAATAGACTCTGAACATGATTACTGAACCGAACTGAGTTACTGAATTCCGTTGACTGACAGAATACTACAGATATCTGACAACTGACTGAGTTTATGAGATCATGGAAATTTCCTGAGTCATTAGACTGTCTGAAGTCTAAGGATCATAGCTTGACTGAGATTATTTTGAAAACATGACATGGCTCTAGGCACACAGCTAATGTTTCGGGTATGAGTACCCCCAAGACTCGATGGAAGAAAACTGAACAAGCATAACTTAGTTGAATATATAACTAACATCATAATCCATAATACATTTATAGAAGCATTTTATCAAAACATTTGATAGGTATAACTTGTACATACATGGAGATTTCATAGTATCATGTGAGTTAGACACTTTTCCTTCATCTAGGCATTTAATCAAACATATTATAGGCATGGTACGTGTAAACATCATTGTACAATAATTAAACATCATGGTTCAATTCTAATTTCATCATTCAAGGGTTTAGTCATAGGTTTGCATGAATCTGTATCTATAATAATTTAACCCACATAAAATTTGTCACCCAACATGGAGTAGAATTCAATTTCTCATTTATCCACATGAATAAGAGCAGCCCAATCATGAAATTCATAAGAAAATTCATGAACTTGAATCTAGAAAAGGGATTCTTAGGTTTCATGGACGAAAGGAGTCCATGAATGAACACTATGCATACCTTAGTTCGTGATTTTGTGAAGATTGACAGTGAAACTTTCTTAAAATTGGATCTTTTATGAAAATTCTAGCTTGTTCTTGAGAGAAACTTGAGAGAAACTAGAATATTTTGGGTGAAAAGTAGCTGAATCACGTTTTAAAGGGCTTAAATAGGGGTGGGAAGTTGACCCTTTTAACCCTGAACGCATCATTTAATTTCAGTGAAAATTTTTCGAATTGGACCCTTGCGCGACGCGGCACTATCACGCCATGTCACTAGATTTTGAAAATTGAGAAATTAAGGGATGGCGCGACGCGGAGCCATCCCGTTGCCACTTTCTTTGTGACCTGAAAGTTTGGCGCGATGCGAGGAAAATCGCGCTGAGACACTGAAAAACGAACAATTCTGAATTTGGGCCCTGGCGCGACGCGCCATAATCGTGGACCCCTTCTGGAATTTGTCAAATGCCATTTCCTCTTGTGGCGCGGTGCACCACTGACTAATATGGCATTGTTTTATGACAGAAACTTAAAATAGTCATAACTTCTGACCCGATTATCGGATTTGGGCGAATCTTAAATCGATGGAAAGCTTATTGAATTTCTCATATGACAAAAAGTGAAAATTTTTAAAATTCCTCATGAAATAACCATCATTCAATTTAGAAGCTAATACTAGATATTCTTGAGATGAAATTAGCTAGGAAAAAGAATGGAGTATTACAGTCTAGTTATTTTTAGTGGATTCTAATGTGTTTGATTTGTTCCAAATATTTTAATGGTGAAATTTTATGTGGAATAACTTATTTGTAATATGCGAAATTTAATTTGATTAAGTCAAGAGTCACAATAATAAATAGAAGATCATTGCAAATTTACCTTATCTTAATCTTATTTTAATTTATCATTGAGGTTATTGTGCTGTTTTAATCTTTAATTTATGGTTTGTGATATTATAAGAGTCTTTTTGAGCTAAATATGATGATATATTGAGGATTTAAAGGACGAAAATTCATTAGAAATACATTACAAAAGATATGGATAAAGAATAGGACGTTCAACATTTAACCAAAATTTTAAAGTTAAATTCTAGTGCGTCGACGCAAAATCGATGCATCGCGTCGACATTCCAAATTTTGCCAGTCTATGCATGGCAAATTTAAATGTTGACCGATAATGTTTAGGCAAAGTACCATTATCCTATTTTAATATAAGTTGGCACAAGTACCAAAGGCTATTTGGGAATCTTTATTCTCTATATAATTAAGAGATTATATATAGCACAAGTGGGACATGTTGACAGCTGGTAAATCTTGGAAAAGATAATATTTGGAGACTTGGATATTAATATTTTTGTCACACCTAGGAACAAGTGGACACGGATTGGACGGGAAAAATAAATGATGCGGCTACATAATTTTTTTATAGGTTTTAAATTATTTTATTTAGCTTTTAATTTGTCATATCATGTATTCAATTATTTATATCATGATTATGAATATTATCGGCTAAAACCTCTCCTTCTGGGGTTAAAGTCAAGAATATGAGTACTATTATTTTGGATATATTCAATTAATTTTGCTTATCATAGTTGATTGTTTGTTTATTCTTATTTTAATTATTTTATGGATTGAGCACTCATAAAATACATATATTGTCGATCTTTTGATCTCAGGAGAGGAAATAGGGAGATAGAACATAGGAATAAATAAAGTTTGGGTTTTCATTCTTTTATAAAATAAATAATTAAACTTAGCATCTAGGAAAGGGATGTACTTAGATGTCTTACTTGATTTATACGTAGGATGATAAATTTCATTAACTTAATTGGATTATTATTAATTGGATTATAACATCCCCTCTCAACGATGTAGTTGTAATGTCCAAATTAGGTAAAAAATTAGAGGTTGGGAAATCATGATCATGCAATAAACCTTGAGAATCAACAACCAAGATAAGCGAATTAACGGATTAATTTCATTAACATAGTATGATTGTTCGAAGTGGTTTAACCCTGGGCTTTAATCCATTTATTGTCCCAAGACTTATATTTTTACACATTATTTATTTTATTTTATTTTTAATTTATAAAATTACAAACTCTCTTTTTGTTTACTTTTTCTCAATTGTTAAACTAGAATTGGATAGTCGGCGAACGCAAGTCCCTGAGAGATCGATATTTGGGCTTCTTTGAAGCCACTTTACTACTTGATAAGACCACGTACACTTGCGTGTGCGCTTGGGCACTGTCAATAACCTTAACCAAATTTTGTGAAACTTGCTTTAAACATGAGACTATAGACATTGAAAATACATTTTGAACTATTGCATAGCATAAAAGGCTAGAGAACAAAATTTGATTTAATGAACAAAGGGGGTCGTGGGATTCTCTCATACCGATTTAATTAACAAAGGGGGTCTTGTCATTCCCCATGCTAATTTAATGAACAAAGGGGATCGTGACATTCCCCCCCACTGATTTAATAAACAAAAGAGGTTGATGCATTCCCCCAAGTTAATGGACTTGTAATGGCATAATTATAAGCTTGTAAGCGTAAGGGTATGATGATACCAATGATGTACCTTAGTGGTCAATTCCTTGGTTAAATGCATGGGTTATGTGAATTTTTTTTAAAATTTGGCTTAATGGGGGTTATGTAGCTAAGCCGTAAAAGTGGAGGTCCCAAAAGACTGATACTGGAAACTCGCATTTGCTGGTGTGTGGGTTGATCTTGATGACTGTGTGCGTGGTTTACACTATTGATATTTATTTATATCCTGGATTGACGTGGGGTCAGGGCATTTCCCTGGTCTTCCTTGTTACCTCTAGTTTGTGCGGCTAACACGTACTGAGGCCCTTTCAGTAGAGGAAGCTGAACCCATATAGCCCGTGGATAACTTTTTAAGACAGTTAAGATAAATAGTTCAGGCTAATGTTTTACTTGATACTAAGCCTTGTTCCCTATCCCAGCATGTTATATGTATGTATATGATCATGTGTATTGTCTTGAGTAATTTTAGACTGTTGATTATGGCATTACTTTATACCATTCTCGAGTTATATGCCAGCGCTCAACTTGATAATTGTATCCAAACATTGTATCCCCAGGCGATGCAGAAATCAGAGACACTTCTACTTTCTTGCACAGTGATAGTATTCTGGGTTATTAGCAGTCAACTTTTAAGTGGTGATCTTGTATTCTTTGGAAGGAGTGTTATTTTAAAGTTTCTTTTCATTTATGTATTAGACTACTTCTATTGGACTATTTTAGCTAGTGTCGGTGGCCTGTCCCAACTTAGATTAGTTTTGATCTGTTTAGAGGCTTTGTGGATTACTGTGGATTGGAATGGTATTTGAAATTCTTAGATTCTTTTCTGAGTTAGTTGAGTTGCCTATCTTGTTATATGTTTGAAATTCATCCGCTGCTAGTTGTATTGTATTCTGTTTTGACTAGGCAAATTATGTAGTCTCTGGTCCTCGACGGACCTAGGAAACTCTTCACAGTCAGGCCCTGATTCGGGTCGTGATAGATACCTACTAAGTACTCATTGTTTTGGTACTCATACTGGACTTTTGCATCTTTTTCCTGATGTAGATCTAATTACAAGTCACCGTCGATGATGTTGTCCTCAGGATGTATTAGTGTTTGGAGCTAGTGTGAGCTTTTAGATCCTGGATCTGATCCTACCCCATAAACTCTTTTTATATAGTATTTTTGTACATTCCAACACTATATTACATATCTTTCTTTGTATACTACTTTATTTTGTCTTAATGGCTCTCGTACCGACCTTACCTGGTCTTGAGGGAAACTATTTTTGTATATTTTGTCTTTCACTCTCTGTTGTACTTTTTAACTATTAGTGAGTTAAAGTAGGTGTCATCATGACTTGAGAAATTGAGTCGTGACAAATAACCACTACCTACAATTAGTCATTTTCAATTCAGAAGAAATCAATTATATATAAGTAACAATATTCAAAGTAGTTCTAAAATGAAACAATATAGAATAACATCAAAATGTTTAAAATGCCATCAGAATTAAAGGTCACCGTTCCAAAACATCTAACTAAATAATTTGTGGGTAAAACCCATAAAATTAGCAATTACTAAACTTTCCATGTACGAAATAAATGGACAAGAACATAGTGAAAAAAGACCCATGGTTTCTTGGAAGATGACGCCCATCTTTGGATCAAAAGTCAATTACTGTCTACAAATGAGGTCTTGTTTGAGCAACTAGAATATGATCTACACTTCATGAAAAAAAAGTACAGGATAGTATAAATACATAACCACTATGTACTAGGGTAATAGGCCAACTTAACTTAATAATATGAACACTTAATCAACAATTTCTAAATAAGAAGCAACCATGTAATATTAACAAATTTTGTTCACTTAGTCTTTCTTTCACATATTCATTAAGCAATCGATCAAATAACCAATGATACCATATTATAAGTGTAAATATTCAACTCAAATAAGCATTCAATCAGTTTAAGTATATCAATAGCTTAGACCACTCATGGATCCAAATAACAACAATATAACCTTGTTCACTCAAGCAACTAAATTAAAATAAGAAACAACAATATAACATAGTTTACTTATAGAACTCCTTATCTGTCTAGTACCATGTATACACATGCTAATAATCTTGTAAAAGTAGCCATGAAGTGCAAAGGACGAGTTCAATTGATGTACCAAATATTCAAAACAACTAGTATCTGCTATCATTACCCCAAACCAAGTGTTATACCACCCTTATTCCAATGTCCCTAACCTTATATTTCCTAAAATCCACCAATTCCTGAGAAGATCAACCTTTACCTGTTTAATTCACAATATCAATCCATGTCATGACATGTACAATCACTTAATGAGATAATTCATTCACATTTGTACTTTAAAACAAGCCCTTTTTAAAGTTATCACATTTTAGGTGATAAATAACTTTTAAAATTATCCAAGAAGTCAATATTCAATAACATGCATTGCAACAAGAAGACAAATAGATAGTTAACATGCATACTTAAACCAAATTAAATTGTTAACTCCAATTCAACGATCACCTGCCTTAGTCCAAGCTTTGCAATGCTCTAATAAACTTAAGTCTTGCCTTTTCTTGAAGCTTCAACGTAATTTTGGGCTATAAACAACATATAGGTCACAATTCAACAAATACTATAATAATTCTAGGTATTTAACTTAAATTCGTAACCCCTAGGTCAAGTTCATTAACAAATTCCATTTCTCTAGTTTTTTTCGACCCTTCATTTCACCTAAAACTTTCATACATTATGATTAAGAGATCAATTCTTGTTTAGAATACTTAATTTAACATTTTTAAACCATTAAAAAGCAATTTCAATCCCTTTTCAAGTATACAAAGTCAATTTCTTAAACATAGAGTTAAACCTTTCATCCCTACCATAATCAATCTATGACGATTCTAAGAATTTGGGGATGAAATATAGGTTAGTTTGATGGAATGGCTTATCTTAATAGCAGAATTCAAGAAAAAATAAATAAAATCACCCAAAATAACCTACAAGACCTTTGAACATTTTTGGATGAACAATAATATTTAAGTAAAAAAAAATTGCATTTTACAGTCTGTTATAGCAAACTAATTTTCTCTATAGCAAGATCTGCCCACAATAGCGAGACTGACTGATGTGGACTCCTGCTATAGTGGGCCGTGGTAGTGTCCTAATATATATAGTGGCATAAATGAGGTAGTAACTTTGATAGTCCTAGTTTTTGTTTAGTTTTACAACACACTCTCGGATTTTGACATTCTAAACTAACCCCTTTACGTCAAATGCTATACCCAAAGTTTTAATAACCCAAATTCTATTATGAAAGTTTATGCAAACTCTTTAACCACTCAAATAACACATCAAGGTCTAAAATTACATATTTATCAGCCTATCCATTTTTGGATTTACCTAGACCACAACACACTTGAAATTAAGTCAAGACTAACCTAGCCTGAAAATTTTTAACACTTCATCTAGGGAGAATCTTATTTTAATTGTTGGCACACTTCATAACAGTGAAAATGGTTGTTATGATATGTAACAAAAAAGTGAAAGACGTTACCTCGAGTAGTAAAGATTCAAAGGAAAAAGGTTCAAAAGATTCTTACTCATGATTGAAGAGTAAGGACGTTGTTGTTGCCTCAGAGGTAATTTTTCATATGTATATTTGTATATATATTTTTGGTCTTAGATATTCTATGATAATTATGTATATCATATACTAGGTTTTATATGAAATACATAGACAAAAGTATTTATGAAATGTTAAAGCAAAAGTATATATATATATATACATATATATATATACATATATATATACACACATATATATATATACATATATATATTAGTGCTTATGTAGGTAAATGTATGCATATCAATTTTGATCAACTACTAATGGATGCATTTGTATCAACATATTATATACAATGTTAACTAATTATTGTAGTCATCAATGATAAATGTATATGAATATACATTTATATACAATTAAAATTGATAGTTAGTTTTTGCATATGATTGTACAAGTGTACTTGTATTTCATCTATTATGCCTGTATATATGATTATATGAGTATTCATATACATTTGCATACAATTGAAGTAATAATATAAAATTACATATGTATATTTAGTAATACTACATTTGTACTTAAGAAAAAAGTATCTTTTCAATTGAAGATTTTCCTAAGAAATCTCCACATGTGCCTTGTTACATGAAGAGAAAAATTATGTGACGATTTAAAGCTTAAGCTCGTAGAAGAACATTCTAATAGATTTTAAAAATACATGCTTCGATGAATATGCCCATATGCCCGACTCTTGGAACTAACCACAACTATTAAGGTGCGTTATATCGCGAGAGTTCAAATCTATTTCTACAAATGCTTTGATTATACAATTCAATGGATGCACTCTACATATACAATGAGGGAATTTACAATTATATTCGGTCTTAAATGTGTGGCCACTCCTTCTGAATTTATATTTGACACAAATATTGCACATAGACTGACTAACAGTATATTGGTTGATAATATACTATACTATAATATTATTTTTATAAAAACATACTTTTTAACTATAGGGACTACAAAATTTATGTTGTTGTATATGCTATGTATCTTAGATATGACAACAACATTCCCTTAATCTAGTTTGATGTTGATAGCCTACGTACATGATATGCTACACTTCTTTGGGACCATGAGACTTAAAAGCTAAATGGTGATTCAACAAGCAATAATGAGGCACCTGCTAGATCTCTTAGGCTAATTGTTGAGTGCTATGGTAGTGAGAGAATTGTAATACCTTAGACATCAATTTTTTATATTTCATCATGTCATTTTAAGACTGCTAGTATTTGTACTAAAATATGATTTTGTTATTTTTGAATATATTTCAGTGAATGACTATTCGTATATTAATGTAATTTACGATTTTCACTGTACAACCAATTCATATATTACATATTTCATGTATAATTATATAGTCCGTTTAAATAGTGTGTATAGAGAATCATACAATGCAAGTATGATTGTATGTCCATATATACATTTAAATAGCTGGATCCTTGAATCCAACAATAGTATGTATAGACAAATATAAATTACATACTTTGATTTTAATCCAATATGCATAAGTTGTTAGCGTGTTTACTTGCATAAATCAATTATATGTATCATCCTATGTAAATATATTCTTTTAATGCACCTATATGTAAATGTATATATACATACTTATTAGTTATGTTACTTAAATACATATATACTCATATATGTATACATATATACATGTATACTTGTTTCTGACAATATTTACTTAACAAACCACCATATATGTGTATTTATATATTTACCATATACATTCACATATAATAGCATTTGTATATAAAGTACATATCACACATATACAAATATAACATACACAATTTCAAGGAATATGAATTTAAATCATACCTATATACATTTAAATCCGTTTAACTGTATTTGAAGTAATTGAACCATATAGTCAAGGAATATGAATTTATTTCCTAAAAAAACATACACAACTTCAAGTAGATATAAAGTTCAAATCAACCACTGGAATTAATATTTAGCATAATTAAACCAACTAAAGTCTAAAAACTAAAATAATTTAATCTTAAAATTCAAACCAACAAGTGCTATGTATTTCTATCACACATATTGATCTACAATTTCATATCTTCATGAACTGTAATAGTTAATTCAATTAAGAGAGAATTGGGGGTAGAAAAATAGAATAATGAACGTGAATAAGGAAAGGAGAATATTGAGGGACGAAAGAGAGGATAATGAGGCATGAAATATGTTGCATTCTATTTTTAAACCTGTTAATGTAATAGAAATCTCTACATTAAAGGTTATTAATCTGTACCATATATACTTGACCTATATACATTTAACCCATAATTAATACCTAACTAATAACTATAGATTATAATTATGATAAGTTAACTATGACATTAGCTAAGTGGGGTAAACACTGTATATTTGTTTTACCTTTTTTTGGGGTCAAAAAGGGCTTTTATTAGAAACTATTTATATAAAGCAAAAAGGACCAAAAGCCTAAGGGGTTCGGAAACCCAAATCCAAAAAGGCAAGGGAAAATACAAAAATAATAAAATAAAAAAAAGGAAAGATCTAGAAACTTTTCTTAAGGAAAGAGAAAATTAAAAAGGAAAGAGAGATAATCTCTTCATCTTCTTCGGTGATTCACCTAACAATGCTTTACCATCGATGACTTGAAGAGCTCCAACAATAGTATAGAAGCCAAGATCACCCTTCAACGAAGATGGAACTAGACATGTGACCCATCGGGTTTGGGTGTATTTCGCATAAGACATTAATAAATCTCACCAATGCTATGAAATGCATTCTAACAAAGAATTCTTTACCCGATATTAGCATGTCTAGCCAAAGTCATGAAGATAAGACCCTTATCTTCTATTCTTAAGCCTATAAAGATCATAAAATTGATGAATTTAACTTCTATTTCCTTTTGTTAGCAGGTTGAGCCCATAAAGGACTAATACCACTACTAAATAAAGGAGAAATAAAAGGTCTATTCTCAACTCTCTCTATAATCTAACTTTTTCTTTTGTGTAGCTGAAACTTCAAAATTTTTACACCTGTTATAGTATTTACTGAAAAATTGTCACTTTATAATCCTTGTGGTATTGGTACAAAACAATTTTACACGGTATTTTGCACCTCAAAATTATTTTTGACACTGTGATTCTGAGATTGGGAATTTTATTTTTTCATTTTAATAATGACTTTGCCTTCAACTGATAATTTTTGCTGTGAATTATAAATTATACTTTGTGAACCAGTAAAAAAGAAAACTTGGTTAGCAAAAAAGTTTGCAAGCATGTTTCCTTCCCTGAGGGTATGTTCTACTTCCACATTAACTATATCTCTTGTGATATTAACCCTATTTACCTCTATGGCAATGTTTCAAGGAACTCATCAAATCCATCTAAAACCTTCTTTAAAGAATCACCCTCTAGAGTTAAAGAAAGTAGGTCATGGAGATATAGTACTCCAGACCACTCTTAACGCAATTGATTCAGCATCTAAACTTGTTCCATCACCCAAACTATTAGTTTTTGCATAGACAAAGTCTCCTTCTCCATTCCTTATGCAGAAAGAATAGGCCTCAAACTACGATTTTATTTTGCTGCTCTATCAGAGTTTTATTTAAATCCTTCCTTCATAGGCAGTTTCGATACCACTACCTTATAATCAATAAAAGGGGTATATCTTCAAATAACCTCCTAATTATGGACTAATTATTGGGTGTATGCTTCAACTAAGGGTACCAAGTGATAGAAAGCCTATGAAATTCTTTTTAACCTATATTAGCATACTATACAACAACAACAACAAAATCAACAGATCCAATATATTTCCACAATAAATAAATATATTATCCCTTATATTTAATTATGTTTCTCCTCTCCCATATCTGTCAGAGAAAAAAAACAGATAGTGTAAAGAGGTAAAAACTTACCTATGCAGTCAACTTTCCACCATTTAAAAATATAACATTTAAGTTTTATAAGTGGACATGTAAACCAACAGCTGCAACAATGACTTCCCATATTATAATAGATGCATGACAAGTTATAAAAGATGTTCAAAAGATTCATGAGCATATGTATCACTACAACAACACAAAACTTCATTAGTAAAACCTATCTTCACTAGATTTCCCTAATACAGATCCTTTCTTTCCATAACCTCTATAAAAAGTAAGAAACCTTGAAAGAAAGTACTCTTTCCTATACATATTTGAGTTCTTTATGATAAGTTCATGTATCTCTCACCAACTTCCATGCAGTGCTGATGGTAAAATTTCCTAAGCTATGAAGTATACACCATGGTTTATTCCATTCCTCTATGACCTAAAATTGTACAAATGTTTTGGCAATATGATTGCATACATCCACTAGCAGAGCTTGTTGCATTAGATTGTCATTCCATCTTCCCTGTATCAAAAGTAGACTTACATCTTCTAAAGCAAAATTACTATTAAATAAAATATGTAAATAATAATATAGAGCTTCAAGTACAGTCCAGTTGTCAAGACAAAGAGTAGAATAGCCATATTTTGGTTTCACCAAATTTCTTGATTAATGTAATCCTTAACCAGGAGCATATGTTTCTAGGTTTGTGAACTCCCTCCGTGTTCTACCATATAAAGTTTGTTCACAATGTTTTCTTGATTTTAAAATCCACCACAACTTAGCAGACAAAGGTTTGGACACATCAAACCAGGATGTAAATTTCAAACCCCCTTTATTTTTGGCAAACAAATCTCCTTCCATGACACCAAATGCTTATTTCTTCCTCCCTCTTTAAAATTCTATAAAACCCTTGCAAAAGTTATATGAATATCATGTATGATATATTTAGGAGTAATAATAGCAGATGACATATATAGGGATACTTTATAAAACATTATTAATCAAAACTGGTTTACTCCTAAAAGAAAAGAGCTTTCCTTTCCAGACCTGTAATTTGTTTCGAACTTCCTTCAAAAGCTATGAAAAATGATTCTTCCTTTTTAAACACGTCCAATTGGTCTAAGCATGTCAGAATAAATTTATATGTCAAAGGAGTTTTATCCTTTGAAAAACCATTAGGCTTATCCATTGTTTAAATACTGGCATGTAGCCCTATAATACACACAAAAAAGAAACGCACTTCTTTGTTTATTTTCTAACCTGATTGCTTCTCATACACTCCTAGAGTTTCTATAATCAACTACAAGATTTGCTTATCAGAAATAAAAACAATAATGGTTTCATCAATATAAGTAAGACGATTAATACTTTTACTGTATTTAGGCATACCAAAACTTTTTAACTCTCTATGAAGAAACAAATTATTAAGAGATCTAGAAAACACTTTAGCAGCAAGGATAAAAACTGCAGGACAGAGGATCTCCTTGTTAAAACCTCTTAGAAGAGTGAAAAACCATGTGCCTGTCAACTAATGAGAATAGTTTACCAGTTATTAGCCACCAACCTATAAACCTTACTAACAAGCAGGTTTTTAGAGCCCATTTTTCTAATACCTAAATGGAACACCTCTAGTTTTTGGTCCGTGATAATTTCTAAAATTTATCTTCACTGCCTTGACTATGAATCATTCTAAGAGTCATAGGGTATCTTGATGGGTCACATAACCCTAGTTGTAAGGTGTCTAGTGAATGTTGCTTGAGCTTCTGTCCTAAGTATGACTTGGATACACGAGTCATTGGACTCAAATCGTAATGAAATTAGTAAGTGTGTAATTGAGTTCTGCTTTGGGTATGAGTGACACACTAAGAGCCATAAGGACTTACTATGAGTTATTGGATACAAATTGTAGGATGTCAAGTGTGTAACCCAAATGGGTTCTGTGTTGACTACGACTGGACTCTATAAATTGTAAGGTCCCATTATGAGTCGTAGTAGTAGAGTCATAGGGTCAACAGATTTTGAGTGCCTTGGATACTATCTTGTCTACAACGTGATGACAAGTCGTAATGAGTCCCTACGAGTCGTATAATGACCCATAGTCACTAACGACTAAATTTCAGTTTTAAACTAGGGGAACTTTGGACAATTCCTTTCTCACCCAAGTAGAACCCCACATTCACAAGGCACTTAAGAGGCATTATTTATCATTCATAACATACTCAAAAACTTCTAAAGATCTCTCAAGTCTCTCAAGCAACCATACTTAGGGTTTCTAAGAAGTAGGTCATCCAACGACTCAAAAGGTTGAATTATTTCATGAAACTTGGTATTTCAAGCATGTTACTCTTTCCTAATTGCTAATTTCTTAAAATTATATGATTTAATGGGTTTTTCATGAGATGTTGATGTTGGTTTGAAACAAGGGTTGAGGGTTTTCAGTTCTTATTGATTGAACAATGGTTCCCATGGATTACATATGATTATTCATGCTTTAATTTTAGTTTTTAAACTTGTGGGTGTATGGGTATGGTAAATAAACAAGGGAATTATGATTTCCCCAAACTCAAGTGATTATGACCTCAACCCTATATTGTGAAATTTATTTTGAATATGAAAAGTATGCATATTGAACTACTCTTGAACTATTGCAAATGTGAAAAGTCAACGAAGTGTAATAATTTGAAATTAAACCTTAAATGGTTGTGTAATTCCCCAAGCTAATGTTTAATTGAACCAACGGGGTTGTGAAGTCCCCCAAGTGATGTAGGTGGTTTGGTATATTGATGTTACCTAGCAAGTGTAGTTGGTATGATGATACTAATAATGTTTTCCTTAATGTGCAATGTGGTTCAATGAATGAGAATGCGTGATAAATGATTTAATTAGGCTTTAATGAGAGTTGTGTAGCTGAGTAGTAAAAGTTGAGGTTTTAAGGGACCAATACTGGAAACGACAATTGTCGATGTGGGGGTCTATATGACCGGGTTGTTTTAGTCTCCCTTATTATTATCATTTGATCAGGAGGTTTGACTCTCTCATATTATATTACATGATTGGGTGTTTGTGTTACCTTAATATGTCGGGAGGTTCAAGTTCCCCATTGTGCATATGCATACCCTCTGTTTATGTGGCCACATGCACTAGGGCCCTACCAGTTGAGAGAGAGATATGCCTATAAAGCCAATGGGCACCTTCTTATATAATGACGGTTGAGCGACATATATTTATGTCGGCATTTGATATATATTTATGTATATGCATTTGATTATGTCCATTGTTTTTGAACAATTTTGAATTGTTGATAAAGACATTACATTATCCTTACCCCTGAGTTACATGCTAGTTTTCACCTCACTAACCATCTTCGAATGCTATATCACCACGTAATATAGGCACCAAAGATACCTCTACTTTTATTGCATAGAGATTGGTGGATCGACTCGATTTATTAGTTCATTGTGGTGAACTAGTGAGCTTCCATTCTCTAAAAGACTTAGACATTTCATTAGTTCTTATCATAGATTAGAATTGAGAGTTTTCATTATCATTAACATTATCATTGTTATTGTCCGAGTTAAGGACATGTCCCGACCAAGAATGGTTTTGGTTTTTGTGTTAGAAGGCTTTGTTGGATTATTATGAACTTGGGTGATGTTTGTCGGTTGTTTAGCCAGTTACTGGTTATTGGTCATAGACTTATCTTTTATTCTTTAATATTACCTTGTGTTATGTTGTTATAAGTTTTTGGAATTCATCCGACATTGGGGATGTTATGTTCACTGGGTTAGGTGCAGGGGGTGGTCTCTAGTCTATGTGGGACTTGGGATGCCAGTCATGGTCAGGCCCTTGTTTGGGTCGTGATAAAAATGGTATCAGAGCCTAGGTTTGATGTCATTAGAAGTCCACAAAGTTGTGTTAAGTAGTCTTTTTTATGGATCTATAGCACGCCATACTTATAGGGAAGAGGTTATGAGGCATTTAGAAATATTTTTCTTTCTTATTGTTCTATTTCGAGCTATAGAGTCTAGTGTTTTGAATCTCCTTTAATTCCCATCTGTTCGCTTTTTAGATCATGCCTCCCCGAAGATTTGATGTTTAGGGAAACTCTTCTGTCTTCTCAAGGAGAATATAGATGGAGCCCCTTTTACTCTTGAGTTCAAACCCAGTCTAGGGTTACTCTTGATGTGTCTAATGTTGACTTTTGCCATTCGATTAATTTGCTTACCCAGTTGGTGGCCTCCTAGACTGACCGGGTTACTTCTATTGCTTCATTCTCCAAGGACACTAGAGTTGGCAAATTTATGAGGTTGAGTCCTGCTATTTTCACTGGTACTAGAGTTAAGAAAGATACTCAAAATTTCATTAATGAGATGCAAAAGATCTTTTGTGTGATGCATGATATGGATGTGGAGGGTGTAGAGTTCGCAACTTATTAGTTGAAGGATGTAGCATACCAATGGTATAAAGAGTAGGAGCCATTAGGGGTGATGATGTTGAGTTCTCTTTGTGGTATGACTTCTTTAGTGATTTTCTTGATTGCTTCTTTCCTCAAGAGTTGAGGGAGGTTAAGGATGAGGAATTCATAAATTTAAAGCAAGGCAGTATAACAGTAAAAGAGTATGACTTAAAGTTTCATTTGTTGTCATGTTAGGCCCCCGAGTTGGTATCTAGTATAAGGGTTAGAATGAGGAATTTTTCCTTTGGATCATCTCGTGAGTTAATCTTGGAGAACAAGGCTTCCTTGTTGAACAAGGATATAGACATCTCTAGAATTATGGTGTATATGCAATAAGTAGAAGAGGAAAAGAAGAAGCAAACAGAGATAAGTGAAAGGCAGAATAAGAATTTTTAATATTCAGATTAGGGTAAAGGTCAGCAGTAGAGTGGTAGAGACGGTAGAAAGTGGTCTAAGAATAAGTGGGGCAATTTTTGTTCCTACTCTATGCCTAGTGCTCCTTATCCAAAGTCGTTGGGTGACCATCATTCTCAGTTTGATAGTGGGTTTAGAGCACTAGGAGCCTAGCCTCAGGCTAGAGGGGCTCAGTTAGCTCCATCGTATCCTTTTTATAGATTTTGTGGTCAGGTGCACCATGGTATTTGTGAAAAAGGGGAACAAATGTTTTAAATGTGGACAAATTAGTCATATGCAGAGGGATTGTCCTTCTAGGGCTGCTTTTGGGGAAAAAAAATTCTTGTTGCTTCCTCATCAACTCCTACGCCAGAGAGTGCTACTTCTGTTTCTGTCTCAGGCGCTAGTAGGAACCATCTGTATGCTCTTGCCACCTGTCAGGATTCTGAAGCATCGCCTGATATTGTTACTGGTATGATCAAACTCTTCTCTCATGATATATATTGTCTACTTTATCTTGGGTCTACCCTCTCTTATGTGACCCCTTATGTGGCTATCTATTTTTGTTTTAACACTGAGTATGTTTTGAACCCCTTTTCTGTGTCCACCCCAGTGGGTAACTCCATTATGGCTAGAAGGGTTTATAGGGGTTGTGTGATATTGGTCTATGTTAGAGAGACCTTAGTAGACCTAATAGAGTTGGACATGTTAGACTTTGATATGTTTTTGGGGATGGATTGGTTGCATTCATATTATGCGTCTCTTGAATGTCGGACTCAAAGGGTCAGTTTCTATTTCCCTAATTAGTCGGGGATTGAATGGGAATGTAAATACCTAATACCTAAGGGAAGGTTTATTTTGTATCTTAGAGCACGAAAATTGGTTTCTAAAGGGTTCCTCAATCACTTAGTACATGTTAAGGATTTTAGAACCGAAAGTCCTTTTTGCAGACTATCCCTACAGCCTGTAAATTTTTTGAGGTGTTTTCTAATGATCTTCTTAGTATTCTCCCGATAGGGAAATTGATTTTGGGATTGATCTTCTTCCGGATACTCATCCTGTTTCTATTTCTCCTAATAGAATGGCTCTAGCTATGTTGAAAGGACTCAAGGAGTAGTTGAAAGATCTTTTGTATAAGGGTTTTATCCACCCTAGTATGTCTTCGTAGGGTACTCTTGTTCTTTTCATGCATAAGAAGGATAGGTCCCATTGGTTGTGTTTACCACAAATTGAATAAGGTGACTGTGAGGAATAAGTATCCCTTTTCAAAGATTGTTGATCGGTTTAGTAAATTTCAGGGTGCTAAGTTCTTTTCTAAGATTAACCTTCGGCTAAGTTATGAATCAGATTTTTTGTCAGTTCTTAGATTTGTACATGATTTTCTTTATTGATAACATTTTGGTATATTCTAAGAGCGAGGCGGATCATAACGATCACCTTCGCATAGTGTTGCAGATCCTTAAGGAGCAACATTTGTATCTTAAATTCTCTAAGTATGAGCTTTGGTTAAATATTGTGACTTATCTAGGTCTTGTTGTTTCTAGTAAAGGGATCATGGTATATCCACAAAAGGTTGTGGTGGTTAAGAAGAATCCTAGACACACGACTCCAATCGATATTCAGAGCTTCTTGGGTTTATTTGATTATTATAGAAGGTTTGTGGAAAGTTTTTCTTCTATTGCTACCCCATTGATTAAGTTGACATAGAAGAAGGTGAAATTCTTATAGTCTGATACTTGTGAGGGTAGTTTTGAGAAGTTGAAGGACAAGTTAACTTCGACTCTGGTTTTGACTCTGCCTGAGGGCACTGATGGTTTTATGGTTTATTATGATGTATCTTGAGTGGGACTGGAATGTGTATTGATACAATATGGCAAGGTAGTTGCTTATTCATCTCGATAATTAAAAGTCCATGAGAGGAATGACCCAACTCATGATTTGGAGTTGTTAGCTGTGATGTTTGCATTAAAGATCTGGCGACATTATTTATATGGGTCTGTGTTGATATTTATTCTATTCATAAGATCCTAAAATATGTGTTCACTCATAAGAAGCTAAATCTCAGGCAAATGAGATGGCTTGAGTTGCTTAAGGACCATGACATAAGTCTTTACTATCATCCACGTAAAGGTATCGTGGTTGCTAATGCTCTTAGCAAGTTGTCCATAGGAATTTTATATCATGTAGACGAAGAGAAACGGGATTTGCTGAAGGATATTCACCGCTTGGCTAATCTAAGAGTCCTCTTAGATTTAGAGAATAGTGGTGTGATTATTCAAGAGGCGACAAAGTCATCTCTTGGTGTGGAGGTGAAGGAGAAACAAATGTTGGAATCTATTTTGATACAAATTAAGAATGATGTAGGAAGGAAAAAGGTAATGATTTTTTAGATCGGTGATGATTGTATTTTGAGGTACCAAGGTTGATTATATGTTCTCGATTTGGATGGGTTGCAAGGAAGAATTTTTGCCAAAGATCATGAGTCTTATTATACTATACATCTGGTTCGATGAAAATGTATCATGACCTTAAAGAGATTTATTGGTGGAATAACATCAATAGGGATGTGTCTAATTTTATGGCTAAGTGCATGGAGTGTCTGCAACTGAAGGTGGAGCACTTGTAGCTCGGTCGATTAACTTAAGAAATTGAGCTGCCGATATGGAAATGGGAGATAATAAATATGGATTATGTTACCAGTCTTCTATGGTCTTGCCAATAATTTGATTTGATTTGGGTCATCGTGGATAGGATGACTAAGTCTGCTCACTTCTTGCCAGTGAGGACTAGTTTCTCTTCTGAGGATTATGCCAAGTTGTTCATTGAGATGATCGTGAAGTTGTATGGTACTCCAGTTTCCATATTATCTGATCAAGGTACACAGTTCTCATCTCACTTTTGGAGGTCGTTTAAGAAAGATTTGGGGATTAACGTCACCCTTAGTACAGCTATCCACCTGCAGATGGATGGGTAAGCAGAACAGAGAATTTTGCCTTTGTAAGATATGCTTCGTTCTTGTGTAATTGATTTAGGTGGTACTTGGATTGACCACTTGCCTCTTTTTGAATTTTCCTATAACAATAGTTATCACTCTAGTATTGGTGATCACCTATCCAGACTTGAGGGTGATCAAGCGGTCAAGGATGAGTTTGAAATTGATGATACATTTTTGAATGAGAAGGTCTTAGCTGCTGCACTTGAAAGAGTGCCTTGGTATGCTGACTTTGTAAATTATATGGTAAGTGAATTCAATCTCGGAGAATCTATCTTTTCATCAAAAGAAGAAGTTCCTACATGATGTTACACACTACTTCTGGGATGATTTATTTCAGAGGTGCGCAGATAATATTATCAGACGGTGTATTCCAGAGGTGGACATGTTGAATATCCTAGAAGCTTGTCATCCTTCTTTGGTTGGGGGTCACTATGATGGTGACCGTAATGCCAAACGTTTATTATTGGCCGACCTTATTCAAAGATGCCTATCAGTTCATGCGAAGATATGATCATTACAAGAGACAAGGGTCGCTCTCAAAGCACCATGAGATGCCTATGACAAAAATGATGGAATTTGAGTTCGATGAATGAGGCATTGATTTCATGGGGCCCTTTGTGAGCTCTTATGGGTTGAAATACATATTGGTCGCCATTGATTATGTGTCAAAAAGGGTTAAAGCTATCGCTTTAGATGATAATGAAGAAAATAGAGTGGTTGCATTCCTTAAAAAGAATATCTTTTTTTGCTTTGGGGTACCACTTACCATCATAAGTGATGGTTGATCACATTTTTGTAACCAAGTGTTCCGGGTTGCCTTAACAAAATACGGTGTTAAGCAACACGAGGTGGCAACTCTATACCACCCATAAACTAGTGGGCAAGTGGAGGTTTCAAACTGGGAGATTAAGGAAATATTAGCCAAGATAGTGAACACGAGCAGGAGTGATTGGTCTCAAAAGCTCGATGATGCCTTGTGGGAATATCAAACAGCTTTCAAGACACCTATTGGGATGTTGACGTATCAGCTGGTTTATAGCAATGCATGTCACCTTCCGATTAAGCTGGAACACAAGGCTTTGTGGTCACTCAAGCGGTTGAATCTAGATTGGAAGGAAGTAGCAGAATTAAGATTGGGGCACCTGAATGAAATGGATGAATTCTATCTCGGTGCTTATGAGAGAGTTGATCTGTATAAAGAAAGAATGAGAAAGTACCACAATCGAAGAATCGAAAAGCTTGATTTTCAAGTAGGAGATTGGGTATTACTATTTAACTCCAAAATCAAGCTCGTCTCATGTAAACTCAAATCTAAGTGGTATGGCCCTTTCAAAGTCACCCAAATCTATTCATCTGGAGTAATCGAACTTGAATATAATGATGGAAGTGTCTTTAAAGTGAACGGGCAGCATGTTAAGCAATACATTGGTCCTATGAACTCGGTGAAATATTAAAGTATAGTTTATCTTAATGAAGTCTGAGTAATCATGAAAACTGAGTCGTGCCACGATAATAAATCAGGTGCTAATGGGAGGCAACCCATAAAGTATTGTTGTAACCATAGTTAGAGTTTGTTTGTTGTTTTGTGCAATTTGATGTTTTTGTGAAGTGTACAGAACTGAGAATGCAGAAAGAAAGGATTTTCTCTAGTTGAAAATGGGTGATGGGAAGGCTTATGGACTGTCAAGGCCTCGACGAACCATCAATGGAACCGTCAAATCCATAGCTAAGAACTAGAGATTCTGGATAAGGCCTGATGGTCAAAATGATGGATCATCAGGGTACCGACGGACCATCAAGGCCACTGTCAACCTTAAACTCAAATTTGAAGTTTATGTATTGGACTGACAGAATGCTCGACGAATCTTCGCATTACTGACGGACTGTCGGAGCAACCGTCGTAGCAAGGTAGGCTTGAGATGATTCTAGTAAGTTATGACGGTTAGCTCGACGGACTGTTGGAGCCCTGACGGACCATGAGGTCAACCATCAAACTAACCCTAGATGACGGGTTGGGTCAGTTAAATTTTGAGGCCTATTTAATTATCTTTATCTGACCCAAACAATTTTAAAGAGATAAAAAGAAGCGGTTTCATACGTTTCCACCCTTTCAGATCCTAAAATTGTTTAACTTCTTCTATATTCAAAGTACCTAGTATCAGTTATCTCTACTTAGGACTCTCTCTCTTCTTTTTCTCTCCTATTTAAACGACCCCATCCCTCTTTTTCTCACATCAGATAACAAGTTAACAATCTCTAATAGAGGCTTTGAGTTTATTTTATTCCAAGTTTGCAAGTCAGAATAGTCAAGTTTACTGCAACATCAAGATATGATCACAACCTTACTCTTCTTTTTGAATCGATAAACTTGTGTTATGGAAGTTGTTGGTTGTTTGAAAGGAATTCCATCTTATTTCTATTTTGTGTCAATCTAATTCTAAGTCAAACCTTGCTATGCATTATTCTGGGTGAAGTCTGAGTAACTCATGAATCAAAAGTGTCAAAAATTTGTTCTTAAATACTAAATTAAGGCCAAAATTATACAAATCATTAGTGACAGCACACTAGGTGTTCGACAAAATGTCAAGGTGAAGTTTGAGGGTAAAAAGTGTTGTTGACGGTCACCTTGATGGACCGTCTAGTAGACTGTTGCAATGGCATTGAATCTAAAGTTTAATGGTTAAGTAGCGATGGAAAACTTGGCGGACTTTCAGTAACCTAATGGACCGCCGAGTTGATCGTCGCAAGGCTCTGAGATGCAGGACATACTGGTTAAGTCCTGACGGTAAGTTCAGTGGACCATCACAGTCTCGACGGACCGTCAAATTTTTCTTCAAGTGAAAATTTCACTATTTTTACTTGTTTTTTGAATTACAAATTGATTTCGTGTTCTTTTCTTAGGCAATATGGTATGAAAACTACCCATAACCAGAGGTGGCCATAGAGCACAAATGGGAAGGGAGAAGCCATCAGGAGTGAGGAGGCACTTGCCTTCAATACTCGACAATGAGACAGAGTACCTCATACACTCTCCTAGTCTAAAGAGAAAAGTGATAGCACCACTAGCAGCACAATGAGGAATGGGTCAACACATCTAACCCTAACCTAGTCGAGGCATCAGAGGCTGAGGATGCCAATGTGATCAAGAGCAAAGACCCTCAAACAAGGGAAACAATTAGGTGGACAGTTAAAGGTGCAAAGGATAAATACCTTGATGGCTTAGAACCAATTGAAACTAAGCCAATTAAGAGGCCAATCGCTGAAGAGTATCAGATAGTGACCTCCAAGTTGCATGAGTATCCAAAAATTGAGTGGTAATTCAATGAATACAAGCTAGCATGGATGAGCAAACCACTGAGGGCATATTAACCGACTATTTTACGGGATTTTTTCGTCAATTATTTGGCAGAGGCTGAGAAAGACTATCCCAAGGGCTAAAAAATTTTAGATCTTCCCAACAGGAAATCAGTTTTGGTTAGAGGGGTTACTATTAACAAATTGGCCTGTACAATAAATAGGATACTATTTGGCCCCTACTATGAGGCACCGACTGTATTTCCAAAGCTTGAGCATCGCATGACCATGGCTTTCACTCAAAAACCTTAGTTGGCGAGGCTCCTTACTGATGAAGAAAACCTTTCCTAGGAACTCAACCCGCGGGAGTGCATTGCTAAGTCTTCTCTTAGCTTACGGGCTATGTTTTGGTGGGCCATTATTTGATTAAAGCTGATGATGATAGGTGGAGATGCTAATTTGGAAAGTCATAAAGCTGTGTTGGTGGCTATTCTGATTTCTGGGCTAAAGATTAATTTTGGCCAGATTATTGCAGATGAGATATTTGTTCGAGCCTATAAACTAACAAGCACTTTATCATTTCTATGTTTGATCACGGAATTATGCAGGCAGGCAAATATACCTTTGATTTGAGAAGGTGATAGTAAAGTTCGGGCTACTCATAGGTAGGACATTGAAAAATTCAAGGATGAATCAAAGTTTGAAATGCGAGTCAATAAACCTCCTACTTATCAGATGTAGTCAGCGGCAGCCCCCGATACTTTCGAGATCCCTACAGGTATGCCATTGCCTATCACCACTTATGTGCCACCCAATTATGTGCCACCAAGTACTTCTGCAGGTTCTGCATCGATGTCACAAATGGGTGGGACTTCAGACATAATATCTGTCCCACCCTAATCTTCGAAGTATAAGTTAACATAGGAAAATTTTGCCAAGTTTGTTAAACTACAAAAAAAGTTCCAGAAGCAGCTAGACACATGGGCTTCATAATTCAAGCCCTTTGTTGACCATATTATAGCTGAGGCAATCCATCCCTTTAAAAATATTTAGACCAGGATGGACCATATGGAGGAGCGTGTCAACAAAAGGCTCGATGTGATGTCTATCCCAGATAGAAGCTAAGTTCATGGCAGAATTCAAACAAGCACAGGCGGACATAGCAAAGCTGAAGAGCCAACAACCACATCAGCCCATTTTTAACCCTGCTTTAGTTATTAGTGATAAAGATTAGGGCATTGTTGACTTGATGGGGATGCCTCTCAAGTACAAAGGCAAGAATGTAGATGAAAGTGAGGATAGGAAAGCTATCAAAAGAAGAAGGTGTAAAGAAATGATACTAGAAGAACAAGAAGCGAGAGATATGAGGAAGGCTGCAAAGAGATCAAACAGAGATAAAGAGAATAGATAGAAAAAGCTTATAGATAAAGTTGCATGAGTTTCCACTAGTACTTCCCCAACTAGGGGGCTCAGTTTAAACCCGACTCAAGTTGAGATATCTTCGATTCAAGAGGATGATATTTTGAGTACCCCTACCATCATAGGGGTCAACATTGCTGTAAGTGAGGCTCAAGATGCCTCACCACATTTGATTGATTCCTTATCTGAATAAGAGGCTTTATAAGTATTACCCTCAACTGTACTTTACTTATATGCATTGAGGACAACATATTTTTTTGTAGGGGTGGGTATGCTTGTACCATGGGGTTTTTTTTGCTTGTGTTATTTTTCTCCCATATGCTATCTAGTAGAACCGACATGTCTAGGTTGCATTTTCTTTCCCTAAGTAATTGTGATGTAAATATCCGTTGTTGATGTTATTTATGAAAGTTTCTTTTCTTTTAGCATCTTTTTGTATAAATGGATGACGTATGACTGTGGCATAAGACTATGAACATGTTTGTATGACTATTTTCTCTTGTCAGTCAGCATATGTTGAACAACCATTGGTGAATTTTGTAATTGGCATTAGGATGTAAAGTTTGCATGACTATGTGTTGTAAATCCCAAGAGTTGGTAAAATAAGTGTAACTCATGTGTCTATGTGTGCAAGCATTTGTTTTAGCTCTTGCATAGTTATATACCAAGAACATGCTTAGATTATTGATGTTGTTTTGTGGTTGATTCAATAAGAGATGATAGAAGGTCTCCTTGTACTTTCAGTCCACTTAGCCAAAATAACTAACCCACCAAAAAGTTTTTTCCATTTTTGAACCATTTTTGAGCTTATGTTAGTTTTTCTTCATTCCCAATAACTCTAATTAACTCTCTTTAAGTAGTTGACATCCAACTTTAGCCCTGGTCCAAGATTGAACAATGTACATCTTAACTTAGGAAAAACACCTAAGTTGTGGATGGCTACTGTCAGGACATTAGCAGTTTAACAAAAGAGTGGTTTAGAGCTAAAATAAAGTATTCGGCCCTGATCTATTTAAGATATTATGCACCTCAACTGACTGCATCAACATAAGTTGAAGGTGGCTGATGCTTATAAAAAAAGGAGGGTTATGGCAAAGTGTGAATGAATAATAGAGATTGTAAGTGAGCTGGAAAAACAGTAGCCTTGGTGAGTAGAATTCAAGGGCAAAGAGAGTTAAGTCTGAATGTTGAGTCACTTTTCCCAAAAATATATCCTCACCTAGCCTTGGAACCTCATTACAAGCCTGAAAAAGTCCTATTTAATCTTTGCGAATCAACCATAAGGGAGCATTAGATGATAAGGGCAAGCCTATGGGTGTATGTTCTATGTTTGTAATTTCTTTGATGAGTGCGAGAGTCTTGATTTTCATCCACAAGATATAATGAGTGGTGGAATTTATTGATTATGAAGAAAACTTGAGTTACACCTAGTTTTGCTGATCTCTATCGGATATTACATCCATATTTGTGTATGTGCTAAATCATAAACAATGTTGGTTGTAGATACTGAAATAGTAAGTGAATGTTTGTGTGAAATCTAGTTCAGTAGTCAATTTCCTATCATTGTATTATTCATCAATGCAGTTTGGTGCTGAGTTGCTTGAGGACAAGTAATTATCTTAAGTTGAGGGTGTTGATGTTTTGGATTTTGACGAAACATTTTACATCTTTTTTCAATAGATAATTATATGTTTTCAAGCAACTAATGTTGTATTTAATATTGGATTTTAGTGTTTTTAGGTTAAGGAGTTAGTTGAACAAGAAACCTAGAAAAGTAGCAGAAAAAGGCCACTGATGGTTGAACTGGTGGACCGTTAGCCATGTGATGAACCGTTAGGGTGACCTTCAGAAATAAATAGAAAGGAACAAGTAAGTGACTCATGTGATGTTCCAAGTGACGGACTGTCAGATCATTGACAGACCGCCAACTTGGCCGTCAGGCTGAAGTAGAGAATGGGTTTTCGGAGGATCAAGCGATCACCTATGTGACGGACCACAAAGAAAGCAATGGTCAGCCAATATGACCGTCAACCCTTAACCAGAACGTAGCATTTGGGACCTTTAGTGATGATCAATGCGATGGACCATCTGGTTTCCGATGGGCTATCAGCATGATCGTCAACTTTGATGCAACTTTTAATGAGTTTAAATTTTAAATCCTCAGTCCCTGGGAACATATAAATACCCAGTTTAGGTTTTATTTAGGTATCTTTTATCATATTTTCCATCTAGAAACCTTATTATACGTATTATTCTCTATGATTCAAGCTACAATTGCGGATCTAGTTATCTTTATTCATATTCTCATTGAAGATTCAAGAACAATTATTGTAACTTTGTAAGTAATTCTTTGAATCTATTTATGAAGAACACAATGATTTCCTCTTTTTCTCTTGAGATATGCGGAGAAACTCCCATAACTAGGGTTAAGGGAGCCTTGATGTGAATAACTAATTGGGGTTGTGAAAATGTTTAATTTTCATATGTAATTGAGATTGTATAAACCCTTCTTCATATTAATGACCTTTCTTGGTTGTAAAATTGACGGGTGAGCCCAAGAACATTACTTGTTTGAAAAAAAAAAATATGGGTGGAAAAGAACGAGTTTACATGGAGTCTAAAGGCCTTAGCCATTGGGTTATGAGTTGATGCCTTAACAAGGATTGACTCACATGAGAGATTAGTTGAATACATTTATATATTCTTTGAGTTTGAAAGAATTAAAGGGTAAACTACCCATTTAGGTTGAGAAAGAAATGGGTAAACTTTAGAATTCAATAACTTTTGCAATTGAAGTTGTAAATTGGTAATTTAAGATAATTCACAATCCCATCTGTTTGAACATCTTGGTGAACATAACTCTAGTTTGTTTATTCTCATTGTATTAGTACTTGCAATAAAACTTGCTAGCTGGAACACTACTCGTTACAACCCTTTAAATACTGTAAACAATTCAAAAACCCCTTTACTCAGGAACCTTCGATCAACAGTCTGTTAACAACCATAACACTTAGTTTGCACAGTATTCCCTATAGGATTTGACCCCAACCTAGTTGGGTTTTATATTTGACAACAACCTCTTACACTTTTTAACGAGAGTTGTAATTTGGTCGTATCATAACTTCATCAAAGTTTCTTCAATACAATCTAGAAATTAAGGTTCCTAATCCAAGAAGTTTAAGAAAAATCTTTGAATAACATTCCCAAGTCTTCCAAGTCAAGCTTTCAATTTTAAATCATCTATTAAGGTGTGTGGGAGTTCATCCATGAGTCCTCTTTCACTAATGGATCGCAAAATTATTTTATTTCAATTAACGAATAATTTTTCGATCATTATGTTATTTTAAATATTCAAGAAAGATTGAATTGCATGTTTTCATGGTGATTTTAATTAATTTCTTCCCATGTGTGATTCTATGTAAGATTTTGAATTCCCTAAGCTATGAATTTGAGTTTCCCATGCTTTATTCAAGTGAATTCCATGATAGATCCTTAATTCATGATTTTTAGCAACATTCTGATATTTTATATTCATGCTTTTCACATGTTTGCTGAATTCACATATCACGTTCAATCAATTTCAAGATGAATCTCCAAGTTATGAATTTTCCATACAATTTATTGTTCACCCATGTTTAAGACATTTTAGGTTCAAGCTATGATCTTTACATGTATGATTAAACACCTATGTCCTATTTCAATTGAATTTCATGTGAATTTCTAAATTCAAGATTTTAGTTATGTAATCATGCTATGTTCTCATGTTTGAGATATTCCCATGTTTAAGTTCATGATCCCTGTATGTTTGATGGACTTTCCCATGTTAGTATTAATCCCCATGTGTATGATGAAATGCCTAAGTGATGGGTTTCTTTAAATAATACTTACTTATTATGGTCTCAAATTCTCTCACGTGTTTTTATTATTATTGATATCAAGTACTGGGGGTTATGAATGCCCAAAGTATAGTTGTTTATATTGTCTCCAATCAAAATAGAATGATTCCATAGTATCCGGAACAGTAGTATTCGGTCAGACAATAGGATCAGTGTGAGCTCAGTCAAGCCTAGTACAGTCTAATGATCAGTTCGGTGTCGATTCAGTTGGGAGTACGATTCAGCACCACGCGAACCCAGGGATAGAGGCATTCCTTCCAGCAGAGGGTTTGACCCTTAGTAGTAGTCCCTGAGTTACAAAACTACGTAGCCAACGTAGGGTAAATCATCTTTCTGTCAGACTAGGGTTAACGTAACCATATACTTCTCATGAGTTTTCCTATCAGATTAGGGTTGACATGGCAAATTTTAGTAACTCATGGCACAATGCTAAGCCTTTCCAATTGGGGTTACAGGTTTGACCTTAAATTAGTCTATAATCTTGGTATATTAGTTACAGTCTCAGTTCAGCATTCAGTTCAGAGTTCAGTTTCAGATTTGCTTGACCATAGCATACAATTATAAGTTATTCAAGTATCAGTATTTTATTTTTTTTTAGTTTACAGAGTATTTCAAAATCATCTTATATACTTAATCTTGCATTTTTAGATATTACAATTTTCATGCATTCATGCTCAGTTATCTCATGTTGGTTAGATAGTCCTCAACTCATATGCATAGTACCCCACAGTTTTGGTTTTATTATTCAGTTTAGAACTTAGGTTAGTTTTAGGTTTTCTTGACCATAGCATACATGTATTCGTTATTCAGTTATCAGTATTTCAGTTTATAGATTATTTCCTAATCATGTTATACGCTTGGTATTGCATTCTCAGATAATACAGTTTTATGTATTTATGTTTGGTCATCTCATGTTGTTTAGTTAGTACTTATCTCATGTGCATAGCACTCCACAGTTTCAGTCCAGTTATTTAGACTAAGTACAGTCCAGTCTTACTTTACCAGTATTTAACTATCAGTCATTTAGTTAATCAAATAAGCTTAGTATATGTTAAGTTTAGTTCTGTATATTTAGGTATACGTGCTCAGTATAATTGTATATTCAGATCCCCAATGTTATGGTAGTTTTCATCACGTAGTTTCAGACTCAGTATTCATATTTTACAGTATCCCCACTTCAGTTCTACTTATGTCATTAAAGTAAAGTTTTACAGAAACTAAGTGTAGAGATTCGCCATCTTATCAGAGTATGTTTGTCACTCATGCTTTAAGATGTTTTCAGCTTTCAGTTTATTCTAGCCTATTGGTGAGTCTACTTGCACCTAGCATGCGTGTTTTAAGATTATGTATGAAATCAGTTTTACTTATTGAATTCACCCTTTCATACTTAGTATATTTCAAAATTATTGATCCATATATATGTCTGTGTGGCTACACTATTTCATAATTTAGCTACCATTTATAGCCTGCACATCACGATCAGACAGTTGCAGACTCCAGCTAACAGGTGATGAGTTCTCCTACTTTGGGAACTCCAGATAGTTTTAGTTCATGTACATCTCATTTATTTTCATATATATTGATTTGTGGTAGTTGGAGGCATGTCCCAGATATCTATAGTCAGTATAGTAGAGGCTTCATAGAGGTTAGTCAGAGTCAGTTATGTAAATTTTAGTTTCTTACTTCTGTTTTATCAGATTGTAAACTTTATCGGTAATGTATTTATTCAGATATGCCATGAATTTGTTTCCTCATAGCAGAACTTGTTATTATTTTATTAGAAGCCAATTGCTTAATAGTAAGCAAGTTTATGGGTTAACTTAGGATCACTTGTAGTTCCAAGCACCGTGTGATGACTAGGGGGTAGTCTTGGGTTGTTACAAACATCGTATTAGAGCATAGAGTTCAAGTGTCCTAGGGTGTCTATGAAGTCATGTTTAGTAGAGCCTGGCGGAATGGTATAGAGATGTCTGTACTTTTCTTAATTGGCTACAGGGCATTTAGGAAATATTTCCCTTCTTTCTTATGTTAGATCGTTCTATAGAAAGGTTCTCTAAGAATATAAGAAACTTATACAGATTCTCATCTTGCTCTATTCATTCCATCTTACCTTATTTTTGTGGTAATAGAAATAGTCAAACTCAAATTCCCACGGACAGAGTTTTCTGAGATAGTCCCCACAGACAGTTTTAGGATTTTATGTTGGCTCAGAAAGTATACCATTATTTCCCTTATGTTCTAAACTTTGAAAATATTCATTCCATTTTTATTCATAAAAATACTACATTTAGCCAAAGTTAGATGTGCTTTTATATCCCTTCTTAGAATCATATGATAGCATATGATCTAGAGTTAAAATCATGAACCCAGAAGTTTAGAAGTAGGAGAGTTGGGATAGGTGTTATCTGGATTGAGCAGATTTTGTATCCATGGGGCTAGTTGTATGAAAGGTGAACCATAGGCTTGAAACAGTGTATGTAAGATTCAAAATTATATGTTGTTAATGCCAGATGTTTAGGTGTGACGGTAGTTAGCATGTTTTAGATGTAATATTAGTAGACTATAAAGGAAGTTAGTATGGTTCATTGAAGGTTTGGGGATATCCATGCTAAGTTTTAGAATCTAAGTGTGAATCTTAGAAAATTTAGCTTACAAAAAAAAAAGAGTTGAAGCTCTAGATGGTGTGAACTCAGAGTAAGGTGATTGTATTTCAGTTTAGAGTTAGTAAAGGGGTCCACAGACTTAAGATGATAGCTTTAGTCTAAGGGGGAGATGATAGAATAAGTGACCAAGTCAGGCTCTCAAATTCTAGTAGTAGTGCCATATATGTAGAAAAGAAGTAAGGGAGGATGATTCCCAACCTATTCTTATCTCAGTGCAAAGTTTTTCAGTCTTCACGATATCTACTTATTCCTTACAAGTCAGCTCCATGATCATGTCTTATGTTCATGCACATCATAGAGAATAATGTACGCTTTTCGTTCCTAGTATAAGCAGTTCTAGTTCACTCAGTAGTAAGAATCATATTCCATGAAATCTTGAACTCCAAACTCAGGTCATGCAGCTCATGACTCATGTACCCATGCCTTATAGTATGTTCAGATCCAGGTACTCATGCAACACTCCTAATGATCAGCAAAATTTAGTTTATTTTATGTATACCATTAGTTTAGCTCTCTTCGACGAATTCATACTTTTAATACTCTACTCCACAGGCTTCAGTTAAGTGTCATGGTTATCCTTTCATATTTCAAGTCCTTATGTTCTAACTTTTCAGTGAACTCTCCTTATGTCATGATTAGTTGAAATTCTATGTGTATTTTCTTGGGATAGTGCATGAAAGTTTTAAGGATAGAGGTTTAGAGAATATGAGAAAGATGGTTTTGTGGTTGTTTGCCTATAAGTTCATGTGTGGTTATAATGATAGGCTTTAATGTTAGGTTGGTGTATAGTGGATGAATTCATTGGGCACTAGTTAATTCATGGTAAGAGATTGAAGTTAGTTGTTGAAGTGGGAATGATTATTATTCTTAAGATGAGAAGTTGCGAAAACGAATGGTAGATTGAATTCATGGTTAGTCTAGTATTATTGTGATATGTGTGCACTTTGTAGACTCGAGTAGGCATGAGCATAGTGAGAGAATTTAATTCAGCTCAGACTTCAGTAGATAAAGTTATTAGTGCCCATCTGAATATTTTCATAAGCCTCAAGTGAAGTGCAGTTTTGAAGTGAAATGTATAGCCGAGTATAAGATTTCAGTATATTTAGTCTGTTTAGCCATTAATCAAGTTTAGCAGTCACACAGAAAAGTTCCTATAGTTTTTCCTTTTTCCATCTAGTCTTACTATTCGATGTTTCATGAGTTTAACTATTCCATGGTATAATTCAGTCACGTCCATGCAAGTTACAAATTCAGTTTAATCCATGCATCATGTTTCAGATTCAGATATTCAGTCATGATTCAATTCATAAGTGTCCCATGCCACATCCCAGTCTTCCCTTAGTATTTCATCTAAGTCAGTGTCTTTCAGGGAACAAATAATCCCAAGGGGGATGTTGTAATACCCCGAGTATTTATGTCCTAAGCCTATCATCTTTTCTTCATGAAATCAGATCAATCTTTAAGTAGTAGTTACTCATAAGTTAACTCTCTTATTATATCTTATCCATACAACCATTCTCATATCAGTGCATGTATGCATGAAAATCAGTTTGATTCATGTATCCTATTTCAGAATCAGTTATGCAATCATGTTCCAAGTCATACATGTTAAAAATATGATCTCAGTTACCTTCGTACAATACTCTCAGTCTAACCAGTCTCATTCGAGGATGAATATTTCTAAGTGAGAGATAATGTAACACCCCGTATTTTTGGGCTAATCTATGTACCATAGTTCCTATGTGTAAAAGCTATAATCCAAATGATTCCCACATGAATATAAGTTTCATGATCTTTATCCTCGTGTTTGATGTTCTTTTGAGGTGAAGAATGTTCATAAGAATCACTTATAATAAAGTTGAGCTTAGAGCCTTTTGATTCGTCCAAATTTTGGTGTTCGATTCTACAAGGATCTAATTTTAATGTGTATAATTTTTTATATATGTGGAATTTTGCAGCTCAATATCTACAAAATTTAATATAATTGAATTAGCTTTCCAACAGTACCAATTTCGCGTTAATCCTATACCCGAGTGAAAGGTTATGACATTTTTCATGAGAGGTTGTAAGTCGATGCGATAGGGACGCGACGTGTCTGTCATCGACATGATTAGCAATGCGACACGATGGAAGCCGCGTCACTGAACTATTTCACATGCTATTTCATTTCCTAAAGGGTCTAGGGGCACTTTGGTCACTTCTTCTCACCCAAATCTGTCCATAACATTTAATTTCATCCCAAAAGCATTAGGTACATGATTTCTCATCTTTTTCTCTCCAATAAAACCCTATCCCCCTCAAGAACATCAAGAACTTCATCAAAGTTTCTTCAATACAATCAAGAAATTAAGGTTTCTAATCCAAGAAGTTCAAGAAAAAGCTTACGATAACATTCCCAAGGCTTCCAAGTCAAGCTTTAAATTTCAAATCATCTATTAAGATATGTGGGAGTTCATCCATGGGTCCTCTTTCACCCATGGAGCCCAAAACCCTTTTATTTCAATTAAAGAATAAATTTTTCGATTATTATGTTATTTTAAATGTTCAAGAAAGATTGAATTGCATGTTTTCCTGGTGATTTTAATTAATTTCAGCACATGTGTGATTTCATGCAAGATTTTGAATTTCCCATGCTATAAATTTAAGTTTCCCATGCTTTATTCAAGTTAATTCCCTAATAGATCCTAAATTCATGATCTTTAGCAACATTCTCATGCTTTCCATATGTTTGATGAAATTTCTATATCACATTCAATCAATTTCAAGATGAATCCCCAAGTTATGGATTTTTCCATGTAACTCTATTGTTCACCCGTGTTTAAGATATTTTTAGGTTCAAGCTATGATCTTTACATGTATGATTAAATGCCCATGTCCTATTTCAAGCGAATTTTATGTGAATTCCTAAATTCATAATTTTAGTTATGTAATCATGCTATGCTCCTATGGTTGAGATATTTCTATGTTCAAGTTCATGATCCCTGTGTGTTTGATGGACTGTCCTATGTTAAAGTATTAATCCCAACGTGTATGATGAAATGCCCAAGTGATGGGTTTCTTTATATAATGCTTACTTATTATGTACTCAAATGCTCTTATATGTTCTTATTATTATTGCTATCGAGTACTGGGGATTATGAATACCCAAAATTTAGTTATTTATCTAGTCTCCAGTCAAAATAGAATGTTTTTATAGTATCCCAAATAGTAGCATTCAATCAGTCAACAGAATCAATGTGAGTTTAGTCAAGTCTAGTACAGTCTAGTGATCAGTTCAGTGTCAATTCAGTTAGGAGTACGATTCATCACTGAGCGAACCTAGGGATGAGGTCATTCAAGCCAGCAGAGGGTTTGACCCTTAGAGGTAGTCCTTGAGTTACATAACTATGTAGCCAGTTTAGGGTAAATCATTTTCCTGTCAGACTAGGGTTGACGTAACCATATACTTCTCATAAGTCTTCCTGCCAGATTAGGGTTGACCCAGCAAATGTTAGTAACCCGTGGCAGGATGCTAACACCCTTGCAACTAGGGTTGCAGGTTGGGCCCTAAATCAGTTTATAATTAGGGTATGTCAGTTTGATGATAACTCCCACAGTCTTAGTTACCGTCTTAGTTCAGAGTTTAGTTTTAGGTTTGCTTGATCATAGCATACAATTATCAGTTATTCAGGTATTAGTATTTCAATATTTCAGTTTATAGACTATTTCAGAATCATTTTATACGCTTGGTTTTGCATTCTTAGATATTACAGTATCCACGCATTCATGCTCAGTTATCTCATGTTGTTTAGATAGTCCTCAACTCATATGCATAGTAACCCATAATTTTAGTTTCAGTATTCAGTTCAGAAATCAGTTTAGTTTAAGGTTTGCTTGACCATAGCATACAATTATCAGTTATTCAGTTATTAGTATTTCAGTTTATAGACTATTTTTGAATCATGTTATATCCTTGGTCTTGCATTCTCAGATAATACAGTTTCATGCATTCATGTTCGGCCCTCTCATGTTGTTCAGTTAGTCCTTATCTCATGTGCATAGTACACCACAGTTTTAGTCCAATTATTCAGATTAAGTATAGTCCAGTCTTACATGACCAGTATTCAGCTAAAAGTTATTCAGTTAATTAGTTAAGCTTAGCATATGTTACATTGGGTTCTGTATGTTTAGGTATTCGAGCTCAGTATAATTGTATATTCAGATCCCCGATGTTATGTAAATTTTTTTCACATAGTTTAAGACTCATTTTCATATAGTATTCACATTTTATTGTATCCCAGCTTCAGTTTTACTTATGTCAATAAAGTAAAGTTTTACAGAAATTAAGTGTAGAGATTCACCATCTTTTCAGAGTATGTTTGTCACTCATGCTTTAAGATGTTTTCATCTTTCAGTTTATTCCAGCCTATTAGTGAGTCTACTTACACCTAGCATGCATGTTTTAAGATTACGTATGAATTTAGTTTTAGTTATTACATTGACCACTGCATACTCAATATATTCGAGAAGTACCAATCCATATTTACGTCTATGTGGATACATTATTTCATAATGTAGGTACCATTTGTAGCCCGCACATCACGATTAGACAGTTGCAAATTTCAATTAGCAGGTGATGAGTTGTTCTAATTTGGGAACTCTAAATAGTTTTAGTTCATGTACAATTTATTTATTTTCATATGTATTGATTAGTGGTAGTTGGAGGCGTGTCCCAGCAATCTATAGCCAGTATAGTAGAGGCTTCATAGATGTCAGTCAGAGTCAGTCATGTATATTTTAGAAATGACTAAGTCCCTAAAACTTAGTGATATTTTCAGGACTTAAGCCCCTTATGCATGCAACTAGAAGCTGAACTGAGCTAGGAATAATACAGGATATTACAACTTTGTTTGATCTCGGTTTAACATTTTCGTATGTGTTTGCTTATTTTGCAACATTGTTGGGTTACGGTCAGAGTGCTTATCTGTGCCACTGTGTTTATTCTCATAGGTCATTCTTTACCAGTGGATCGGGTGTATAGATCTTGTTTGGTGACTGTTTGGGAGTTTGATACTCAAATTGATCTCATTATCCTAGATATGGTAGATTTTGATGTGATTCTAGGCATGGATTGTCTATCTCCTTACTATGCGGTCTTGGATTGTTTTGCTAAGACCGTAACCTTAGCCTTGCCTGACGTACCCCCAGTTGTGTAGATTTGCTCTGTTAGTTGCATACCAACGAGGATTATTTGTTACATTTGGGATAGGAGACTGATATTGGGGGGTTGTGAGTCATTTCTTGCATTTATTTCTTACACGATCCGAACTCGAGCCTTGCCGTGTCAGGTATCTCAAGTCCAACCAGGACCGGAGATCACCCCCAATACCCAAACCATCGCCTACCTTACACCATACGTTTGATGAATTCTAAACATATAACAATATATGAGAATTTCAATAAGGAAAAAAATAAACCATTAAAATAAGTCTATAACCAAAACCAACCGTTTCAAACCAAACATACAACAAATACCGATACCAATGCTAGCATCAATATAAACACCGCCCATGTCCCAGTAGTTCGACAAAGCCTCTAATCAAAACCATAGAATATTCGGTCGGGACATGCCCTCGACCATAGTCAAAACTTAGACCAAAGGAATAGTAAAGTCAGAAAGTAATCCATAGAATGAAATGGAGTCGTTCAAAGTATGGAAACTCACCACTTCATTCTGACTCAAAAGTTATCCTCGAATCACCTAGTTACTGAGCAGAAGGAGAATAAGTATGACCAATTCTTGCATTGCATGGGGATACAACGTACGAAAATAGTTAGCGGGGTGAACGGTAGCATGAAACTCAGGAATAAGGATAACATAATGATATGATCAATAGTTTAAAATCATTCAAAGGCCAACTCACTTAAACAAATGCAAATACATATTTATATATATCACATGTTGAGATAAGGAACAAGGCTTAACGTGCTTTTCAAAATCTTAACCTGGATTTGTATCTCAATCGTCATATAATAGTATCCATGGGCTATATGGGCTAGCTCTTACCCCTGGTCAGGCCCCAGTGCATGTAACCGCACGAACTGAAGAATAATCTCATATATATGCACATTAGGGACTCGAACCCTCAAACATATACCAAGGTGACTTAAGAACCAACTCATATAATGATTTACTGGGGACTCGAACCTCCCTAATCATGAAATAATTATAAGGGGAATTCGAACCTCCCTGGTCACTTTGACCCCTACATTAGCAAACGCAGTTTCCAGTATCAGTCACTTGGACCTCCACTTTCACAACTCAGCTACACAACCCCAATTAGAGCCCAATTAAAATAGTTGTCACACATTCCCATTCAATGAACCATGATACCTATTTAGGCATACGTTGTTAGTATCATCATACCAACAATACTTGCAAGTTAACACATCATGCCAAAACAACTTCCACTAACTTAGGGAGAACAACTCCTTCTGGTCATTAATACAGATTGGGGAAACACCGACTCCCTTTGTTAATTAAATCATACAATTGTATTTCTAATATTTCTAAATATCATCCATTAGTTCATGACTAGTTCAGTTTTTTAAAATTTTCATAGTTCTCATAACTAAAACCAATTTCACATTATAGGGTTGGGGTTATAACCACTTCAGAAGTCACAAGTTTGGGAAAGTCACAATTCCCTAGTTCATTCACTATACCCATGCACCCAAAAGTTCAAAACCATATTAAAAGCATGAATATATATATATATATATATAAACCATGGGAAACATTGTTCAATTCATAACATTCAAAAACTCCCAACCTTTGTTTTCAAAAACCATAACAATAACCTTATGAACAACACTCTAAATTACATGATTTTTTAAAAATTAAAAATGAGGAAAGAGTAACATGCCTTAATTAACTAAGAAGTACAGAGAGAAATCACCCTTGAAATCCCTAATTGATCAACCTTTGAAAACCCTAAGTGTTTTTGACCTTGAGAATTTGGGAGTGTTATGAGATATGTTTCTAAGAGCAAATGATGCCTTAAGAAAGTTATAAGATGTGGGTTTTTAAGTTGGACAAGAGGGAAAATGTCTAGAATGCCCTTAACATAATAGTTGGAAAGAATCATCTTTAGCTATGAGTCAACGCATTGACTTGTACCCATACCTTACAACTCATGACCACGAGTTACAACTAAGACACTGACTAGGACCCCCATACACTGCCCACCTTACGACTCCACCAACCCACTTATAAGAAGATCTTAGACTCGTAAGGTCTAGTCATGATCAACACAGAGCACAAAAAAATTAAACACTGAACATCTTACGATTTGAACCTACAACTCATAATATATCCTCACTACTCATAGTGAGCCACTTATAATTAGAGCAGAACCTTTCCATTAAGTTTTTATTTTTATTACGACTAGGTTATTACGAACCATAACCAAAACTCATGACTTGTCATAGTAAGTCGTGACTAAGATAGTGAGCCCAAAACTCAATAATTTTCAAGGGCTAAAAAGTTGGTGTTTTACATTCTCTCCCATTTGGATCATTCATCCTCACATTATAGGTCAAGGCAACACAAGCACGATTGGACTCAATATACCTCCACTTTTACTGTTAACTAAGTTAGAAAAAAAGATGCTGAGGATAACACATACATTATACATGATTTTATGGTGCAGAAAAAAAATGAATACTTGGATTTCATGTCCTCTTCTGCTTCCCAAGTAGCCTCTTCAACCTTATGTTACCTCCACAGAACCTTTACCAAAGCTACATCGTTCGTCCGCAATTGATGAACTTGCTAATCCAAAATTTCAACCAGGACTTCTTTATAAGACAAGGAATCTGAAATACCAACATCCTTTATAGGCACAATCTGCGATGGATCACCCACATACTTTCTCAACATTGACACGTGGAACACCGGGTGAATACAACTTAAATTGGAAGGCAACTCTAACTCATAGGCAATGCTTCCACCCTTATTCAAAACTAAGTAAGGGTCTAATACTGGGGGATGAGTTTCCCCTTCTTCCCAAATCACATTACTCCCTTCATGTTAGCCTTTAAGAACACCCAATCACTAATCCGGACTCCAACTCCCTACGCCTCACATCTATATAGGACTTTTAGCAAGTTTGGGTTGCTTTATGTCTATCCCAAATGACCTTTACCTTCTTCATCGCTTGATAAAACAAATTTGGACCAAACATCTCCACCTCACTAACCTCAAACCACCCAATGAGAACAATACCTCTTACTATACAATGCCTTAAAAGAAGCCATACCAATGCTAGAGTGATTACTATTATTATACGCAAACTTAATAAGAGGTAAATGATCGACCCAACTACCACCATAGACAATCACGCAAGATCGACAGCTATCTTCCAAGACTTGAACCATCCTTTCCACTTGTACATTCATCTGTAAGTGGAAAACAGTACTAAGGATCACCTTAATTACCAAAGCTCTCTGAAACTAATGCCAAAAAATGCATGATAATTGAGTACCGTAATATGATATGATAGAAATAGGCACCCCATATGACTTCACAATCTCTTGATGGAATATCTTCGCATAATACTCCACTGAATAATTAGTCCTTACTGGCAAAAAGTGAGCAGGCTTGGTCATTCTATCCACAATGACCAAAATTAAATCAAACTAATTCTAAGAATGAGGAAGACTGGTAACAAAATCCATATTAATTACTAACCACTTCCATACAGGAAACTCAATCTCTTGATACAACCCTTCAGGCCTCAGGTGCTCAACCTTAACTTATTGACACACAATGAATTTAGCCATAAAACTTGACACATCTCACATCATATTGTTCCACAAATAAATCTCCTTAAGATCATGATACATCTTTATCAAACCAAGATGAATGACGTAACGTGACTCATGAGCCTCAGCCATGATCATCTCTCTCAACCCATCTACATCAGGAACACATAATCTGCCTTTGTACCTCAAGATACCATTACCACTGATCTCAAAAGCTACAACTTGTTGATGACCCTAATCTCCCTGAATCTTTGTTAAGATAGGATCCAGTACCTACGTTTTCTTTATTTTAGCAGCAAGGGATGACTTAGACACTTCTTGTACAAATACACCACCATCCTCAAAGTCTAAGAGATGAACTACAAGGTTAGCCAAACTATGGATATCCTTCACTAATTCCCATTTCTCTTTATCTACATGAGCTAGACTCTCCACAGATAACCTGCTAAGAGCCTCAACAACTACATTAGCATTTTCTAGGTGATAATGGAGACTAATGTCATAGTCCTTCAGCAACTTAAGCCACCTCTTTAACCTAAGATTCAACTTTTTTTAGGTGAAAATATATTGTAGGTTCTTATGATCTAAAAAGATATCCAAATGAACTCCATACAAATAGTGATACTAGAAATTTAACACAAACACCAGAACCAATAACTCTAGGTCATGAGTTGGGTAATTCTTCTCATGAACTTCAAACTTCCTAGAAGCATAGGCCACCACCCTACCATGCTGCATCAACATATAACCAAGTCCCATATGGGATGCATTACAATAGATAAAAAAACCATCAGCACCTTTAGGCAGATTCAAAATAGGAGATGAAGTCAACTTATCTTTAAAATTCTAAAAACTACCCTCACAAGTGATCTGAGATGGATTTATGCATGTCAGTGTTGTTATCCTACCTTATTTATCCTTATTTTAAGGACAACTAATGTGATTAATGGGTTAATATTGACATAAAAAAACATATAAGTGTTTAAGTATGTGATTACAATTCTTAAAGGTGTTTTCAAACAAGATTGGAACCAATTTGGTCATTTAGTGTTCAAATCAGAAACTAGTGTTACTAGCTTGAGCTAGGTGTCGTTCTAGTGTATCTCGATGGATTAAGTTGTGTTTCATGAGTTTGTAATGGTATGACTGTGTAATTATGTATGGAAAAACTTGTTTCTAATGTTCAAGGTTCAATTGAACAGAGCCAAGAGTCAAAATAATAAATTAAAGATCAATGTGGGCAAGCCTAGTCTTAGCTTGAGTTTCTAGTTCACTGTTCTTGATATTGTGTTGGTGTGAGCTCTAATCTATGGTGTACGATAATGTACGATGTTTAGTGAGTTGATTTAGATGATATACAAAGGATATACAAGATTTACATGAAATATAAACAACACCACAAGGCTTGGTATGGAGGATAAATGCACAAATAAAGTTGGACGTCAAAAGTGAAATTATAGTGAAGCCTCGTGTTGAGATAGTATCACGACTTTCACTCCACATTTGCAGGACTTACATCATGAACTCCTCACCACCTTTTTAGGCCTCACATTGTGACTCCATCCTCAAGATCCTGCCAAATGCGTCGCACCATCCATTCCACACACGACCAAATGCCTTTGCTTATAAGTAGGACTTATTTACTAGTTGTTTGACACCATGGACGTCTTGGATCTTTGGAGAGGGGTTGATAAACACTTATTTTAGGATTTATATCTCTTTATTTTAGCTTTTTAAGGTATTATATCATTTATTCAATTAATTTGATTACGGTTATGTCTATTAGCGGCTAAACACCCCCTTTCTGGGGTTAAGGCCAAACACATGTTTACTTTTGCTTTGAATTTAGTTTTTTTGGATTTATATCATATTTGGTTGTTTTTTTTATCCTTATTATCACTATTTTAAGGATTCACAACCCTTAGAATACATATATTGTCGACCTTGCAAACTCAGGAGGGTGAATAGGAAGATAGAACATGGGGATAGATAGAGTAAGGTTCTTATTCTTTATGAAATAAGGAATTTGAATTAGCAAATAGGATAGAGATATACCTATAAGCCTTGCTTGGTTCACATTTAGGATAATATCTTAATTCATCTAATTAGATTATTACATCCTCGCTTAATAAAGTTGTTGTAATGACCGGTTAGGTAGAAGGTTTGAGTTCTGGAGACCATGATCATAGGATAATCCCTATGAGTGAACGGCCAAGATAAGTAATCTAACGAACGAAGATAAACCCTATGAGTCAACGACCAAGATAAGTAATCTAACAAACGAAGTTCAATAGCATAGTATGATTGTTCAAAGTGCTTTTACCCTGGGTTTTCATCCATTGATTGTCCAAAGTCTTTACCTGTCTGCATTACTTTAGTTTACTTTTAATTATAACTTTCAATACTCCGTTGGTTACGATTACACTATTTAATCTCAATTGTTAACTAGAATTGGATAGTTTCTTAACACAAGTCTCTGAGGGATCGATATTCGGCCTTATTTGAGGCCACTGTATTACATGGTGAGACCATGTACGCTTTCATTATACTTGGGAGCGATCAAGTTTTGGTGCCGTTGTTAGGGACTTATAAATTAGCAACTATTTTTGTCTTAGTTTTACTTTTTAGATTTCTTTGGTGCATTACTCTTGGACTTGGTATTGAATTTGTATGAAATAGGTTTGCGGATTAGTAAGTTGGCAAGGGATAGAGATTTCGTAGAACCAATTCCCAAACCAGAGAAACGCTTTCATCAATAAAGGAGAGAAGTAATCTATCTACCCCATATCTCACAATTTCAAGAGGAACAAGACAGTCCTTCTCTAATGGCTGAAGATCAACCATCCTGCAGAATAGTTTGAGAAGCGGTGATCCCACTTCTAACAAATTTGGCCTTCCCTTTTCAGAAACCACTTAATAGAGGTAACTTTAAGCTGAAACAGAACATGGTGCAACTTTTGATCAGCAGTGGACAGTTTATGGGTCTTTCACATGAAAATCCACAAGTCCATTTGCAATACATCCTTGAGATCAGTGACACCTTTATCCCTACGGGTGTGTCAACTAATTATGTTTGGCAGACAATATTCCTCTTTTCACTAGTAGGGGAAGCAAAGAAGTTGTTGAACGCTGAGCCGGCAAGTTCAATTACAACTTGGGATAACTTAGTCCAGAAATTCCTCATTCGATTTTCCATCTGGCAAGACTATGAGACTGTGCAATGAGATTGTTTACATCAAACAGAAGCCAGATGAGAACTTATATAATGCATGGGAGATATTCAAAGCCCTTTTTCAGGACTGTCCACATCATCAACAGTCCCGTAGGGTAGTGCTCAAAATTTTGTCGAGGCACTTGATCATAACACAAAAATTTTACTAGATTCAGCAGCAGGTGGTCAAGAATTGGAATTGATGTATGATGAGTTGTATACCTATTGAACCGAATCGCTCAAGGAAATCTTGAATGGTATTCAAACTCAAGAAATGATACAAAGAAGATTGCAGGTGTGTTGTAAGTGGACCAGTTTACTGCTTTATCTACCCAGATTACTGCACTGCAAAAATTAGTTGAATACTAAGTTCAAAAATATGATGTTGGGGGTTACACATCCTGTAGCAATAATGAATGCAATTCAACAGACAAGTACTTTATGTGTGGTCCATGGCAATAAAGACCATTTTATAGATATTTGTGTTGCCAATCCTGAGTCACTGGTGTTTGTGGGAAATGTTCAAAGGCTGAATTTTGGGAACGCCAACAATTTAAAGCGGTAGACTCAGCCACCAAATAAACCATGGAACACTCAACAACAACAGTTTCAGTAGTAATAGGTTCAACGGAATAGGCTACTAGAAATATGGAAGAGATGTTGATACAAATTTTAGCTTTTTTAGAATAATTAAAAAAGATATAAAGATCCAACAAGAAGATATGAAGAGCCAACAAGCAACTACGAGGAACTTGGAGTTGCAGATAGGTCAGCTAGAAGTAAGACAAAATAGCAGGCCTCAGGGTGGTTCGCTAAATAATACTGAAAATCCTAAAAAAGTAATGAAAATACTTTGAGGAGTGGTTAAAATCTGAATGAAAAACCTCTAAAGAAAACTAAGGAGGTAGATGCTGATTTAGTTCCTAAATAGGTAGATGACCAATCGGCTAAAAATTTGAGGAAGTCTAAGTACTAGAAAATTAAAGTTGCTGAACAGGTGATGCAGAGACTGCTACCACTGTTCGCATAAAGACTTATAAAAGCAAAGGAGGATGCATGCTTCAAGAAGTTCTTTGACATGTTCAGAGAGCTTCACATTAACTTTCTTATTTTAGATGTTTTACAGGGTATGCTCAAGTATTCTAAGTATTTGAAGGATGAGGTCACTAACAAAATTAAGTTGCAGTATAATAAGACAGTACCACTCACTAAAGAGTGCAACTCTATGGTGATGTAGAAGATGCTTAAAAAGATCAAATATCATGGAAGATTCACCCTCCCTATTTAAATTAGCAATAATGAGGTGGTCCATGCACTGAGTGATTTGGGGGTGAATGTCAACTTGATGGCCCTATCTTTATTTAACAAGATGGGACTAGGAAAGCCGAGACCAAGCACTGTAATACTTCAAATGGCAAACCAGATAATATCCCATCTCAAAGAAATCATAGAGGGTGTTCTCGTCAAGGTTGGTAAGCCTATTAGTCCTATTTATTTTAGTGTTTTGGATTTAAAGGTCGATCAAAGAATGCCAATCATCTTGGGATAACTATTTTTGGTAATGAGAGGGGCTTTGATGGATGTGAGAGAGAGTATGCTCATAATGAGGATGGATGATGAAGAGGCAGTTTTCTGTGGAGTCTATTCCATAGAAGACCTCTTTAAACTTCCTGATTGAGCAGCCCATGACTCAAATATCTAAGCCCAAAATAATGTAGATTGATGAGACTAAAAAGGCTATTGTTAAGAGAGTTGTTGACCTTGAGATTTCACACTCAAGAGTTTAGGAATGAATAAGAAGATGGAGTCTGAGTGCAAGGAAGAGGTTGAAGGAAAATGGATAATCTGCATATTAGGTCATGCCAAGACACTAAATCAGGTGCTTCTTGGGAGACAACCTAAGTTAAGGTATGTTTTATTTTAGCTTTTTAGATTTTACTTCACAATTTTTTTTTGTTGAGTCACAGGTTGATGAGAAGTCTTAGTACCAAAAAACCTGAGCTAAGGAGCATGGCAAAGACTAAGTGTGGGCTCCAGTAACCTCTTTGATGTATTAGATGTTAATAGCTAGTCCTAAAGGCCTCAGGGAGTATTTCTATCTCTACTTTTAAGTATACTTTAGGGACAAAGTAGATTTTTAAGAGCGGAGAAGGGCAATTCCCTATTTTTGGAGCAATTTAATAGTTTTTATGTTAGGAATAAGTGTGTGATGTTCTTGTTGGTGTTATATGTGATTGTATGATGTAAGTGTTTTTGTTGAAAAAGCTTGTTGATTATGTGAATTACTACTTTTGAGACTCCAAGGCTTATTATTATGACTCTTGTCCTTGTTGACTTAATGTCAAATTTATGTGATTCCTTAGTTAAGAGTATATGATGATCCTACTTGAGTTGAGCATGTTCCATGTGTGTGTAAGTTTCTTGTATATTCCTTATTATACTTGATATCTAGAACTTGCCTGGTGTGTGCGCAAAGTGAAATAAAGAGTGTGGGATTAGGATATGATTTAGGCATTTCTTTGATATCCATGTTTCATAACTTTTTTTGACCTACCCTCATGCATAATCCTATTTAACCCCATTAAGCCTTTAGCCTATTTTCTTTGACAGCCTTATTTATAGCCTAATTTCCTTTCTTGATTGACCATAATTTTATCCAAAGATCTTAAGCGCTTTACTTGAAATATAATTGAGTTAAGGAGTTGGAAGTTCAAGAAGAAAAAGATAAAGTTGAAGCCCCTAGTAATAGCTATTGGTCTTAAAAAAATTATATGTGTTGTGGTTGGGAGTCGAGTAATGAAAAGAATAATTTTTTTTCAAGTTGAATAAGTTGGGCATAGATAATACTCTTACCATAGTATATGTGAGTGACCTTAATAAGATGGATCAAAACAAAAGATAAGGGTTGACAGAAATGTTGTAATTAGGTTGTTAAAGGTGAATTAGTTGTATAATGTGATGTATTAAAGTGCTTAGGGAATATAGTCATTATTACGGGCCAAAATAGTTCTTCCCCGCCCCTTAGCCTACATTACAACCCTTAAAGACCTATTTGATCCTAAGGTTCATCATTCTGATATTAGTGGAGTACTACACTAAGGACAAGCATATGGTTCATCTTGTGTAACTTGTGAATTTCTTTTTAGAATGAGCACAATTTGATTCTTGTAGCCATTCTGTGATAAATTGCTTTTGTGTGAGTAATTATGAGTACCTCTATGATTGTAAAAAAACATGTTTAATGATAGTTGGGTGAATTTTATGATGTCTTTTATTGAACAATATGTATGAGTTCCAATTAGGTGAGTCAATTCTTTAGGCTAGGATATTTTGATGTAGTGTTCTTGAAATTTCAATTGTATTTGTAACAAGCTTAGTGTAGAAACTTGCATTCTGTGTAGTCATTGCAGTACTAGCTTGAGTGTCTTTCTTGTAGTATAAGTGTAGGGTCACTTCAGCGTATGATACTTAGAGTAAAAAGTTGTTTAACGAGGAACAAGGTTTTAAGTTTGGGGTGATGATCTGTGGTGGATTTATGCGCCTTAGTGTTGTTATCCTAGCTTATTTATCCTTGTTTTGAGGAAAACTAGTGTTACTAATGGGTTAATATGGGCATAAACAATAATATAAGTGTTTAAGTATGTGATTACAATGTTAAAAGGTGTTTTCACAAAAGTTTGGAACCAATTCGGTCATTTAGAGTTCTAATGAGAAAACTAGTGTTACTAGCTTAAGCTTGGTGTTGTTCTAGTCTATCTCGATGGATAATAATGTGTTTAATGAGTTCCTAATGGTATGAGTTTGTAATTATGGGTGTAAAAACTTTTTTATAATGTTCAAGGGTCAACTGAATCAAGCGAAGAGTCAAAACATTAAGTTAAAAATCAACATGGGCAAACATAGTCTTAGCTTGAGTTTCTAGTTCACCGTTCTTGATATTGTGTTGTTTTGAGATGCAATCCATGGTTTATGATGATTTAATATGCTTGGTGAGTTTATTTCTATGATATAATAAGGATATAAAAGATGGATATGAAGAGGAAACAACACCACAAGGCTTAGGATAGAGGACAAATGCACAAAATAAATTTGGATGTCAAAAATGAAATTCCAGTGAAGCCTCGCTTTGAGATCGCATCACGACCTCCACTCTACCTTTCCAGGACTCACTTCACGAATTCCACTCAACCTTTATAGGCCTTGCGTCATGACCCCATCTCCAAGATCCTGCCCAACACGTCGTACCACCCATTCCACACTGGGCCAAACACCTTTGCTTATAAATAGGACTCATGTATTAGTTGTTTGAAACCTTGGATGTCGTGGAGCTTTGTATAGGGACTGATAAAAAATTATTTTAGGGTTTATATCTCTTTACTTTAGTTTTTTAATGGATTATATCATGTATTCAATTACTTTGATTACGGTTATGCCTATTAGTGGCTAGACTCCCCCTTTCAGGGGTTAAGGCCAAGAACATGTTTCTTTAGCTTTGAATTGAGTTTTTTTGGATTTATTATCATATTTTTTTTGTTTTTTAGTTGACCCTTAGAATACATAAATTGTCGACTTTGTAAACTCAGGAGGGCGAATAAGAAGATAGAACATGGGGATATATAGAGTAAGGTTCTCATTTTTTTATGAAAAAAGGAATTTGAATTCGAAAATACAATAGAGATATTCATAATAGCCTTGATTGTTCACATGTAGGATGATATATTAATGCATCTAATTATATTATTACATCCTTACTCAATGATGTAGTTTTAATGTCCAGATAGGTAGAAGGTTAGAGGTTAGGAGACCATGATCATACCATAAACAGTACGAATCAACAACCAAGATAAGTAATCTGACGAGCGAAGTTCAATTGTGATTATTTGTAGTACTTTAACCCTTACTTTTCATCCAATAATTGTCTGAAGTCTTTACTTGTCCGCATTGCTTTAGTTTACTTTTAGTTATAACTTTCAAAACTCTTTTGGTTACGAATTCACTAGTTAAACTAGAATTGGATAGTTTCTTAACACAAGTCTCTGAGGGATCAATTTTCGGCTTTATTTGAGGCCACTATATTACTTGGTGAGACCACATACACTTGCGTGTGCGCTTGGGTGCAATCAAATTTTTTACGCCGTTATCAGGGACTTGTAATTAGCAACTATTTTTGCTTTAGTTTTACTTTTTAGATTTCTTTGGTGCTTTACTCTTGGTCTTGGTATTGAATTTTTAGGAAATAGGTTTGCAGAGTAGTAAGTTGGCTAGGGATACAGATTTGGTTAAACCAAGCCCCAAACCTGAGTAATGCATCCATCAACGAATGAGAGAAGCAATCCTTCTCCCTCATATCACATAATTTAAAGAGGAACAAGACAATTATGCTCTAATGACTGAAGATTAACCAGCCCGCAAGACAGTTTGAGAATTAGCAATCCCACTTCCGAAAAATTTGACCCCCCCTTTTTTGAAATCGGCTGTAGGAGGTAACTTTGAGCTGAAACAGAACATGGTGCAACTTTTGATTAGTAGTGGACAGTGTATGGGGCATTCACATGAAGATCCATAAATCCATCCATGGAACTTCCTTAAGATCAGTGACACATTCATCCCTATGGTTGTGTCAACTAATTATGTTAGGCTGGCATTATTCCCCTTTTCACTGTTGGGGGAACCGAATTAGTGGTTGTACACTGAGCTGGTAAGTTCAATCACAACTTTGGATAAATTAGCTCAAAAATTAATCATCTGATTCTTTTCATCTGGCAAGACTATGAGACTGTGTAGTGAAATTGTGTGCTTCAAACAAAAGCCAGATGAGAACTTATATCATACATGGGAGACATTCAAAGCCCTTCTTTGGGACTATCCACATCATCAATAGTCCAATGAGATACTAGCTCACACTTTTATTGAGGCACTTGATCACAACATGAATATTTTTCTAGATTCAGCTGCAGGTGGTCAAGCATTGGAATTAACGTATGATAAGCTCTATGCCTTGTTGAACCAAATTTCACAAAGGAATCCTGAATGGCATTTGGACTTAAGAAATGCTACAAAGAAGGTTGCAAGAGTATTAGGGTAGGACCAATTTATTGCTATAGCTGCCTTACTTGTTGCACTGCAAAATTAGTTGAATACTTAGTACAGAAATATGAAGTTGAAGGTTACATAGCCTGCAGCAAAAGTGAATGTAATTCAACAGATAAGTACTTGGTGCGTGTTTTATGGCAATAGCGACCATTTTGTAGATATGTGTGCTACCAGTACTGAGTTAGTGATGTTTGTGGGAAGTGTTAAAAAGTCGAATTATAGGAATGCCTACAATTTAAAGTGGAAGACTCAGCCACCAAATCAACTATGGAATGCTTAACAACAACAGTTTCAGCATTAATAGGTTTAAGGGAATTAGGCTACTAGTAATATGGAAGAGATGCTGATATAAGATTTTGCTTTTCAAGCAAAATTGACATCAGATATAAAGATCCATATAGAATATATGAAGATATAGCAAGCGGCTATAAGGAGCTTTGAGTTGTGGATAGGTAAGCTAGCTGCAAAAAAAAATACCAAGCCTCAAGGTAGTTTTCCAAGTGATATTGAAAATCCTAAACAAGTAATGGTAATCACTTTAAGAAGTGGTAAAGAGCTTAATTCAGAACCTCCAAAGAAAATTAAGGAGGTAGATGCTGATTTGGTTCCTAAACAGGTAGATAACCAAGCTGCTAAAAATTTGAGGAAGTTTGAGTACTCAAAAACAAAAATTACTGAATAAGTGAAGCAAAGACTACCACCACTGTTCCCGCAAAGACGTAGAAAAGCAAAGAAAGATGCATGCTTGAAGATTTTCTTTGACATGTTCAGAGACCTGCACATTAACCTTCCTCTTTTAGATGTATTATAGGGAATGCCCAAGTACGCTAATTACTTAAAGGATGTGATCACTAATAAAGTTAAAGTGCAATATGATAAGACCGTAGCACTCACTAAAGAGTGCAACTCTATGGTAATGCATAAGATGCATCAAAAGATCAAAGATCAAGGGAGATTCACCCTCTCTGTTTAAATTAGAATCAATGAGGTGGTCCATGAACTGAGTGATTTAGGCAAAAATATCAATCTGATGCCCCTATTATTGTTTAACAAGTTGGGAACGAGATAGCCGATACCCAGTACTCTGATACTTCAATTGGAAAACCAAACAATATCTCACCCCGAAGGAATCATATAGGGTGTTTTCATCAAGGTTAGTAAGTTTATAATTCCTTTTAATTTTATTGTTTTGGATTTTAAGGCTGATCAAAGAATGCCAATCATCTTGGGACATCCATTTTTGGTGACAAAAAGAGATTTAATAAATGTGAGAGGGGGTACGCTTACAATGAGGATGGATAACAAATAGGTAGTTTTGAAGGTTTACAAACTGCTCAACACACTATCCCACTATAATGATTTATGCATGATTACTGTGGTTGAAGGGGATAAGTGTGGGGTGGTGGAGTTTATTCCATAGAAGACCTCTTCAGACTTCCTTATTGAGTAGCCCAAGACTCCACCACCTAAGCCCAAAATGATGTAGATTGATGAGCTTGAAAAGGATATTGTTGAGAGATTTGTTGAGCTTGAGAGTTCACACTCAATAGATTAGAAATGAATAAGAAGATAGCATCCAAGTGTGAGGAAGAGGTTGAAGGAAAATGGATAAGTTACATATTTGGTCTTGCCACAACACTAAATTAGGCACTGCTTGGGTGACAACCTAAGTTAAGATATTTTTTATATTTAGCTTTTTAGTTTTTACTTCACTAGTTTTTATTTTTGTTGAGTCACAAATTGATAGGACGTTTGAGTATTAGAAAACCAGAGCTAATGAGCACGGAGAAGACTAAGTGTGGGTCCCCAGACCACCTTAAAGTATAAGATGCTACTATCTAGGCCTAGAGGCTTCAGGGAGTATTTCTATCACTATTTTTAAGTATATTTTATGGATAAAGTAGATTTTTAAGTGTGGGGTGGGTAAATTCCCAGTTTTAGGAGTAATTTAATATTTTTTATGTTGGGAATAAGTGTGGGATGTTCTTGTTGGTTATATATGTGATTTCATGATGCAAATGTTTTGGTTAAAAAAGCATGCTGATTATGTGAATTACTAATTTTGAGAATCCTAAGCTCATGATTATGACTCTTGTACTTGTTGGATTAATGTTGAATTCATGTATTGTTTAGTTAAGAGTATATGATGATCCTACTTGAGTTGAGCATGTGCCATGTGTGTAAGGTTTTTGTATATTCGTTGTTATACTCGATGTCAAGAATTTGCCTGGTGTGTGCACAAAGCGTAATAAAGAGTTTGTGTTGAGGATATGATTTAGGAATTTCTTTGATTGCCATGTTTCATACCTTTCTCTAACCAACCGTCGTGCATAATCCTAGTTAACCTCATTGAACCTTTAGTCTATTTTCTTTGGTAGCCTCATTTATATCCTAATCCCCTTCTTTGATTGATGCTAATTTGATCCAAAGATCTTAAGCTCTTTAGTTGAAATTTAATTGAGTTAAGAAGTTGGAAATTCAAGAAGAAAAAGGTGAAATTGAGAACCCTAGTAATAACTAATTCTATTCAAAAAAATGATATGTGTTGTGGTTGGGAATCAATAATGAAAAGAATAAAAAATTATTCAAATTGAATAAATTGGGATAGACAATACTCCCACCATAGTGTATGTGAGTAAGCTTGATAAGATGGGGAAAAACAAAAGATAAGGATAGACAGAAGTGGTGTAATTAGGTTGTTGAAGGTGAATTAGTTGTATAATGTGATGTATTAAAGATCTTAGGGAAGATAGGCATTATTACTAGCCAAAATAGTTCCTACTCGCCCCTTAGCCTACAGTACAACCCATAAAGACCTATTTGATCTAAAGCTTCATTATTATTATATTAGAGGAGTACTACACTAAGGACAATAATATGGTTCATCTTATGTAACTTGTGAATTCCTTGTGAGAGTGAGCGCAATTTGATTCTTGTACCTATTATGTGATAAATTGCTTTTGTGTGAGTAATTATAGGTAACTCTCATATTGTGAGGGAACATGTTTAATGACATTTGGGTTAATTTTATGATGTATTTTACTGAACAATATGTAAGATTTGCCAATTAGGTGAGTCAATTATTGAGTCTAGGATGTTTTGAAATAGTGTTCTTGAACTTTCAATTGTGTTTGTAACATGCTTCGGGTAGAAACCTGCATTCTGTGTAATCTTTGTAGTACTAGTTTGAGTGTCTTTCTTGTAGTAGAAGTGGAGGGTCACCTCAGCATATGATGCTTAGAGTAAAGATTTGTTAGAGTATTAACAAGGTTTTAAGTGTGGTGTGATGATCTGAGATGGATTTATACGCCTTAGTATTGTTATCCTAGCTTATTTAGCCTTTGAGGACAACTAGTGTTCTTAATGGGTTAATATTGATTTAAAAAAGCATCAAGTGTTTAATTAGGTGATTACAATGTTTAAATATGTTTTCAACCAAGTTTGGAACCAATTTGTTTATTTAGAGTTCAAACGAGAAAACTAGTGTTACTATCTTAAGCTAGGTGTCGTTCTAGTCTATATCAATGGATTATAATGTGTTTAATGAGTTACTAATGGTATGATTATGTAATTATGTGTCTATAAACTTTCTTATAATTTTCAATGGTCAATTGAATCAATCCAAGAGTCAAAATAGTAAGTTAAAGATCAATGTCGGAAGGCCTAGTCTTAACTTGAGTTTCTAGTTCACCATCCTTGATATTGTGTCGTTTTGAGCTCTAATATTTGGTGTATGATGATGTATAATTCTTGTTGAGATGATTTAGATGATATAATAAGGATATTCAAGCTTTACCTGAAGTTAAAACAACACCGCAAGACTTGGGATAGAGGATAAATACACAAAATGAAGTTGGACGTCAAAAGTGAAATACCAGTGAAGCCTCGCGTTGAGCTAGCATCACGACCTCCCCTCCACCTTTCAAGGCCTTGAATATCGACCTACACTCCACCTTTCTAAGCTTTTTTTCGTGACCCCATATCCAATATCCTGCCCAACGCGTCGCACCACCCATTCCACACATGGCCAAACGCCTTTCCTTATAAATAGAACTCGTGTACTAGTTGCTTGACACCTTGGACGTCTTGGATCTTTTGAGAGGGGCTGAAAAAAATTTATTTTAGGGTTTATATATATTTACTTCATCTTTTTAATGGATTATATCATGTATTAAATTACTTTGATTATGGTTATGTCTATTAGAAGCTAAACGCCCCCTTTCCGAGGTTAAGGCCAAGAACATGTTTACTTTCTCTATGAATTGACTTTGTTTGGATTGCTTATCATATTTGGTTGTTTGTTTATCCTTGTTATAACTATTTTAAGGATTTTTAACCCTTAGAATACAAATATTGTCAACCTTGTGAACTCGGGAGTGGGAATAGGAAGATAGAATATGGGGATAGATAGAGTAAGGTTCTCATTCTTTTATGAAATAAGGAAGTTGAATTAGCGAATAGGGTAGGGATATACCTAGAATCCTTTCTTGGTTCATTTGTAGGATGGTATCTTAATGCATATATTTGGATTATTACATCCTTGCTCAATGATATAGTTGTAATGTCCAGTTAGGTAGAAGGTTAGAGGTCGGGAGACCGTGATCATACGATAAACCCTATGAATCAACAACCAAGATAAGTTATCTAACGAACGAAGTTCCATAGTGTAGTATGATTGTTCATAGTGCTTTAGCACCGGGTTTTCATCCATTGATTCTCCAAAGTCTTTACTTGTCTTCATTATTTTAGTTTACCTTTAATTATAACTTTCAAAACTCTGTTGGTTACAATTGCACTAGTTAATCTCAATTGTTAAACTAGAATTGGTTAGTTTCTTAATAGAAGTCGCTGATGGATCGATATTAGGTTTTATTTAAGGACACTAAATTACTTGGTGAGACCAAATACACTTGTGTGTGCGCTTGGGAACGATCAACAAGAGTCAAACCATAAAAACTTTACCTTTTTCTAGGTCAACTAAGTCAACAGGGTAGCTATAGTCAAGATAATCTCCACAAATCTCCTATAGTAACCAGCTAAACCTAAGAAGCTCCAAATAACGGTTGAAGTCGTAGGACTAAGCCACTTCTTAACCATTGCAACCTACTGTGGATCCACCATGGTCCCTTCTCTAGAAATGACATGACCCGTAAAAGTAACAACTTTCAATTAGAATTCACACTTTTAATACTTAGCATACAAATGTTGATCTTTCAAGGTTTGTAACACAATACAAAGGTGATGGCATGATCAGTCTCACCCTTGGTTTACTCCAGAATATCATCTATAAATACGATGATGAACAAATCTAGAAACTAATGGAATACGCTATTCATCAAGTCCATGAATACCGTTGGGGCATTAGTCAAACCAGAAGACATGACTAAGAATTCATAATGACCATACCAGGTTCAGAAGGCAGTCTTAGGGATATCAACCTCCCTGATCTTTAGCTGATGATAACTAAACCTAATATTAATCTTAGAGAAACATCTAGAACCTTGAAGCTGGTCAAACAAATCATCAATTCGAGGAAGAGGATACTTATTCTTCCCTATAACCTTATTCAACTGATGGTAATAGATGCACATTCGAAGGTAACCATCCTTCATACAAACGAACAAAATAGGAGCACCCCAAGAAGTCACACTAGGACATATAAAACCTTTGTTGAAGAGGTATTTCAACTGCTCCTTAACCTCCTTCAACTCAGCTGGAGCCATTCTATAAGAAAAGATAGAGATAGGATGAGTGTTCAAAACAAGGTCAATCTAAAAATCACTCTCCTTAACGGGAGGGACACCAGGAAGATCGTCAGGAAAAAGCTAGGGAAATTCACTAACAATGGGAACGAATGTCAATAAAGGACCCTTTGAGTTTGAATCTTTAACCCAGACCAAATGATAGTGAAATCCCTTAGAAATCAATATCCTAGATTTAAGATATGATATGTACCTTCTCTTAGGAACTAGATAACCCCCTTCTCACTCAATGACCGAATCATTAGGGAATTTAAACATAACTTTACGGATTCAACAATCTAAGGAGAAATAGAACAAATATAACCAATCCATCCCTAATATGACATCAAAATCGACTATGTTTAACTCTGTCGAATCTACCAGAGTTTTTCTAGCACAAACAGATAACACACAATCCCTATAGACTCTTCTAGCAACCACAAAGTCACCCACCAGGGTTGAAATAGAAAAAGTATTAGGGATATACTCAGGATCGAGACAAAAATACACAGCCACAAATGGGGTCACAGAATAAAGAGTAGACCCTGGATCAAGCAAGTAACACACATCATGAGAAAAAAGTCATAATATACCAATAATAGCATCGAGAGATGTCTCAGAGTCCTAGCGGGTAGCAAGAGCATATAAGCAATTTCGGCTAGTGCCTGTACCAGAAGTAGAAATAGCACCCTTTGTTAAAGCTGATGAAGTGGCAACATGAATCTTATTTTCCCCCAAAGAAACCTTAGAAAGACCATCTCTTTGCAAATAAATAGAGTAATAATATTTAAAACACCTGTTCCTCCTTTATTCATAAAACTCATAATGCATTTAACTGCAGAATCTATAAGGAGGGTCTGATGGAGCGTACTAAGTATCACCAGCCTAAGATTAGGCACCCTATGACCTAAACCCACTATTCTACAAAAAACGACACTCACCTAGCAACTTTGGATAAGGATCACTAGCCATGGAGTAGGAACCAGAACTTCCCCACTTCTTCTTAGACCACTATCCACCATGTCTACCACTCTGCTGTTGACCTCCACCCTGATTAAAAAATTTAAACTTCTTATTCTGTCTTTCCCCTATATCTGCCTGCTACTTCTTCTCTTTCTCAACCTGTAGTATAAATATAACCAATCTAGAGATATCCATATTCTTATTCAACAAGGTAGCCTTACTCTTTAGAATCAAACCAGGGGACAATCCAAAGGCAAACTTTATCATTCTAGCCCCCATGCTAGACACTAACTCATGAGCTTATTAGGACAATAATGGAATCTCAAGGCATACTCCTTGAACGTTATCCTACCTTGCTTAAGATTAAAAAACTCTTTTGCTTTTGCCTTCCTCAACTCCTGAGGAAAGAAGAAGTCCAGAAAAGTATTAGAGAAATCATCCCACAATATAAATTCGGCATCATCTCCCCTAGACCATTCCCATTCCTCATACCATTAGTAGGATACATCCTCTAGTTAAAAGACAGTGAATTCTACACCCTCCATATTAGTGGCATGAATAACACAAAAGATTTTCTTCATCTCTTTAATGACACCATGAGGATACTCCTTAAGCTTAACACCAGTGAACACAGAATGACTCAACCTCATAAACTGGCCAACCCTTATGGCCTCAAAAGATGGGGTAACTAAAGCTACAAGCTCAGACTGAGAAGCTACTAACTTAGATAACATATGAATGGACAGACAAAATTCTGCATTCAACACATCATCCTGAGGAGCTCGAGGAGGATTAGAGGGGACCAATAGAACTGTGGGAGGGCAATCAAGAACTGGAACCCTAGATCAAGTCGTACCCCATACGTAGGGCGTGTCCTATAAGTGTTGTCCTCAAGCAGGACAGATGAGTTTCCATGAGCATCAGATCATGAGGGAGGTATGATCTGTCAAGTGAATAAATGGGAATTAGAGAGACTCAAGACCTTAAACTCTCTAGCTTAAAATAGAACATCAAGAATGGAAAACATTTCTAAATATCTCATAGCCTCTTCTTTATAGGTGTGGGGTGCACTATACACCCATAAAAGATGCTCTTCTCTCTATGACTTTTGTCGAACTACTGACCATGAACCTAGTGCTCTGATATTAATCTGACATGACCTAAACCCGAGCTTGGCCGTGTCGGGTAAATCAAGTCCAACTAGGATTGAAGACTAATATCTCCTAAAACTAACCTCCAAAAGAAGTTTTCTATGGTCGATACCAAATATAGAAACCCAACTAGGTTGGGGATCGATCCCATAGGGAAAACATTGAACAATTGCTTAACTTGATGTAATCCACGAGAAGTGCAGAAAAGTAAATGTGATATTTAGAAGTAATCAGTAAATAGTAGCAGAATCTTGATTGTTTTGAGTTGTAAACAATAGAAGAAGAACACTAGGCTTGTGGTCCCCCTGGATTCTCAACTTCATAAATTTCTCGTGTTTAACCCACCTATTCTGTAGCTTTGAAAGTCAACAAGATATGTATTATTAACAATCTTGTGAACATGTTGATAAATCTCACCCTTTACTTTGTGAGTCTCAGGATGTCACCTTATTTCTCCTTATCATGATTTCAGTTCAACTTTTACCTTTTGAGTCTAAGATGATTAGATGAGATGATGGAATGATAACAAGATGGAATTGAATCTCAACTTACTGTCTTAATCCTCTTTTTCTAATCATAATATCCCTTATGAGGATGTTTGTAAATACAAGCTATCCCCAAGCTATTGTATTATCTATGAGGTCAATTATTGTGAAGAAGATTAAGATACATGTATAAATCCTAGAATATATCAATCTCACACTTTCTTTACGTAGCTAATTTGCAGGGTTCCCACAACCCTAGTTAGGTAAATTAGCCGCTCATGTTTATGCAAGAACCCATGATAATCAGTAAAGAATTCATGAAATTAATTGCAAAAGACAAGATAAATAAAATCCAAAATCTTTAATTAAATAATAACCCAAAATCTCAAGAATAATTATAATGTACGTAAAAGTAGTAAGAATAATGTTAAAGAGTGCAACCTAATAAAATATGAACCCTATGGTACTTATAGTCTCTCAAAAATACTCAGAAATTCTAATAAAAATAGAAAAGGAAAAGTAATTTTGGCACACGGTATGACTCATTCGTCCACTCATAAGGTCTTCTTATGAGTCATGCTATGCCTCTAGTATCCACTCTAGTGTTTAATCTTCCAGTCCTCAACTTTTGATTCTTCGTATGACTTCTGTTCAAGAGTTGTACCTTGACCATAAAACTCTTGGCCTTTTCTTGTATCCACCTGGGACTTCTGTCTTTCCAAGCTTGGACATAGGTCTGCTTACTATTGGATCATTTGAGTCGTACTCAGACTTCTAATTCATATTCTTCTAAGACTTCAACTCTGAATTCCTTCCTTGGTTTCTGTTATCTTTATGATTTTTTGATATGACCCGTATCCTCATATTACGACTCGAATTCTCCCGTTGTATCTTCTCTATACTTAGTTTCTCAGTTGGCTTTTGCTTCTGTTGTGTTTATGGGTCAACCTATGAGTCGTATGATGTGTTGATGACTCGTATCTTTTACAGTATCAGTATTTTTTAGGTTTCTTCTTCCAATTTAATTCCAACACTATAATAGACTTGTTTCACCTATAAGAAGCAACAAACCACATCATATCAACCAAAATAACCTAAGTACAAGCATAATTTCATTGTTTTAAGCATCGAAATTATGTTTCCGTGACACATCAACACCCCTAACTTAGAAGTTTTCGGGTCCTCAGGCAAAACAGAAATCAAAGACTATCAAAACACCTTGATGCTTTAATATAAAGATCCTATGATACCTATGACAGTGACTTTTCAATTCAACTTTCAACAATTCTTTTCCCCTCCTAGTTTTAACTTTTCATGATATAAACTGCGTATAACAATTTAGCACACAAAGAAACACACAGGAATCCAATGATAGAATCACATTAGTAACAGACAACTGGGCATAGACACAAATCACATCAACCAAATAGTCTAGCAATCTAGCAATATAACCCATGTGGTCTTACAGTCAAAGAAATCCCATTCACTCCATACTTTCAAGAAGACTTTTGAATAGACGACTACAAAAATGTGACCCACCGTCCCTAATGATAGAAAGTGGCATGTCAAACCAAGAAAATATGTGTTTTTTCAAGAATGCAATGACACTACGTACTTCATTGTTGGGGAGATCAACTGCTCCACCCATTTGGAAATATAATCAAAAGTCACCAGTATATGCTTCATGCAAAATGAACTCACAAAATGACCCATGAAGTCTATACCCCATAAATCAAACAATTCTAATTATAAATAAGAGTCATAGGAAGTTCATGGCATCTAGAGGTATTACCTTGGAATTGATATTGATCATAAACTGAAGCAAAATCATGAGCATCTTTTTAGATTGTTGGCCAATAATACCCATATTGCAAGATTTTATTGGTTGTGTGGGTTCCTCCACGATGACCCCCAACTAGTGAGGAATGACAAGCCTCAAGTATGCTCATCATCTCCACCTTACATATACATCTATGAATAATCCCATCTAAATAAATTCTAAATAAATAGTGTTGATCCTAGAAAAATTTCCTTACCTTATGCATAAACTTCTTTCTTTGTTGGAAAGAAATATCTTCTAGGACTAGATCACTAGCTAGATAATTTGCATCATTTGCAAACCATGGAATTAGATCTTGGGAAGCTTCCAATAACTGTTCATCTAGAAAACTATCATTAATCGCGAGCCCATTTTCAACTTTCTTAATAGCATCCTTCTCAAGTCTAGAAAAATGATCTGCAACTTGGTTTCTATTGCATATAAAATTATTTCAGCAATATTACCCCCCTAATTAGTCTAGGCTTTTCATCCTTTTTCTTCATCAAGTACTATAATTCTGCATGGTTCATGAGCACTAGTTCTTTTGTCCCAATCAAGTAAGACCTAAACTTTTCAAAGGTAAAAACCACTGCCAACAGCTCTTGTTCAGTCACTGTGTAGTTCTTTTGAGCAGGGTTGAATCACTTACTGGCATAGTAGATCAGATGAAGAATCTTTTCTTTTCTTTGGCCTAAGACAACACTAAGGCCACTCCACTTGCATTACACATAACCTCAAAAGGCAAGGACCAATCAGGAGACATGATGATTGGAGCCTACACCAACTTCTCAATTAGGCTTTCAAAAGCCTTCATACAAGCATCATAAAAAAACATTTCACCTCCTTCTCAAGAAGTTTGCAAAGAGGGTTAGCAATCTTCTAGAAATACTTAATAAAATGCCTATAAGATCTTGTATGCCCTAAAAGGCTTCAAATCCCCTTCACAGAAATTGGTGGAGGTAATTTCTCAATTACCTCTATTTTGGATCTGTCAACCTCTATGTCCCCTTTTGAAATCTTATGCCCAAGCACAATACCTTCTTTTACCATGAAATGGTATTTCTCCCAATTAAGTACCAAGTTGCATTCCCTAAATCTTCTAAGAGCATTTTCCAAGTGAACTGGGCAGTCATCAAAAGAATCACCAATGATTGAAAAATCATCCATAAAAGCTTCGATGGTGTCTTCTACCATGTGGCTAGCGCATTACATAACCAAAATAGCATTACATAACCCAAATAGCATATGCCTGAATGCAAAGCTCCTATAAAGACATGTAAAAGTCATATTCTCTTGGTCCTTAGGTGCAATAGTAATTTGGTTGTAGTCAAAATACTATTAAGAAAATAGTACCATCCTATGCCCGCAAGTCTATCCAACATCTAGTCTCTGAGAGCATAGGAAAATAGTCCTTCTAAGTCCATGAATTCAATTCTCTATAATCTTACTCTCCATCCTTTGACTAGCCTTATTGGAACTAGCTCATTCTTTTCATTAGGCACAATAGTAATCCTGCTTTTCTTCAAAACATATTGTACTAGAATGACCCACTTGCTATCAATAATTTGATACACTACACCAGCATCCAACCACTTGATTATATCTTTATTCACACCTCCTGCATAGGAGGATTAAGTTGATGCTGATGTTCTATACTTGGAATACACTTCAATTCAAGTTGAATTTTATAAGTACATAACCTAGGTGGGATACCCACAATATCTATAATGGACCAACCAATGGCTCTTTTGAACCTCTGTAATATTGGTAATAATGCTTCCACTTCTATATTAATCAAATCTGTTGCAATAATTATTGGAAAAATATTGTTGGCCCCCAAAAATGCATATCCCAAATAATAAGGGAGGGCCTTCAACTCTAAGACCAATGGTTTTTTAATGACTGGACGAGTAGGTGGAGTAATTTTATTCTTTAAATCCAAATCAAGATTCTTTGGTGCATAAGTGTATGAACCACTTACATAAATTGCACACACCATATCATCATACTCATCAATTCCATCACTTTCAAAGTTAATGATCACGACTACTTTATATTTAACACTCAATCTATCTTCAATTGGAACAACATCACAAGCACCATCCTAAATAAGCACTAAATTAACATCATAGAATAAATCCATCTCCTCATGAAGATAAATCACAGATACCACTCTTAACTCATCAAGATACTTCATGGATTTGCATATATTGAATATCACATGTTTATTATTGAGTCTCAACATTAGATATCCTAGCTCCAAATCAATCAATATCCTTCCTATTAACAAGAATAGTCCTTCCAAGATAATTGGGTCTTGAAAGTCCACTTCACGGTCTAATATCACAAAATTAGCAAAAAAGATAAAAAAAATCCACCTTTACCAATACATTATATAGAATACTAATTATTTTTTTTCAAAGTCCTTTCTGTTATCACTAGTCTTATCATGGTTGGTCCAAACCTCAATTATTTAAACACTGCAAATGGCATACGGTTAATGCTAGCACACAAATCACATAATGCATGAGTGAAATTGAAAGATTTAATGGTGTAGGGTATAGTGAAACAACCAGGATTCTTTTTCTTCTGCACCAATGATCTTATAACTACAACACTGCAATGATGAATTTTGTCGACTGGCTCATAACTGACTGACCTTTTCTTGGTGATAAAATCTTTTGTGAATTTTGGATATCCTGCCATTTGCTCTAATGCCTATACAAGAGGAAATTAACTGATAGATCCTTTAACATAGACAAAAACTTCTGATACTTACCTTTTACTTGTTTTATTTTTATCCTTTGAGGAAAATGAGGATGATGTCTCAGGATAGGCTTCAAAATAGGATCCTCAACCTTATCTTCTCCTGTGTATTACTTGCTACTACTCTCCACCTCAACAAAATCATCTTCATTCTTTTTTTCATCAATACTAGGTGTAGGCAAAAATATAGTAGCTTTACCAGTCTGAGTGGTAATGGCATAGCAGTGACAATCATTCTTTCGATTTACAACCGTGTTACTAGGAAGAGTTCCAGGTTATCTTTGATTCTATGTGGCCGACATCTGGCCATACAGAAGTTCCAGTTGTTTGATTGCAGTAGCATGTGACTTAACTTTCTGATTCAGCCTGTATAGGTCTTCCTTAATCTCCTTAAGATAGCTCTCTTGACTTTCTTTCTCTTTGACAAGTTTTGACAATATTTTCTTCATTCTAGACTCAGTATCTCAACTATCTGGTGGAACATACTTGTCACTCTTCTTCTTGTAGTCATTTTTCATCTGCCAATCACTATTTCTCTCTACTTTTATCTTTATATATGTTATTATAATAGTTTCAGCCTTTATTACCTTGCCCTTGGGCTAAGAAATATACCAACCTACGATCAAGATACTTCGATTCCTCTTCAGATTCAATCTCAAAAGTTCTAGAATTAGATCCCTATACTGCAACTACATTCACTTTCTCAACACTCATTATTGTGAATTGTTTTGTAAGCAGCCTAATATATGTCTAAAGTTTTGCAACCTCTCATGATACAAAATCTTTACCAGCTCTATAATCATTTACTGCTCCAATATCATATGTACCTGCACCATGCTCAACATCTCTAGTATGCCAACCTTTATTGGTCATTAAAATATCATCAAGCATATCCTGTGCAGTATCCCACCAAAGAATCATAAAGACACCTCCCAAAATCATATCTTCTATTGATGTAGAACTGACGTTCAGTGATCTATAGAAGATTTACAACAAATTTGGCCCTCTGATTCAATGATTAGGTACCATGCTCAGCTTCTTCTTGAATCTAAACCATGTCTTATACAAATATTGTATAGGTAATTGTCTGAAGTTATATATTTCATCTTTCAATAGTAGCATCCTTGCAGGATGGAAAAATCTATTCAGAAACTGTTTACATAACTTATGCCAAATAGTGATTAAACCTCTTGGAAGTTCCCCTAACCATAGTGATGCTTCACCTATCAATGAAAATATGAACAACTCAGTCTTAAGGATTCCTGATCCACCCCCAGAATAGTATATGATATGCAGATCCTAGTAAAATTATCAAGATACATGTTTGCATCATTAGTAGTTGATCCCAAAAGCACACCCTTCAAATTCAATAATTAGATCATACTGATAGTAATATCAAACTTCATATTAGGTGGTAAAGTAGAAGGAATGATAGCTCCTACCTTGGTAGGTTCAATAGAACCCATATCCTCTTCATTCTTATATGGGTACAAGTGTTGATGTGTAGGAATCTATAGAGATAAGCCTCTCTAAACTCTATCTTGATGCTTATCTATTTGACGTGATCTGGCTGGTCCTCCTTACTGAACTACTCCAATCTCTTCAGCTAATCGGGCCTCTTCAACTGCTTTTCTCTTCCTTAGCAGTAGTTATTAAATGTTGCATCTATAAATCTATAATATTCTATGGATCATTTGGAACCCATGGGAGTGCCACATTGGGATCAACAGGTAGAGAGGAAGGAACTTGAACACTAGTAGGAAAACTATCACAAACTTGAGCTGACATCCTTCTCAATGTTTAAAGAATTTATTTAGGCTCTAGATCAAAAGGGAGTAAGGGATTGCCTCTTCTCCTCCTTTTTGACATATACTATCATATTTCAAATAAAAGAAAACAAAAAATAAAACCCACAAACTTCACCAATTCAATTATTTACTCAAATTGTCTTCTCTAGTAACGACGCCAAAATTTGATATCGCCCAAAACTAGCCTCCAAAAGAAGTATGCTGCAGTCGATGCCAAATATAGTAACCCAACTAGGTTGGGTTTGATCCTATTGGAAAATTTTGAATGGTTGTGTAACTTGATGTAATCCACAAGCAGCACAGGAAAGTAAATGAGGAAATTTGAAAGTAACTAGTAAGTAGTAGCCGAATCTTGAATGTTTTGATTTTTAAACAATATAAGAGAAACACTAGGTTTGTATTCCCCCTGGCTTCTCAACTATATAAATTTGTCATGTTCAACCCACCTATTCTATAGCTCTACATGTAAAGTCAACAAGATATGTACTATCAATCTTCTTGTGAACATGTTGATAAATCTCAGCATTTACCATGTGAATCTCAAGGTGTCGCCTTATTTCTCCTTGTCTATAACTTTAGTTCAACTTTCACCTTTTGAGAGTCAACTTGATTAGATGATATGATGGAATGATACTAAGATGGAAGTGAATCTCAAATTATTACTTAATCCTCTTTTCCTAATCACAAACTCCTTGTGAGAATATTTATATATACAAGCTATTCCCAAGCTTCTGTAGTAGCTCTGAGGTCAATTATTGTAAAGAAGATTAAGATATATGCATAAACCCTAGAATAGATAAATCTCACACTTCCTTTACATAGCTAATCCACTAGGGTTCCCACAACACTAGTCGATGAAATTAGCCACTCATGTTTTTGCAAGAACTCATGATAATCAAGAAAGAATTCATGAAATTAATTACACAAAGATATTCTAGATGAATAAAATCCAAAGTCTTTAATTGAATAATAACCCAAAATCTCAAGAATAATTGTAAAGTATGTAAAATTAGTAAGAATGAGGTTAAAGAGAGTAACCTAATAAAATATAAATCCTAGGATATTTATAGTATCAAAAAAGTACTCATAAATCCTAATAAAAAGGAAAAGTAATGTCGGCACAAGGTACAAATTTTTCATCCACTCTTAAGGTTTTCTTACAAGTTGTACTGTGCCTCTTGTATCAATTCCAGTGTCTAATCATCCAGGCTTCAACTTTTTGTTCTTCTTATGACATCTGCTCAGGAGTCTTACCTTCACCATACAACTCGTAGACTTCACTCGTATCCACCTGGGAATTCTATCTTTCCATGCTTAGACACTAGTCTGCTTAGTGTTGGATAATACGAGTTGTACTCAGACTTCCAACCCGTATTATTCTGAGACTTCAACTCTGAATTTCTTCCTTTGTTTCTATTCTCTTTACGATTTTCTAATACGACCCATATCCTCATATTAAGACTCAGATTCTCCTATAGTATCTTCTATACACTTAGCTTCTGTTGTGTTTACAAGTCAACCTATGAATCGTATGATGTTTTGACGACTCATATGGTGACTTGTATTTTCTCCAGTCTTAGTCCTTTTAAGGTCTTTTCTTCTAGTTTCATTCTTACACTATAATAGACCTATTTCACCTTCAACAAGCAATAAACCACATCATATCAACAAAAATAACCTAAGTACAGGCATAATTTCATTATTTTAAGCATCAAAAGTGTCGTGTTTCTACGACACATTAGAGACCAACCCCATACACAAACCATCACCCACCTTACACCCCACTTCGAATAAATTTTGAATAGATAATGAGATATGCGCATATCAAGAGAGAAAAAAAGAAACCATTATAATAAGTCTATAACCAAAAACAACTATTTACAATGAAACATCCAACCAATACCAATACCAATGCCAGTATCTAGACCGACACTGTCAATGCCCATAGTAGTCCAACAAAGTCTCTAATCAAAACTATAGAATATCCGATCGGGACATGGCCCGGCCATATCTAAAACTAAAAGCAAAGAAATAGTAAAGTCATAAAGTAATCCATAGGATGAAATGGAGTCCTTTGAAGTATGGAAGCTTACCACTTTAGTCTAACTCAAAAATTGTCCCTGAATTGCCTAGTTGTTGAGTAGGAGGAGAGAAAGTATGACCAATTCCTGTATCGTGTGGGGATACAACGTCTGAAGGCGGTTAGCAGGGTGAACTCTAGCATGAAACTCGAGAATAAGGATAACATAATGATATGTAAAATTATTCAAATGCCAACACACATAATCAAATGCAAATACATAAGTATATATCATATGTCGGGATAAGGAACAAGTCTTAACATACTTTAAAAAATCTTAACCTGGATTGTGTAGTTCAACCTTCACATAATAGTACCCACAGGCTATATGGGCCCAAGTTATCACCCCCTGGTCGGGCCCTAGTATGTGTAGCCGCAAAAATTGGAGAATAATCTTATATATATGAACATAGGGGACTCAAACCCTATAACATATACAAAGGTGAATTAAGCACCCAATCATATAATGATTTATAGGGAATCATGAAATAATTATAAAGGGGACTCAAAACTCCCTAGTCACTTTGACTCCCTCGTCGGCAAACACAGTTTCCATATCGGTCACTCAGACCTCCGCTTTCACGACTCAATTAGACAACTCTTATTAGAGCCTAATTAAAATAGTTGTCACACATTCCCATTCAATGAACTATAATACCTATTTAGTCATATATTTTTTGTATCATCATACCAACTATACTTTCAAGGTAACACATCATGCCAAAACAACTTCCCATTAACTTGGGGAGAACAACTCCCTTTGCTCATTAATACACATTAGGGAAACACCGACTCCCTTTGTTCATTGAATCATACCATTGTATTTCATATAATTCTTTATATCATGCAATAGTTTAAGATGTTTAATTATTAAAGATTTCCACAGTTCTCATAACTTAAACAAATTTCACATTATGGGGTTGGGGTTATAACCACTTCAGAAGTCACAAGTTTGGGAAAATCACAATTCCCTAGCTCATTCACCATACCCATGTACCCACAAGTTCAAAATCATATTCAAAGCATGGAAAATTATATATATAAACCATTGGAAACATCGTTCCACTCATAACTTTCAAAACCCCCCAACATTTATTTTCAAAACCCAAAATAATAACCTTGTGGAAAACACTCTAAATCACATGTGTTTTGGAAAATTCACAATGAGGGAAGAGTAATATTACTTAATCACCAAGAAGTATGGAGACAAATTACCCTTGAAATCCTTAATTGATCAACCTTTGAAAACCATAAGTGTTCTTGACCTTGAGGATTTAGGAGTGTTTTGAGAGGTTATTCGATGTGTTTCTGATTGCAAATGATGACCTAAAGAAGTTATAAGATGTAGTTTTTAAGTTGGACAAGAGGGGAAATTTCCAGAATACCCTTCACTTAAAAGTTGGAAAAAACCTTCTATGGTTACGAGTTAACCCCTTTACTCATACCCACACCTTACAACTCGTGACCATGAGTTGTAACCAAGACAATGACTAGGACCTCAATATACCACCACCTTACGACTCCACCAACACACTCTTAAGGAGATTTTATGACTCATAAGTTCTATTTATAAGTAACACAAAACCAAAAAGATTTGTACACTGTACATCCTAAAATTTGAACCTATGACTCATACCATATCCTTATATCTCATAGTGAGCCACTTGTACTCAGAGCAGAACCTTGCTGCTAAGTTTCTGATTTGGTTACGACCAGGGTCCTACAAACTTTAACCAAATGTCATGACTTGTCATAATGAGTCGTGACCAAGACATTGATCCCAAAACTCAAGAATTTTCAAGGGCAAAAAATTTAGGGCATTACTATTTGGGATGTTAGTGTTGAGAGTCCATCGCTTGACTCTATCCCAATTATTTATGAGTTTTCTGATGTGTTTCCAACTAACCTACCTAGCATTCCTATTGACCATGATATAGAGTTTATTATCGACCTTGAGCCAGGAACCCGACCTATTTCTAAGGCTCTATATTATATGGATTTTGCTGAGTTGAAGGAGTTAAATAGTCATTTTTAGGATCTTCTAGGTAAGGGCTTTATCAAATTGAGTGTCACCATGGGGTACTCCAATTCTATTTATGAATAAGAATGATGGATCTATACATATGTTTATCGACTATAGGCAGTTGAATAAGGTGACCATGAAGAATAAGTATTCTATACCTTATATCAATCATTTGTTTGACCAAATTCAGGGTGCAACAATGTTTTCTAAGATAGATTTGAGGTTTAGTTACCCTCATATGAGAGTTAGGGCTGCAGACATCCCTAAGACAACCTTCAGGACTTATTATGGTCATTATGAGTTCTTGATTTGGGTTGACCAACGCTCCAGTAGTTTTTATAGAACTGATGAATGGCGTGTTCAGTCCATATTTAGACTCTTTCATGATAGTATTTATTGATAACATGCTAGTATATTTAAGGATTTGGGAAGTGAACAAGCGGTATTCGATGACTATGCTCCACATTTTGAGATATCATTAGCTTTATGCCAAGTTTACAAAGTACGAGTTCTAGATTAAGTCTGTAGCTTTCTTAGAGCACATAGTGTCTAAGAATGGTATTATGGTGGACCCAACGAACATTGAGGATATTTGTAGTTGGGAGAGGCCTACGTCACCTAGTGAGGTTCACAGTTTTGTTGGGTTAGCAGGTTACTATACTTGGTTCATTAAGGGTTTTTCTTTTATTACAGCCCCTATGACTAGATTGACCAAGAAGGAGGTTCAGTTTTTGTGATTTGTCAGTTGTGAGGCAAGCTTTTGAAGCTTAAGGATTTGCTTGCCTTAACTTTCAAATGCTTCAGGCTGAGGGTAAGGTTTTTACTATTATTGTAATGAGTCTAGAATTAGTTTTAGGTGTGTTTCGATACAGAGGAGTCGTGTTATTCCATATGCATTGAGGCAACCAATGTTGCATGAGTGCAACTAACCCACTCATGACTTAGACTTAGTAGCGGTAGTGCTTGTGCTTAGGATTTTGCAATATTATTTATTTAGGGTTTGCTGTGATATATTTACTAAACACCATAGTCTGTAGTATATTATGACCTAGAAGGAGCTTAATTTGAGGCAACATAAATAGATTGATGTCACGACTTGATACTACCCCTAGTTGTAACACAGTGCCTAAGTGACCCTAAGCTAACCCATGGACTAGCATACATTAGAATAATGAATAAAGTAAAAAAAACATTGGGTGGAAGCTAACTAAAATAATCACTGAAAACCAAGATAATGTAAAACTGAATACCTAATAAAACTAGAAATATAACAAAGAACTGCCTGATAACCAATCATGCTGAAAATAAATACATTTATCTGAAAGCCTCTACTCATAATGAGTTATAGGGGAAAGCTCCCAGTAATTCCAACTGACTAAAACTAAAATAAATTGACAAAAAAATAAAGAACTAATAACTAGTCCATGAATAAGGAAGATTCACCAAAGCTGTTTCTAAATATGTATGGGAAGATTCTAAGTACGGTTCGAGTACTGAGCGTCCGAACCTATATTGTGGATAATATAGCAAAGAAAAGTTTTCAATCATTACTTTGAATGTATTGAGTATGTGAGATGGGAAACTAGTAACATAAATAGAATATGAATGCATTAACATGTAAACTGAATGCAAAACCAAGTAAAAACGTGTTTTGAATAAAACTGAATACAGAATATCTAAATACTTGGTCAAGCAAACCTGAACTGAACATAAAATAAACCTAAACTGAGTATTGTGGGAACTAACAATAACCAACATAACCCAATATGAACAAACCTAGGGTCTAAAACTATAACCCCAGTTGGAAGGGTGCTAGTACCTTGCCAAGGGTACCAACACTAGCTGGCGTAGCTCTACTAAATTGATGTCCCAAAGGACTAGGGTGTAATTCCTCTATTGGGGGTGATTGTTATAACCTATGGTGGTACTGTATTTCTAGAACTTAGGGACATCTACTAAATGTTAATCCTCAGCTGGCCAGGTGATCCTTCATCCCTACGTTTACTCAGTGCTAAGTACAACTCCTAACTGAATGACACCAAAATTCAATATATATATATATATATACATACATGTGCATAGTCTGAAATGTTCAAAACATATCATCTGGTTCATCCATGAAATCTTAGGTATCGAGTATTCATAAGCTACCAGCTTTGTCTAATGCAATGAAATCAATAATAATTTAAAACTAATCATAGTAGAGAATTTCACAAAACATATCCCAAACTCAATAATTTGTCAATAATAAGGAATTCATGATGGTGAGTATAGGAAGATGTAACTCCAGAGGAAAACATGTACTCATGGTTAATTTAAAGTAAATTAAGTAACTTGTAGAAAACTTCATATTTGAACTGGAACCCAAACCTTAGGGGAAAGTAAACTTGAGTAATTAGAAACTTTTGGCACTCAATGGGTAGAAGGGACATATTGATGAAAATCCACATACCTGAAGTGGAAACCTTGGAGAAAATCTTTGAAATCTGAGCTTGTTCTTAAGAAACCCTAACTTGCTTTTAGAGATGAGAGAATTATTTCTTTTCCTATTATGGATTGGCTTTATGATTAAACGATGAATTTGGGTAAGTTTAGGCTTATATACCACTATTGCGGAAGACTAAAAGACTTAGGTTAGAAGCTAATAAAATGGAAAAAAATAAACTACCCTTTTTAAATCATACAAGAATTTTTTATTAGTCACCATGCCTCGAGTAACGATTGGTCATGAGTCATGGTTTGAGTCATGACCTGAGGTCCTAAGTTTTGAATCTTTTCAGTTATGATAATGACTTCCCTCCTAATGACTCATTAGGTTTGATCATGGATTGTTAGAAGAAGTCATGGTCAGAGACTTACTTTTTAAATTTTCTTTTGTTGTGACAACGGGTTTACCTAATGACTCATTAGGACTAGTAATGAGTCGAATGCTGGACTCGTCATCACTAGTCTAAAATTTTAAATCCTTCATTATTATGGAAATGACTCCATAGAATGACTCATTATAACTGATAACGGGTTATTGCCAAAGTCGTTGTCATTGGGAGTTGACCAATCTTAAGGAAATTTTCCATAACTTTTTGCCACAATATTAGATTAAAAAGAGAGTAGTGGCATTGAAAATCTAATTTAATGGTATATCTTCTGATGGGACTAGATCTTGAAATTTTTAGGGTATTACAATAGAGTTGCTGATGGAATATGATATCTTTTTTCTTTATTATCCAAGAAAGGTAAATGTGGTAGTAAATACCTTAAGCTAAAAGTCAGTTAGTATTGGTAGCTTAGCCTTTATTTTAACTTCTTAGCTGCGGTTGGCTTTGGACATCCATTACTTAGCTAACTTGATGCTTTGTCTGGATATTTTTAACCCTTGGAGGATCGTTGCTAGTGTTGATGCAAGATCTACCTCGTTGGAACACATTTAGGGTCACTGGTTTAAGGATAGTAGCCGTCATAGCATTTGAGAACAGGTGTTAAAGGGGTGAGTTTAGGAGGGTTACCTTAGATTCTGAAAGTGTCCTAAAGTTTAAAAGTCATATTTATGTTCTAAGGATTGGAGATTTGGTTCAGTTGATTCTTCATAAGGCTCATAGCTCCAAATACTCTATTCACCCTAAGACAGTTAAGAAGTATAGGGATTTGAGATAGCATTACTGGTGGAGTGGTATGCAGAGATATATAGTAGGGTTTATGGTACTCAGTGCCATTATTGTTTGTAGGGAAAGGACGAGAATAGAGATCCAGTGGATTGCTAAAGAAGCTACCTATTCTTGGGTAGAAGTGGGAGCGAGTTATTATGGATTTCATAGTTGGACTACCTCGCAATTCCCATGGTTTTGATAGAATTTAGGCATCATTGATCGATTGATAAAGTTCTCATATTTTATCCTCATTCAAGTTTTCTACACTGCCAAGAGTTTAGCTCGTGTTTATATTTAGGAGGTTGTTTGCTTACATAGGGTACCTTTTACCATTATTTCAGATTGAGGCTCTAAGTTTACTTCTAGCTTGTGGTAGAAATTTCAGGAAGTGTTGGGTACGCAGGTTGATCTTAGCATCACATTTCATCCCCAGACTGATCGGAAGTTGGATTTTGGGGTTTACTGGGACCAATTTTTACTTTTGGTGGAGTTTGCTTATAATAATAGCTTTTATTCGAGTATCTAGATGGTACCATTTGAGGCATTGTATGATAGATAATGTTGATCTTCTATTGGCTGATTTGAGACTCTAAAGGCTAGGCCTCGTGGCATAGATTTTCTTTATGAGTCATTCGATTGAGTTTGAATGATTCAGGACAGGCTTCAAGTATCTCACAGTAGACAGAGGAGTTATGCTAACCATAGTAGTCATCCATTGATATTAAAACTTGGTGATAGTATCTTTCCATAAATATCATCCATGAAGGGCGTGATGAGGTTTGGGAGGAGAGGAAAGCTTAGCCCTAAATATATTAGACCCTTTGAGACCCTATAAATAGTTGGGGAGGTATCATATATGTTGGCATTGCCTCCTACCTTCTCAGCCTTCCACCTAGTGTTTTATGTAACTATTTGTGACAGATCTAAATGAGTCGACCGTGCTTTGGTGGGACTCAATTAAGTTGGATGAGGGGTTGGCATTTGTAGAGGAACCAGAGTTTATTTTGGCTAGAGATGTCATACAGCTATGTTCCAAGGACATTCAAGTAGTTAAGGTTCAGTGGCGTCATCGTCTAGTGGAGGAGGCTACCTAGGAGACTAAGCATGATATGCAGGCCCAGTATTCCTACCATACTAGGACATGGAATTAAGTTACAAAACCATTGACTTATCCCTTTTTAATTAATATATATGAATGGTTAATTAAACTTCTTTTATTTTTATTTAGGTTCAACATATACTTTATTTCTGTCATTGATTGTTAATTTTGGTACCACTTTGGCATTGTTTATGGTATGGTTATGTAATGACCTTTAGGTCATTCTCGTGATTTTACTTATTATTGTTGTTAGAGATTTTCCATAGCCACCCTTAGTCATTTATGACTTTCTAGGATAAATAGTTTGATTATCGAGAAGTTTATTTGGTTTTTAGAACCATTTCCCTATTAAGAAGTCTTTGTTGGTTTCAAAAGTCCATCAAATGAAAACTTTAGTAAAACAATATCGGATACAAATTCTGAATGTGCTAGCAATTCTAGAATATTAATTTTAGGTTGGGTAGACCATTGGTTTAGGTCTTGCTGCACCCAAACTCATTTTGAGTTATTGGTCTAATAGCTGATAAATTTGAACTTTGGGTATGGGGCCCACATTAGGTTGAAATAACCTTAGATGGAAAATTTGACTTTGCCAACAAATCGCGAACGTTGATATCAGTGTGGTTACATATTTTTTTTGCTCATATTGGACTCCGGATGCATCCTAAGGCATTAGTCAAAACTTGGAATCAAATTCAAAGTTTCAACTATCATTTTATGCATAAAAGTACCATGATCACGGAGACTTCAAAGAAATCGCAATGCTACAATTATTGGTGCGTGATTACCCTATCTGAGTGCCTGGGAAGGGATTATTTAAATGCTCCTTTGGATGAGAATTGGCCATTTCTCCACTATCTTGAGACCCATAAACCCTAAGAGAGTGTGTAGCCCTTAAATTGGATCTTGGATGTTGATTGGGAGCTTAATTAACTTGCATAATCATGATTAACATCAAATCTAAGGTATGGATCCTTCTATTTTAGTGTTGAATTCTTAATTATTTGACCTAAAACTCTAATTGGCTAGGGGGCATGATTTTATCCCAAACAAGCTTGATAGTCACTTGATTATTGAGGGTTATAACTCCCTAACAGTATTTGAACAATGGGTTTATCTCAAAAATTTATTTTCTATATGTGGGACCCACTTAGGGGTTTTTAAGACGTTTTGGACCTAAAGCATAATAGTGCAATATAGGTGTAGGTATTATCATAATAATGCATAGATTATGTTTTTGATAGCTTAGCTCCTTAAAGAAGCTTCGAGGAAAGGGAAAACGAAGATTGTTTGTTTATGAACTATATTTTGATTCGAGCTAGGTTAGGCTTACTTTTGTTAGATTGAGCTTTATTATAGTATGACTTTGATATCTTGTTAAGATCGGAAGAAAGGTGTTGGAATAGTAGATGGTAATGTTAGGATTAGTTGAACCACTTAGGCTATTGAGCTCATAATATGTGATACTTGACTTATAGTCTAGAAACTTGGTTAGTTGGACTTGTTATCACATGAATAGCATGAGAATGCTCTAGTTACTCTAGTTAGAGAGGAGTGAACTTGTTCACTCATCTTAGGAGTAAGTTGACCTAGATATGCACAGTTGTGAAATTGGCCTTAGATGCTTTGGATGACTTCAGAGTAATCTCAAGGTAGAATAGTCCTATAAAATGATTGTGGATTGATAAACCTTTAGGATATAATTTACACAACTTAGTCTAGTTCTTCGTAAAAGTTAGACTTGAAGATATAACTTGGCATATTAGAAGCGGAACTTGACCCGCCTTAAGCTTGAACTATGTAGCTTTATTAGTGACCTAGATAATTGTTAAATGCCTAGAATATGCTTTTGATAATATGATATCTAGAACCGGTAAATGGTTTATACATGATGTTGATTTTGGAAATAAAGTACATACTTGATGGTAATCTTATTGTCATCACTTGGATAGCAATGGAAAGTCTTGTGAATTGAACATAAGCCTATGTTATCACTTAACTTATTGGCTAGTTTACTATGTAAGCCTTGGATTATGTCATTACTCATATCACGTTCAAGCCTAGTGACTAAACTTATGTTTGTGTAGAAGAATCCTTTTTGTGCTAGTAATGTGAGTCATGCCAAACAAGAGAGATTCTAGAAAGTATAACCATGACTTGTAATTGACCTTGCTAAGAATTATGTCAAGCCCGGTAATGTATTGAGTGTTTATACCATGTGGATATCCATGTTTATGCACGTACTATTATAATGTATTGATAATAAATGGTGAGGTACCATGATAGGTTATTCTTTATCACTCTTACACTCTATTGTTTGTGAGGCTTGTACTTGTTATTGATTTGGCTACATATCTATATATATTGATTTCATGATAAATATTGATGATATGGTGATGTACGGTGAATACAGAGGGTATATTGATGATATAATGATGCCCATTACATCTGGAGGACATACTGATATTATGAGGATGCCTAGTACATTCGAAGGATATATTAATGTTATAATGATGCCTGCTACATCCAGAGGATATATTGATGATATAATGATGCCTAGTAAGTCCGTTGGATATATTGATGATATTATGATGCCCGGTAAATTCAGATGATATATTGATGTTATGATAATGCCCAATATGTTCGAAGGATATAACGATAATATTATGATGGATGGTAAGTCCGGAGGAAATATGGATGATATGATGATGCTTGATAAATTCAGAGAATATATATCGATGCTATGTATGGTAGACATGTGATATATATATATATATATATGTTTATTTGTGATTATTCCTTTATGTGATTACATACGAATGCACTTTGAAGACATGATATTCTTGTGATGTCATTTATAATCCTTCAATGCTAATTACTTGTTAAGTGGTGTATACCTTGTTAGTGTTGGATAGTGAGTAGAAGTGGTATATGCCAAATATTAATTTAGGACAAGTTAGTAAACGGGATATTGTATGGAATTTGAGGGTTCACCTAGTGAGTCTAGATAGCATTGGATAAATAGACTAATTATGGTATATTTCTTAACAAAGTGAGTTATGTGGTAACTAGTTGACTACTAGGTGACTACTTCTTGATGGCTGAATTCGAGAATTCTAGTTGTTGCACCTTGTTTTGTTGAAATGCGGTAACTAGTAATTATTGTTGTTATGTAGCCAATAATGATAATAGGTTTGGCATGAGTGATACATAGTAAGATTTATGACATAGTATAATGTCGTTAGTTGTTAAATGAGGATTTGTAAATTAATGGTGCTAGATAATAAGAGGTGTTGTTTGATAGATCAATATTTATTATAATAAGGATCAAAAGCTATTTTTGGCTAGATTGCAGCTAATGTGAGTATGATGGATATAAATGAGATTTGGTTAACTGGTGTCTATGGTCTAGTAATGAATCTGCTCTAGACATGGACAATGGCTACTTACTTTATAATAGTTAGTTGCTATTCCATGGATAAAGATTATCTAGGGAATCAGTTAGGCTAATAATTGGAGGCGTTATGATGTCTAACAACTTAGTAGTTTAATGATTATAAGTATTAGTGAATTAATAATGGGTAGATTGAGTATATTGATGACATAGATTTCTAAATGGCTATAGAACTATGATTATTAGTACTTGAGTGTATGTTATTTCAATTGCGGTAATTGATGATGATTGTGAATCTTGGAAAATAACCCTGGATATGCAATGTGGTGAACCTTTGATAATGAAAAGTTGGTTATTAGTTTATATACTTGGATGAGTTAATCCTTTCATGCACTCTCTAGTGGTATGGAACGTTGTGATAGGTTCTTCACTTTTATTCTTTTGGGTGTACTTCCCAGTAGTATAGGATGCCATAGTGAATTCTTTTAATTTATACTCTAATGGATGTATGTGTGTTGACCTTGGTATTTATGTGGTTGTTATTATATTAGCATCGATTTATGCTTCCAGATCATTTATCCATTTTATGTAATGATTTTGGTATGTATTAGTATGAGATGTCATATTATTGTTCTAGTTGATTACTTATTTTGTACAGTGATGATGAAGAGGATTCAGGTTTGATTCTGTACCGTGACTTAGATATATAATAATTTAGCTCAGTCGGACGATGATGCCTATTGAGTACCCATTATTTTGGTACTCTTACTACACGCCTGTACCTTTTTGGTGCAGACCCAAGTACTAGTTTCCACCACTGCATTTAGATCATGCAGTGTTTATCTTCTAGAGATAGGGTTAGCTCTTGGAGTTTTTATTCACTTGTTTCCCTCCTATCTTTATTTAGTCTTTTGTATTAAAGATGTACATATAAACTATTTAGACTTTTGGTTGTAATTCCTATTATTATACTTAGATTCTCTTGTACTAATATTATGTGGTCTTAGGATTAGTATTCGTATTTTGATTATCTTATTAAGTGGAACACTAATAATTACATTGCGTTCCTGTACGTTGGTCCATGCTTGGCATTTCTACTGAAGTAACCCATTGCCTTAGCTTTGGGATACGGTGTTGGCTTACCTACTAGTAGGTTTTAGTATGTCTATAATGACTTGTGAATTGGGTTATGACAAATTAGTATCAGAGCCTAGGTTTACCAATATTGTTCATACAAGAGTGAGTGTCTAATAGAGTCTTACATATCGGAATATTGACATCCGTTTCCTATCGTCGGGAGGCTATGGGACATTCTTAGGAGTCCTTCACTTTCTTCACTAACTTCGTGCTAAGAGTCAAAGTTGGTTTGGGGGATATTTTCTTGACCTTACTCTTTTGCAGATGCCTAGGACACGTGCTACAACTATATGTGAGGAGGGTCCCAAGATTGAGCCCAGGGATTCTTCTCCTGTTTAAGGACATCTTAGTAATGCGTCCCCAGTTAGAGATTAGGATAGGCCTCCCCAAAACCTCATTCCAGCACCTGATCTAGAGATTTCTCCTCCACAGCCAGCGGTGGGCCAAGGAAAATCCCAGGCTCCACCAGGTTTTATTCACTCTTCCTTGCTTAGAGTCATCTTGATTCTGTTTTTGGGTATTATTGATGGTACATAGACTACTAGAGTAGGTGTGCAGCCTTCAACTGCAGCTTCTAGAGTTGAGGTTCCTTCTATGCTGGTAGTTGTTCGACCGACAACCACTCAGCCAGTTATGACCTAACCTACATTATCTGTGGAAGAGTAAAAGATGTTGGGTAGGTTTCTGAGGTTGGATCCACATAGATTTTTTAGTGCTCCTGAAGAGGATACATTTGAGTTTCTTACTTCTCGTGAGAACAGGAATTATGGTTTAGACCTATTTGAGACTCGTGGTGGGGATTACACTATATTTCAATTGGATTTGTCTGCTTGACACTAGTTGAGAAGTTTTATGAGTTCTAGCTAGTCGGATCTTCCCCTTTGTCATGGACTCAGTTCTCCGAGATGTTCTTGGATAAGTATATATTGCACAGCCTTAGAGATCTACTGAGGTATTAGTTTACCAGATTGGAATAGGGTTTTATATCAATCGCTGAGTATGAGGCCTGTTTCCATGAGTTGGCAAGGCATGCGACTTCTATTCTTGATACTAAGTATGAGAGAGTTTTCTACTTCGTGAGAGGATTAAAGTTCCCTATTCGTATGGCTACTCATAGTTTAGTTGTTGTGGGTAGGACCTTTGCTGAGGTTTCAGGTCATGCTAGAGTGATGGAGGATATGCATTGTGAGGGCCATGATATGAGGCCCAAGTATCAGAGAACATTTGGTGGGAGCCATAGTTGTTCCTGATTAAGAGGTGGTAGTTCTTATATTTAGCATCCTTCTTACCCCATCTTTATAGCCTTAGAGTTAGACTAGTCGACCAGTTCAGGCAGTTCTTCAGACAATTTAGGGATTTCAGTTTGGTATTAATGGTCACCCTAGTGAGGGAAGTGATAAGTCTTTAAGAGGTTCGTTTGTAGGCCATGCTACACATGGTGGTTACTCCAGTTTGGCCGCATCTATGATTTTGGGTCTTGTTCGAGATTCTTATTTTACTTGTGGTATTCCTGGTCATTTTTTACAAGATTTCCCTAGTCATAAGGTGATGGTTGTTTTAGCCCAGGGTGTTACCCCTATTAGGGAAGTTTATCCCTTAGGTAGAGTTGGTTCATAAGGTCGCAAGGGTGGTTACTAGGGTGCTCGAGGTAGTACTCAGGCAGGCAGGACAAGAGGTCGGTCAGGTGCCTAGCCATGTGGTGGGCGTGGTCAGTTGTATGAAGTACCTGCTAGACCTGAGGTTGAGACTTTGGATGCTGTAGTTACAAGTGTGATTTTAGTATTGCACGAGTCGGCTCTTGCATTATTTGATCTCAGATCCACTTATTATTGTATATCTGCTTATTATACCCAATAGTTGGATTTGACTAGTGATTTATTATCAGTGCCATTGAGCGTATCTACTCTCATGGGTGATTCTTTAGTAGTGGATCAAGCATTCAGATCATGTGTTGTGACAGTTAGTGATGTTTATACTTATGTTGACCTTATTATTTTGGACATGCTAGATTTCATTGTGATTATAGGCATGGACTGGTTAGTCCACTGTTATGAAATCAGGGATTATTCTGCCAAGATTATTACCTTAGCTATGCCTAATATACCCCCAATCGTGTAGAAGGGAGTGGTTAGCTGTGAGCCAACAAGGATTATTTCTTATGTTCGTGCTAGGAGACTTATATTGAGAGACTGCGAGTCTTATCTCTCTTAAGTATGTGATATTCGTGTAGAGAGTTTATCTCCTGGCTCTATTCCTATTGTTTGTAAGTTTCCCCGATGTGTTCCCTACCGACCTACCTGGTATTCCTCCTGATCGTGAGTTTGAGTTTGCTATTGACCTTGAGCCTAAAACTTGACCTATTTTTATGTCACCTTACCGTATGGATCCTACTAAGCTTAAGGAGCTGGATTCTCAGCTTCAAGATCTTCTTAGTAAGGGTTTCAATAGACTGAGTATGTTTCCGCATGGAGCTTCTGTATTGTTTGTGAAAAAGAAAAATAGCTCCATGTGTATGTGTATCAATTATAGGCAGCTTAATAAAGGGACAGTGAAGAATCATTATCCTATGCCCAGCATTGATGATTTGTTTGACCAGCTTCGGGGTGCAACTATGTTTACTAAGATTGCTTTGAGGACCGATTATTATCAGTTGAGGATTCAGGCCGAGTATATCTTGAAGACAACTTTTAGGACCCATTATGGTTATTATGTGTTTTTGGTGATGAATTTTTGGCTGACTAATGCCCCATCTGCGTTCATGGACTTGCTGAATTATGTGTTCAGAACCTATCTAGACTCCTTTGTTATAATGTTTATTGGTGATATTCTTATCCATTCGAGGAGTAGTGAGGAGCATGCACAATACTTGAGAATTGTACTTTAGACTTTACGAGATCATGTGCTTTTTACTAAGTTCTCTAAGTGTGAGTTTTAGCTTTAGTCAGTGTCATTCCTTGGCCATGTGGTATATAACGCCGGTATTATGGTGGACCCAATAAAAGTTTTGTGATTCATAATTGGTCTAGGCCTACGTCTATGATTGAGGTTCGCAGTTTCATAGGTTTGGCCGGTTATTATAGGCATTTTGTTGAGAGCTTTGCTATTATTTCCACCTCTATGACTAGGTTAAATTGGAAGAAAGTTCCTTTTTAATAGTCCGGGGAGTGTGGGTTGAGATTTGGAAAGCTCAAGGATTGTCTTACTTCATCCTCAGTGTTAGCTCTTCCTATTAAAGGTGAGGGATTCATGGTATTCTTTGACGCTTCAGATATTGGTCTTGGTTGTGTTTTGATACAAAAGGTTTGAGTCAATACTTATGCTTCTAGATAGCTTAAAGTGCATAAGAACAACTACCCCACTTATGATTTGGAGTTGGCAGTGGTAGTTTTTGTGCTCAAGATTTGGTGGCATTATTTGTTGGAGTGCATTGGGATATTTTCACTGATCCCCATAGCGTTTAACATATTATCACCCTATGAGAGCTTAATGCTCGCCAGTGTAGATGGATAGAGTTGCTAAAGAACTATGATATTTCCATCTTGTATAATCTGGGTAAGGTAAATAAGGTAGTTGATTCCTTGAGTCATACGATAGTGAGTATGGTTAGCTTGGCATGCATATCAGTTTCTTAAAGTCCCATTGCACGGGATATTCAGCCCTTAGCCAATTTGATGTTTTGCCTTGATATTTTTGATCCTATTAGGATTTTGGCTTATGTGGAGGTAAGGTCCTCCCTATTTTAAGAAATTCATGATTGTCAGTATAAGGATAGCAAATTGTGCTTCCTCCGTGATCAGGTCGTGAGTGGTGAGTCTAGGAGTTACACCATTAATTCCAAGGGTATTTTGAGATTTCAGGGTCATATTTCTGTTCCCCATCTTGATGATTGGATTCAGTCTATTTTTCACGATGCTCATAGCTCTAGATAGTCTATTCACCCCGGTACAGCTAAGATGTATAAAGATTTGAGGCAGCATTACTGGTGGGACGATATGAAGAAAGATAAGGTAGTTTTCATGGCTCGTTACCTATGTTGTCAGTAGGATTAGGCCGACCATCAGCGTCCAAGAGTATGGAATCAAAGGTTGCCTATTCTCCAGTAGAAATAGGAATGGATTGCAATGGACTTCATTAAGGGTTTGCCTTTATTTCCCATGTTCTTGATGGTATTTGGGTTATTGTGAATTGTTCGGCCAAGTTGGCATATATCATTCCTATTCAGATGACCTTTAGTGCTAAGAGGTTTTCCCAAATTTATGATTGGGGGATAGTTCATTTGCATGGGGTGCCTATTTCTATCATATCAGACCGTGGTTCTGTATTTACTTCGAGATTTTGGAGAGCATTCTAGAAGGAGTTAGGTACTCGAGTATATTTGAGCACAACTTTTCATTCATAGATGGATGGTCAGTCCTAGCAGACTATTCAGTTGCTAGAGGATATGGTCTGAGCCTGTGTTATGGATTTTGAAGGACAGTGGGATCAACACTTAGCATTGGCAGAGTTCACATACTACAATAATTACCATTCATGTATTAAGATGACGCCTAATGAGGCTTTGTATGACAAGAGATGTCATTCTCCGATAGTATGGTTTGAGACCTCTGAGGTGAGACCTCGAGTTAAAGATTTTCTTCAGGACTCATTGGATTGAGTCGGGGTAATTCAAGATAGGCTGAGAGCAACCAAAAGTAGGTAGAAAGCCTATGCTGACCGTAGACCCCACCCCGCGCCTTGAGATTTGGATTTAGTGACTGTGTGTTCCTTTTTGTTTCTCCCATGAGAGGTGTGATGAGGTTTAGAAGGACGGGTAAGCTCATCCCTAGATATATTGGTCCTTTTGAGATTCTTCGCGCAGTTGGCGGGTGGCCTATGCATTGACCTTTCCTCTAGATTTTGCTACTATTCATCCATATTTGCATGTCTCTATGTTGTGGAAGTATATTCTTGATCCATCTCATTTGCTTAGGTGGGGCTCGGTCCAGTTTGATGAGCATTTGACATTTGTGGAGGAACCCATGTTTATTTTGCCTAGTGATGTGAGGTAGCTCCGTGCTAGAGAGATTCATGTAGTTAAGGTTCAGTGGAAACATTGCCCAGTGGAGGTGGCCACTTTGGAGATTGAGAGCGAGATACAGGCCCAGTATCCTCATCTGTTCGAGACTTCAGATATTTTCTTCATCTTTAACCTTTGGGGATGAAAGTTCCTTAGTATTGGATATTATAATGACCCTTCAGGTCATTTCTCGTGATTTCGCTTATTTTCATCGTTAGATCTTTTCCATAGCTACCCCAAGTCATTTATGACTTGCTGGATATGATGGTTCAGTTACCGGGTCGTTCATTTTGTATTTAGAACCATTTCTTTGTTTAGAAGTCTTTGTTAGTTCCAAACAACCACCGAACAAAAACTTCAGTAAAATGATATAGGATGCAAATTCTGACTGCGCCAGCAATTCCTGAATATCCACTTAAGTTATCTTTTTGTATCTATTATACTTATTCCTTTGTCACATTTGCGAAGCTCGATAGTTATTTACCTTTATGACCTTGTTTACCGTTGACTTAAATTACACCCTTACGTTTTAGTATACTTTTTCTGTATCGAAATTAGTCAATCGATGATGCCTACTGAGTACCTATTGATTTGTTTCTCATGCTACACTTCTGTATCTTTTCCTTGATGTAGATTCAAATATTAACAGTCGGCGTTGACATGGTTTCTACCTTTCCAATACTGATCTGGAATAGGGGGAGCTTGTTGTCGTCCGAGGTTAATCCTCCTCTATCTATTCTAGTTTAGTCTTTTGTACTCTAGATTGCTTGTATATATTGTTTATATTTTGGATTTTGTCTAGTATTCTTGATATCTTTTAGTAGTGGCTCTTGTACTAACCTTATTAGGTCTTGAGAGGGATTCATTTGTATATTTGGTCCTTTTTCTCTCTCTCATTTTTATATATTATATATGTTTCCTTTCTATTTATCACTTATTATTACTACGATTATTATTATATATGTTTTATTTCTAGTTTCCACCAGTTATCTGACATGCCTCAAATCCTATTGAGGCGGACTGACACCCGTAACTTAGGAGGCCCGGGAGAACTAGCTCATAACCTTATACTTCCCATGTATACCTTTATGACAACCCGAAATTCGGACAGCATCATGTCACATATAAAAGGAAATAATTATCTGTATAAGCTCGAGCACACATATATATGTATATACAATACTTAGCCGTTGGAGCCACCACATCTATTAACAAAATGCCACCTTGACTGTACATTAGGTCTACAAAGCCTCTCGACAATACACAGAGTTTAACTAAGGTCGGGACACACCCCTCTATAAACTAACTTCTATACAATACCAAAAGTGACTGGATATGACACGGAAAGCCCCAAAGTAAACTGGAGCTCACCAAAAGCAGCTGGATATCCTGACTCCTACTTGTGCAGTGTATGAGCTGAGGTACCTGTGCTTGCAGCATAAAATGCAGGTCTCCCATGGGGGACGTCAGTACGAAATATGTACTGAGTATGTAAAGCTGTAGATAATCACATATGATATAGGAGCTCAACAGAAATCAGAAACAAGTGAATAAATCGTAATATGAGTGGACCACACTTACTAGAACTTGTGACAACCTGTACATTGTATTTATTCAATCACTTTACCTTCGTTCTTATCATATTTGTAATCATTACTGTACTGTACTGTGACCATTAGGCTGCCTCCAGTACATATCAACTGGGATTAACCCATGATAGGCTTATGCCCCTAGGATACCACCGATAAACACATAAATCGGGATCGACCCATGATAGGCTTATGCCCCTGCGCCCAAATGATACCTTCCACATTTATTGCATGACTCTCGAGGAGTCCTCAATTGGCTCATATTCCCTTGCCCTTGGTACCCCACTGTCCGTGAACTCTGAATCTCACTTCTGTGCCCAAATTGATTTCCTCTAGACCCTTGGAACTGTGGTGGGGCACTAGCTGCAGAATAAGAGGATAATGGCCTAGGTGGTCTAGCAGAAAACTGTGGTCTGAACCCTCCTTTGGATGCCATGAATTGCCCTGTAGATCTAGCCCTCCTGGAATATCCTCTTTCTAATTTTTGTGTTCTTCTCCTCTGCCTCTAATCTTCCATTTTCTGTGCAAAAGCTTGGATCCTCGCTATGTCCATACCTTTGTTCAAAGCGGCAATAGTACAATCTCTAACCAGATATGGATCTAGCCTATCCACATATTGATGAACTCTGTCATCCATAGTAGCTACAACATTAGGAGCATATCTCGACAAGAAATTAAATCGGAGACTGTACTCCCTCACGCTCAGATTCCCCTGACGAAGATTTAAAAACTGATCTGCACGGGCCTGATGAATCTTGAATGGAAGATAATGATCAAGAAATGCCTCTTTGAACTCTTTCCAAGTAGCTGGGGGTGCATCAATATCCCTAGATCGTTTCCAGTCCTCGTACCAATATATAGCCTCCTCTTTAAATCTATACGCCGCTAACTCCACTGTCTCTCTACCCGTTACATTCATAACATCTAAGGCCCTTTGAAT